>NC_141605.1:3534514-3840764 GCF_047967505.1 Dipteris shenzhenensis | reverse complement strand
ACGTGATGAATGAGAGAATCTGCCAAGCATAGCCCAATAAGAGCAATAGCTTTGTCATTCTGCTGCTTCCAAAATTTAAGAAGTTGTTGATCCGTTGGAATGTCATCAGTTGCAATGACATCCCATATTCCTTCCTTCATGAGAAGCAACTGCACCTTCGTCTACCAAGTAGGAAAGCCTTGGCCCTTTAACTTTTCTACGAGTAAAGAGGAGGATAGAGACGTCATAATGAGAGAGATGGAGCAGCAAAAGAATGAGGATAGCTCAGCTCACTAGCTCATGTGGAGGAGGAGAGAATGGACAGCAATGGCACGCATTTCGAGGCTTCTTGGTGCGGATGGAGCACTACGGAGGGCTGGTACGGCTGTACGGACAGCTACGGAGGGCTGGTGCAGCGGATTGGCAGCCTGTTGTACGGCGCATCAGTGCATACAATCCGTACAGCTGTACGGACAGGCTGGTGTAACCGGCCTTCAGTTTTCTAAAGGGCAGTAGACCATAACTTGCATTGCATATTCATTACTGACAACCACATTGCATCATTTCCAACCACTTAACTTCAAACAATACCACTTAGAAACAATTTAAGAAATAACTAGATGGAGGCTAGAGTGCCCCTGTTCAATGAAACCAAGTATAAGACACCACATTGGCCCCAAACACTTGGCGCCCCTTCTGATATTTATTTATTTCTTTAGGAATGAAATTGGTACGTATAATAAGGGCTCACCCTTGTGCTCTGCCCCACGGGCAATTCCACTGTCCAAGCCAAACTTTGGCTACAACCTGCATTCCATCCTAGTGCACACACTAGTACCCAAGTGCCAAGGCAAGGCTAAGGCATTCACCATTGTCCATGACCAACTATAAAGGTGTCCAAGCATTCCACAAGGCATCCAACTTGCTCAACCAGCACTGGCAATCCCACAACCCACTGGCCAGCCTCTCAGGGTGACCAAGCTTCAACACAGATCTCAGACTGAACAAGTGACCACAATAGAGAAAGAAAATCCACACACTGCCCCTTTGACCCCAATCTAGTTACACCCTCTGTGACTGGGTGCCCAATCACTACCTGAATGGCCAAGAGGGGCTTCCAACAACAAATGGAGCAATAATAAGCTTCCAAAATCCACAAATGCAATCAACGTGAAAGGGATAGTGACAAGAGAACTCAAACCAGCTTCAAACGACTTCAATCCAGCTCTAGATCAGCTCCAAGGAACTCCAATCCAATCCAGAACACCTCCACGGGCAACAGATCCATGCAGCTTGAAGAGGGGAAGGAAGAGAGATAATGAGCTGGAATCAGACAGCAGGAGGATCACGGGCAGGAGAGAGGAGCTGAACAAGCTGTACAACAGGAAAAAGGGGGTGCACAATAGCGTTGAAGGTATCTCGAGATGCATGCCAGCAGAAGAAAAAAACCGTACCCTTCACCTCAGCATGCGTCAAATGAACGTCGTCAAAAGAAATCCATACCTTAGCCTTAGAGGGAGAGGAAGGGGGTAGGTGTGCATGAGGGGCTGCCACGGGGCCCCCTCATTAAAGCTCTAACCCCACAAAACCAATGGGACATTGGTTTGCCCCTCACACTTAAATCCTAACCCTTCTAACCAATGAAACATTGGTTTCCTAGGGCCCAACTTTATGACCCCTCTAAACCTTGCCTTGTCCCTAGCATGTAGGCCTAGTGTGTGCACCTAGGGACTTCTGGGAAGTGTCGCTTCCCCTGGGCTAGTCCCCTAAGCCAAAGTTAGTCACGGTACATTCACGTCCCTGTGACAACTGGCTGTACGGCCTATACGGCTGGCTGTACGGGCAGCAAATAGCGAGGCTAATGGCGAGGCTGAAGGAGTAGTTGATGAAGAGGCATTCCGATGCAATCGATGTAGATCAGCTCCCGAAGGTGAGGCTAAGGGAAGGGAGCTCTACCTTGGAGAAGAGGGTAGCTTCCATTTGCGGGCTTCTCTCATCCTCTAGGTAGAGCAAGAAGAAGGGGAAAATAGAAAGGGAGGCTCTACTACTACATGAAGGCACATGGTGGAGAAGGGGAGAGAGAGAGAGAGAGAGAGAGAGAGAGAGAGAGAGATAATGATACTCAAAGAAAGACATAATGAAATGGAAATGAAATGATTAAGCAATAAACCAATGAAAGTACTCACATGTAGACCAAAGAGCTTGTAGCTTGATACTCGATTGATATGACACTAGACAAGTTCAGGAGCACACACACACACACATATGAACACCTATGCATATGAGATAACTCCCAATGTGACATTTGGCATCCATAGGACACACTAGACTAGAACTCACACTAGAACACACTAGAATACACCAAACAGAGTCAACTTGGCTTCATATTCTAACACATTCAGGTTCTTATGCTTTCACGGATGATCCACAGTAAGTCTTCTATTTCACATCAGATAGTTCTAGCTGAGTTCGGGACATCCCCACTACTACAACTCGATGCAGTATTCCAGGTCATCACGTACCTCTTTTGCATTCGACAGTATCGATCTTGCACCACAAGGTGACATTAGCTCTCAATTTCTCCATGACACTAGCAGCAGAGGGGGACCACAGGTGTTGGTATGCGCGTACTTGCAAATGGTTTGAGAGCCTTGGCCGCGATATAGACAAGCTAACCCCCTTCTAATACACCATAGAGGCCCCATCTATCCTGCTCACATACAGCAAGGTGAACCAGGTCATCTGAGATGATCTCCTACAGTTCCATACATTCAGGACTTGATTGGCACCCCGGGAGTTCCTTGTGAAGCTCAGCTTCTACAAAGACCACTACCTACGAATTTCAGAGGAGGCCTTCATCAACCCACCAGGATATGCATGGACCCACCCTCCCCACTCTATGAAGATTTCGAGAGTGGTCAAGGGGAGGGGATACCCAGAGAGGGCCGCATCTGTACCTTGTGTGACCCAGGAGAGTCAAGGAAGCATTTCGCTTTCAGGTGCCCAGAATACTACGAGATCAGAGGCTGATACCACTGCATTTTCAAAGATGGCTTCAGCAAGGTATGTATGATGCACATAACATTGTAACCCTTTGTGAAGTGTGTGAAAGGGTGTTCAGTGTAAGCATATAAGGTTAAGTTTCTCTCTATAGGGAAGTGTCTCTCTTCCATAGGGTTGTGCCACTTTATGAAGGTCATTACTCTAGTGATGACCCATCAAATGGGTATAACCCTTTCAGAAGTGTCCATAGGAATGGACTCAAGTCACAGATGGTGACAATGAGCACTAATTCTTTCAGTTAAAAAGCCAACATACATGCTTCCCTGAGTGATAGCCAAATCCTACCCGAGCCCTCACTTTCAGGCAGCCTCAAACCAGTCAATTCTGGCCCAAAGCGGGGGTCATCCATGAGGTAGGTAAGGCTTCTGATGATCTTCATAAAGACTTCGCTTTTGAACTTGCTTGCCAATAAAATATTGTTCTGTCCTTTTCCTAATTTTAGCCTATGAATTTTTTTAAAAAATAAATCACTGCCCAAAGCTGGCAACCAAGAATGCAAAGAAATGCATGAGGCATTTACCATGGCTTCTCCCTGGCAAAAAGAACCTGGTATAATTTCTTCATCTCAAAATAGACCTCACAGCTACAATCCTACCTGCCGCTTCTTATACCTGGATAGCTATACACAAGCAGGCTCCCTCTCTAGCTGGTTAGAATAAAGCCAGGAAAACTATTTAGAATTCCAGTTGCAGCCTCTTAAAAATCAATAATCAATGCACCACAAAACAATTCTTTACAAAAAGGTGCTACTTGCCGAAAGGACCAGGTGCAAGGGAAAAAACGAGCCTTCTGGAAAGTCTAAATGCAGGAATCCTTATGGAGCTACAGCTAATTTAAAAAACATCATACATGCATGTATCTCTCTCTCTCTCTCTCTCTCTCTCTCTCTCTCTCTCTCTCTCTCTCTCTCTATATATATATATATATATATAGAGAGAGAGAGAGAGAGAGATCAATCGATCGATACATATATATATATATATATAAACACCCTATCATACTTTAAAAATAAGAGTCACCCCTTTTTTACATTTAAGAACCAAACTGACTAGCATTCCATGCACTTCCTAATCAACTAAAAAATTACATTTGCATAAGCAAACCAAATGTAAACCAACTCTCCGCTAAGCAGAAGCAATACCTCTGCAATGTTGTGCCCCTGCCGCCTTTTATCCACAATGGCAAGAGGTGCATCAGACAACTTCTTTGCAAAGGCCCGAGCCCGTGCAACACCACCAACATCAGGAGAGACCACAACCAAATCCTGTGACGATATCATCTTGCTGGCAAGGTAGTCCAATATAACAGGCTAGATGCAAGCAAGATTAGTCAAACCCACCCAAAAACCACTTCAAAGAAGAAGCATAACCCAACTTAGGTTGTAGAAATACTTCTAGCAGTGCATTAGCTAAAAGATTTACACCAACCTGGCCATAAACATGGTCCACAGGGATGTCAAAGTACCCCATTGATTGTCCAGAGTGCAAATCACAAGCAAGCACACGATGTGCCCCTGCTTCTGTAATCAAGTTTGCTACAAGCTTTGCAGCAATCGATTCACGGCCATGAGTCTGGAGTAAAACAGTGACAGCATGAGAGCAAACATCCCCTTTATTTTTTAAAGAAAAACTTAACTCATGTTCCAGCAGAGTCTTTCTTTTAAGAATACATGTTGTACACGAACAAACCAACCTACATCAAAGACTGTTTGAGGTCTTTAGAGAGCTATGAGCTATTTCGACACAAATTCACTAGAAATGGCTCCCAAATTATTGGGCTGTGGTGAATTTTACGATAGTGTTTGAAGTCTTCAAAGGGCTATGAGCTATTGCAACACATAATTCATTATGAATGGTTTCCAAATCATTGGGTTGTGTTTCCTATTGTGTAAAGAGGATGTTGGTGATGATTATGATGCGGTGTAATGGGCTACAATGGGTTCTCTTATTGGCCTTGCTGTGGAAAAGTCTCCATAGAAGTAATTTGGTTGGTGCAAAGATCTTCATCAATTTTGTAGTTCACAAGCGCATATCTAGACTCCTTAAGAAGCTCTCCTGCTCTTTGTAACAGTTAGTTTTGAAGCTGTTTGGTATTTTGCTTTGCACTATGATTTAGCCTCAAAGGTTTTTCCAATGTAGAAAATAGTTGGGAAAAAGAACGAAAGATCCAATGATCAAGAAATGAAACTGAAAGAGAAACCTCTCATGTGGATCCCATAGGATCGAGCCAATACAAAAAGTATCACACCCCATGGCCCGTGAAACTCAGTCCCTGACAAAGCATTAGGATCGGAAATCTAGAGGATGCCTTGCAACAACCTTTGACTCTCAACAGATGCAAGCTAATGAGGGTTAGGAATAGTTACACAAAGTCATTCATGCACTCAATGATGGGCAATCTAGAGAAGAAGAAGAAGAAGAAAAGAAAAGAAATTTATTAGAGTCTTCGGAAGACCGATGGGTCTATGAGACTGAAAGAAAACCGATACAAATCACAGTAAGGGTGGAGCTACTGAAACGAGCATCATCACCCGTGCTGAATCCTAAGTCTGATCATACATAATCAAATACATCTGGATGTAACAATGAAAAGAAAAGGACTGGAGCGGAGCAGAATCCTCCGTATGTCATGTCGCCCTGGCTCATAGTCACAAGAAACGTTTCGTCCGTTTCATTGTTTCGAGGTTTCGACAGGTTTTGTTTCGTTTCGTTTCGAATCATCGGACGAAACGGATAGGTTTCGAAATGATACTTGATAAATACAAGGATAGGGGCAGATAAGACATGTTATATTCAAGTTTAGAGTGAACAAAGAGAAATACAAGTGTCAAGTGACAAGTCCTTAGTCAAGACACCCAGTGTCTAGCCTCTAGGTAATCCAAAACACAAACACATTCAAAATTCAAGTCTCCTTTCTCAAGTTTCAAATTTAGACCAATTAATATTTATGGAGTCAAAACTTAAAAGCATATTGACATTGGACATTGGATTCTAGCATCTAGACTCTAGAGATATGAACATCATTGATTCATTGAAATTTGAATCTAGATATATGAGTCATTACTTTCCAAAATGTCAAGTAAATATAAGTTCCCAAAATAGACATATGAAATAATAAGTTCCCAAAGTGACGAGTTGTAAGCTCAAACTTCAAAGTTCCAAAAATGAGTAGCATGAGTGATAACAAATCATAATCTGAAACTACTCAGTGCTCACTACTCTCTCTACCAAGTTCACTATCACTATCTGCATCTTCATCTGTGGATTCTGTGCCATCGGAACTCTCTTCCTCCTCTACCCTTGCTACCATCTCCTCAAAGGAATCACTACTATGACCACTAGTAGCAAGGGTACGACCACGATCTCGTCGGCGTCTATAACAGCGTGGTGAAGATGAAGTGCCAATGCTTGCAATCAAGGGTGGTGCACTAGTAGATGCTTGTGCAATAACCCTTGATTGCGAACGTGTGACACGTCGAAAGCGTGCCTCATCCTCTCGAAGGAAATCATATGCTATATCCTCATCGCTGCGCCTTTGGATGAATGATATATCAATATTCTCCCCTCGAGCCAAGCCTTGCTCAAGCTTTCTTAGAACTTCAGGATCAACCTCTTTCACCTTCCAATGTAACACTTCAGCCCCTTCAGCCCCACTGGTACTTTCTTTGTCTTTGAACCGCTCCAAGAGACGAAGGTTGGCATTTACATAGACCAACCTATCAAGCTGTGATGTGCTCAATCTGTAACATAATACATGATTACATCACATAAAACGTAAATATTTTGAACTAAAACAAGATTGAAAATGCATCTAGAATCTAGATTCTAAGTAGTCATGATTCGTAAAATTGGAGAAGACTCAAGACTCAAGAAATGCATCCAACCATTCATAACTTATAAGTTGGATTACCTATTTCTTTTCTTAGTATGGATGTCCGCACATATGCTCCATATGCGCTCAGCTGATCCACTAGTACAATCCTGTGATAAAACTCGAAGAGCTAATCTTTGCAAAGTGGGAGTAAGTCGCCCATTTATCTCCCACCATGATACAGCAAATTTCCTTTGCTCTAGACTCATAGCCACATCTCGCCTGAATTGGCTACGGTCATGAACATAGAGGACAGACTCTCTTTCAATCCTATAAGTTGAGTCATGGACATTGCTTTAGTGTTAGATAGGAATTAGGATAATGATTCATGAAGTAGACTTTAAAGGCATGCATGCCAGAGTCAAAAGAGGTTGCAAGTAAAAGCTAATAGATCGTACAATATACTAGAGTCTAGAATTAAGAATCAAGATACTTAGAAGTTAGTACTCACATTCCTTGCTCTTCAGAGGGGATAACTGTATCCACATAGGATGTCCATCCATTCATAAGAACAATATCGGACCAATGACTTTCCTGCTTGTACAATGGATGCACCATGTAGGAAACAATATGGATTGGTTTATGAAACCAGTTCCATCTTTTTGTCCATATGGCACGAAGATCATCCACCCTGTAAATTGCAATATATTAAATTTCAATACTATGTATAAATAAACATTCTCTAAATTCTATGTAGTAGCTCATGAGTCATGATAGAATCACTAAAGAGTTTGCATACCTATGACTTGAGAGAGATCTACAATTGAGCATACTCTCTTTAAGCTTTTGCATGTAGTGATAAAGATGACTCATTGTACTTCCCTCATGGTCAAATAATCTTAAAATGAAGTACAAAGGTGCAATGGCAGCCTTTATGGCTGCAGCTTCTTCCCAAAACATACTGTCCAAGATGTATGAAGTGATTGTACATGCCTCTGCTTTGCGGCTTCCTCTCCAAGCTTCCCACTCTTCACTACAAACGAGACGCCTAAGCGCATCTTTCGTTTGTGTCATCCTACAAGTTTAGGACAAGTTAAGAATCAAAATTTGAATACATAAGTATTAAGAATTGAAAATTGAAATTAACTCTCAATTGGCTAGCTAAAAAAGGATGTTGACTTACCTTTGAAGAACAAGAAAGAGATAGCCAAATCTTGTCTTAGATGGCTTCACAAGATCATACTTGCATACTGCTCTGAAAAGAGCTAATGCAATGCTCTTTCTTGTTATGAACTTGATGATTTGGCTTGCTTTATTAAGAGTAGATTGCACCCAATCCAACTTGGCAATGTCCTCCATCATCAAGTCCATCGAGTGAGAAGCACATGGAGTCCAAACAATGCTTTTATAATCTCTCTCAACCAATTCTCCCATCTTGGCACAATTGGAGCCATTGTCAGTAATAATTTGGACCACATTTTGAGGCCCAACCTCCTCAATGGCATTTTTAATGTGTCCATAAATCCATTCCCCAGTGATACTCAAGCCAGGGGTGGAGGCATCAACTACACGAAGTAATGTAGTGCCAGCACAAGATGAGACCAAGATATTTATCATGTGGCGCCGCCGCTGGCCACATTGCCAAGTCACAAGAATCAAGATCCATAAGTAAATCATACATTTGTTGTTAATACTAAAATCAGCCACCACAAATCTTACCAAAGACTCAAGAGTCAAGAGTGAAGGGTTGTACTTATAACTTACAGTGTCACTCCATCCATCTGACACGATGCTACAACCATATCGCTCCCAACAAGCTCTCAAACCCACAAGCTCCTCTTGAATCTGCCTCACTTGGTTTGTCAAGTGTGTAGTTCTCAAGGACTCACAATTTGCTGGTTGTAGACCTGTAGCTCCTGCTGCGGCTGCTGCCACAAGTGCACGATGGAACTTTTGGTATGCTGGACATCGAGCTATGTTGAAAGCAAGGTTGCATTGATAGAAGAAACGATGCTCAGCTATTTGAGCCTCTTGCTTCAACTTTGGAGCAAAGCTAGCATCAAGGGTGATTTGGCGCCTTGGCAGGTCTCTTCCCCTCTTTCTTGTTGTTGCAGCCTTGAGATGAATATGGGAGGATGTTGGGATCCTCTCATGACCCACAGCAACACTAACAAAGCTTGATGAATGTGGACAAGCCACAACATTCGAGGGAGCTTCATCTGCATTGACATTGGGTAAAGACTCAGCAATGTTAGAAGACTCCGGGGTGATATGAACTTGGGAAGAAGCCCCAGTATTACTTTGAGAAGACACTTGAACTGAGGTTCTTGTTGAAGTAGAGGCCCCTCTTTTCAGCGCTTCACTTTCCTTGGCTTCTTGCACCTTCCCATCAATTATCTCCGAAGGCAAAGGTAGAAGGAGCAATGACCGGACCTCTTCAAACTTTGATGGCAATCCACCATGGGCCAAAAAAATACCTTCTGGAACATGAGTGCAGCCATGTGTTCCTTGAGCTCTCTCCCAAATGTAATGTGCCTTCACCCGGTTTGATGCTCCTCGAATTGTTTCCCCACAATACTTGCAAACCACACATTTTGTGCCAGAAGTACCATATTTGCTAATGAGAACTGAATCTTGCCAAACATCACGCTGAGTGGGAGACTTGCGAGGAGGCATGATGGAGAAGGCCTTGAAATTTGGGAAGAAACAGAGAATTGGGGCAAATTGGGCTGTTGCTCCTTGATCCAGGTGCTGCTCCTTGAGCAGAACCAAAAAACAGCAGCAACAAAGGGGATGGTGGGCAGGACTGTCGATGGCAGCAGGCTGCAGGCCCTAGGCGTGGACGGTCACCGGTGGGAGTCGAATCTCGATTGCAGCCTGTAGATCGTTGATGGCGTCAGAGCGTGGGAGTCGATTGCAGGCCTTGTGTTAGTGGTAGCTAGCAGCAGCTAGCTTGAGCCTTGCAAGCAGCCTGCAAGTCAAAGGAGCAGCGGCAGTGCTGGGCTGCAGGTCAACGGAGCAGTAGCCTGCACGTCAACGCCGAACGGAGCAGCGTCACGAGCCACAAGCTCACGTGAGCGCTCACCGTAGGTAGCATAGGGAGCAGAAGCGGGCTGCGGACTAGCAACAAAATCAGGCGGGAGGATCGCAATCGATTCGCGAAGGGCAGAAACAAAAAAACGGGCAAAATCGCCATTTTGAGATTTAGGCGAAACACGCGTTTCGTTGGGAGCGTTTCGTATTGTTTCGAAATGTTTCGGCACGAAACGTTTCGTCCTGTTTCGACAAGACGAAACGCGTTTTCATGTGACTATGCCCTGGCTGGTGCATAGCCGGTGATGGGACACTAGCGCCCGTCAAGGAGTGCTATGCGTCTCAATCTCCTGGACGAGGCTCGACGCAAGACCAAAGCCACCGTGACTCCCGTGGGACGTATCCCGAGTCTAAACAATGACGAGAGGTCTCCCAGAGTGATCTGTGTGTCCCCTTGATGTCTCGTGTGTCGTGCTACGGTCGTCGGGTTGGGATCTCTGTCACGTCTACGGCTAGAGACTGGACGATCAATGTCACTCGATGGGAAGAACTATGTGATCCTGCTCTGAGAGGTGTCTGATGACGTGGCCAAGCCCCGTCGCCTGAGTAAGTACTCTCTGTGTCGAACCCCCTCGTGAATGAAGGCCGCGAGGCATCTCTGATCTGGGTAGGTGAGGAATCTGGAAAGGAGCCCGGAGCTGTCTTTGAAGAGACAGTGGTAGCGACCTCGGATCTTGTAGTACACTGGGCACCTAAAAATAAAATGCTCCTCCAACTCGACCTCCTGACAATCGCACAATATGCATAAGCGATGCTCCCTAGGAATCCCCTCTGCTCTGCCGCTCTCTATGCGGAGGCGGTGTGATGATACCCAAAACTGTTCGATGGAGATCCGTAGTGAGTGAGGCATATGAAGCTCAATGTACCCCGATGGTGTGATGAATCCCTCCTCTGAAATACGAAGACAGTAATCTATGTAGAAACTCAGCTTCACTGGAAGCTCCCTCGGCTCCAACCAGGTCCTGAAGGTGTGTAGCTGCAGGAGATCCTCTCGAATGACCTGGTTGGTGTGTGGCCCGATCGGGATGGCGGGTGGGAGTACTGGAGGGGCATCTAAACTGTACTGAAAAGGAGGTATCCTATCGATGTGGAACCCTAGTCTCACAAACCATCTGTGAGTCCGTGCATACTAGCATCGCTCGTCTCCCTCTACTGCCAACCTCATGGAGGAATCGAGAGCCAACCATGGCAACCTCTGTCTCCCTCATGTGCAGTCCCCATATGATCTAACCCGGTGTAGATAAATAATGTTCTGAAAGGCTGCATCTAGCTGGAGTGGAGAACCACCAAACTCCATCTGAATGATTGGTGTGGTACAGACGGTTTCCCCCGAATCATCCGTGAGAGGAAAAAGAAAAGGTTGATGGAACCAAAAAGAAATTCAAACATCATTGAGGGATCACTTCATAAATGGGATGAGGCTTTATCCATTTGCGAAGTGGATAATGATATCATGAACATATGCGAAGCCACTTACATAATTATTGAGGCAGCAAATAGATGGAAGCTTACACAATTGAAAGATGGTATAGCTTCCACGTAATGGGAGAATATTAAACTAAAGTCTAGTTTACCAATTGATGGAGCTGCTAAGGATTGAGATGAATATAGGTATCTTAGACACATAAATTTATCCATAGTAGCATATACTGACAAATTCCGTGAGATTATTTTAAAAATCTGTGATCCGTTGCCACAATTTTGTCAAAGTTAAAGTTATACTTAGATTTAAACGATTGGATCGGCATACAAGTTAGAGGCAAGTATGCGACCACACTCGATGATGCAATTTGCTATTTCAATAAATTACAAGGACATAAGAGGCAGAACAAGTGATTTTGTGCAACAAGGATCTCAATGAGAGAACCCAAAGAAACCAGTTTTCCAAAGGAATTTTGCAAGGGAAGGGTATATAGAGCAAATCAGTAATCAAGCCAAGCAGGCTAGGATAACTGGGAGTACCACCATGGGGGTGAAATAAAAGTATCCCCTATGGCAACGTCAGTTTGGTTATAATCTTCTTTGACTGCAAACCACAAAGAGAAAGTAACAAGAAAAGGTTTAAGGCTCAGATGCCTTCAATCGCATCTATGGAAGAGTCTTACCCTTACAATTGCACAAAAAAGGAATTGAGAATTGAAGAATATGCAGAGTGCATGCATGCAATAAAAGATGAGAGAATAGGGCGTGCACTCCAGCACAAGAGCAAGTGCATGCCTGAATTAGGTCTATTGGTATCTCAAGAGCCCAAGAACAACAACGACCCGTCTCTTCTGTTCTTAATTACAACAAGAGGAGCTCCTTTTGACCACACCCTTTGAAACAGCTAGACATTAGGCCCTTCCTCATAAGAACTAAGGTCTGTTGATCTTCTAAAGGATAAAACTAGAGGACATTGCCCCTAGCTGAGCTAATACTATGCATACACACATTTTCACTATCAATCAACAGAAATATAAGAGCACTCCTGTCAGACCCAGCAATGTGGTAAACCAAACCGTAGTAATTTATCAAGGGCTACATTACAAACGCCAACAGCTATTCACGGGCAAAGAAAAGCCATTCGTGACTGCCTAGCTCTAATAACATTAATGGAATAACTGCAGTAATGGCTTTAGCTTAGAATCACCTTGCGATCTGCTCTTGCATAACCAAAATATGGAATTACTGCAGTAATGGTTTTAGCCGAAGCTCGCCGACATGCGTCTATCATTACAAGAAGCTCCATCAGGTTTTCATTTGCAGGGGGGCACGTTGGCTGCACCAAGAAAACATCACACCCTCTCACGCTCTCTTGGAGTTGTACATAGATTTCACCATCTGCAAAACGCTTGATGTTTATTTTGCCAAGGTCAAGGCCCATGTAGCAAGCTATCTCCTGCAAAATATAAAATAGGGATTCAAGTCGAGCTACTAAAAAGCATCCTTCACAAAATTCATACAGCGATAAGAAAAAAACCCAAGATATCCTCCCAATAAAGCGAGGTGGTATGCAAAAAGAAAGCATGCTTAGAGATTTAAAGGCCTTAAGTGCTTCAACAGAGTTTTGAGGGTCACAAGTAATGCAACGAAGACCCCAATAGAACTGATGTCCTACGAATTGGAAAGCGCCACAGCACTCAAATCCTTTTTTCCGTTAGTTACAGCAATCTCAATATAAGGGCCAAACCAGCAAATATTCAGACAAGTGGACAACACAGTCTCCAAGGTCTCCCTACTCAAAAAAAGGGTTGTCATCTATGGTGAGTCACAATCTTTACCAAGGTGGCATTACTCAATAGGAGGTCACTAAAAAATAATAGATATTTAAGCACTATTTCCATGACCTTGAGAAGGCTATTTACCGATTTGCCTCCCAACTCTCATCAGGATCAGGCACACTATGGCACAATGCAACTACTTCCTTTCAGCGGGAGATAATTGCAACAAAGATAGACAAACTTTGTAGAAAAGGGGTAGGGACAGAATACAGGAAGGGGATAGAAGAGAGGAAGGGGGAGAGAGGAAGGGGGAGGAAGAGGGAGATGATATTTCAGGGGGGGGGGGAGGGGGGAGAGAGAGAGAGAGTACACCAAGCGAAAAATAACTCGTACAAGCCTCAAGGGGCTGAAGCAAAGGGTACGCTAGGGCCCTTGCTGAATACTACACTAGCTAAAGAACTCAATGAGACAAAAAAAATCAAAAAACAAACTGAAGCTGAAAGCTGAGACTCAGAAGTTGAAACCCAGTACCGTAGTGGCTCTCCGTGGGTTGTAGAATATCTCGGATCTGTGTCTATCAAGCTGTCTTGCGTTGTGGCGAGGGACATGGTCTCCTTGATCTCTGGATCCAATGGGCTATATCAAATGCTCCTCTGTCTCGACCTCCCCCAACGTGCATAGCCTACAGATCCGTTGCTCTTTGGGTATCCCTGCTAGCTGAGGGGAAGGGGGGACATAAGAGTGGTGGAGACAGAAGGGAGCTGTGTGGGGGGTGAGGAACTGTGACCCTCTCCTGTGGGGGGCAGGCTGAGTGGTATACTAGTGGGGGAGGCAATGGTCGGAGTAGAGATGATGGCTGCGGGAGAAAGAACTGCATTGGTGCCCATTACACCCGATGTTTTCAGGACTGGTTGGCTGTCAATTGCTAATCCACTCCTGGAGATGCACTTTGTGATCTCTCCCACAATTGGCTTCGGAGACTGTTGGGGTTTGTGGGCCATTGTAGGACTTGTTCAGGTGCACGATTTCCTGCAGAGGCACATCTTGTTCAGCATTGCTGTAGGGGTGCGCAGGCCTGCGCAGGGCCAGTGGCAAGCCAAGGCTTGCAGCAGACAAGGGCCCTCAGACCACGGGGCAGCAGGCCAAGTGCAATCGAGGGTAGGCAGCAGGTCCCTACCGAGGCTGCGAGAGGGGGAGCGGGGCGGAGAGGCTACGAGAGGGGGGGGTGACGCAGAGGCTACGGGAGGGGGGGGAAGAGCGGAGAGGCTACAGTAGGGGGGGGGGGGGGCCCACAGCGGAGAGAGGGGGAGCGGGGAGAGGCTGCAAGAGGGGGAGGGAGAGCGGGGGGGGTGGCGTAGAGGCTACGGGAGGGGGTGGGGCAGAGGCTACCGGGGGGTGGCGCAGAGGCTGGGGGGGGGGGGGGGGGGGCAGAGGCTACGGGAGGGGGGGTGGCGCAGAGGCTACGGGAGGGGGGGGACAGAGTGGAGCTACGGGAGGGGGGGGGCAGAGCGGAGCTACGGGAGGGGGGGGCAGAGCGGAGCTACGGGAGGGGGAGGGGGGGGAGTGGCTGCGAGAGAGAGAGAGAGAGAGAGAGAGAGAGAGAGAGTATGCAGCAAGTAGGAGGAAGGAGGATTTCAGATAGGATTAGATGTCACATCAAAAGTACATACAAAGAATGGGGAGGTAGACTTGTATAGTCCGCTCCAATATATCTCATTTTTGTCTCCCTCTAGGCCTAAACATCCCCTAGCGAAATTAGCCCTAACCCTCACTAACTTGCAGCAAACTTGGCCTTCATTACAATCCAGCCCTCCTCAAAAAAACAAATTTGTCCTCAAATCGGGTGATGGCTGGGAACCAAGGCCCCCTGCTGTAAAAAGAACATATTCCATCAAGCCAGGGCCCGAAGGAAATGTGATATATTCCTTTTCCTTGGTTGTTGAGGTACCTGTCGGGCCATGTGGGGGGTAATCCATCCTAGCACGCTCATCATCACAAAGCTCCACAATCACATAAGTTTTAGATGTCCCATGGTTTTTGTTTTGCACACCCCATTGTGCTTTGTTGTCCACTTTTCTCCACATGGGAAGCATTGATTGCTTTGCCATA
Organism: Dipteris shenzhenensis; assembly: GCF_047967505.1. NCBI lineage: Eukaryota > Viridiplantae > Streptophyta > Polypodiopsida > Gleicheniales > Dipteridaceae > Dipteris > Dipteris shenzhenensis. The sequence continues at coordinate 3,825,510 of NC_141605.1, read as the reverse complement.
TATCCCACATGGTAGCTTCAATGAGCTGTCTTTGCATTGCATCTCTGGTTATGCTGTGCTTACCAAATGTGAAGAACTAAAAATCATCTTCATTATAGCTGCTCCTAGCAGGCTTGATTTGTCTCTCGCAGATTATTCAGCAAAGACAACATCCTTGGAAGACATCGGAAAGACGTGTATGCTAGCATCCAAGTATTCTCATATGTGAGAACTCTTCATCCATGGAATGTTGAGAGGTTAGAGAAACTTACGGAGCTGCCCAAATACAGCACTCATGTAAGCATGGTCCCACAATCTTTCCTTGACACTGGATACACCAAAAGCCAACCCCCTGACAAAAAAATAATCAAACACATTGTTTGAACCTGTCTTGGTAAAACAAGGAGGGAGCAATCGATAAAAAAGGAAATCCTAGATCCTGTTTGACCTCCATTTGCTTCAGGCTGAAAAGAGTCAGCTGTCAAAATTATTGTTGCAGTAAAAAGATAGCACAAGCATGGTCATTCCCCAAAAGCTATCCGCCACGTGCAACCAAAGTGCATGTGGTTACCCAGAGTCTTGAGTCCGCACGCCATATGGACTGCACCTGACCAAGATTCATCCATGCAATCGAATGAGAACCCTTTCTTTCTTTAAGGTGATGCATGAACGTGCACGCGTTGATATTCAAAATATGCTGCAGCCAAATCTATAACAAAATTGGTTGAGTTCTCAAACTTCGAGCTCTAGGTAATAAACATGATCCTATGGATCTAGAGCATGATATGTTTTTGTATATGAACTAGGAGTCAGAGCAAAACCTACAACACTCGAGTATAGCAGCTTGAAAGGAGTGCACACCCGTGCTTTGTTTTGCCAAATTAGCCCTAACCCTCACCAACTTGGCACAAACTTGGCCTTCATTACAATCCATCCCTCCTCAAAAAACCAAATTTGTCCTAAAATTGCAGGTGATGGCTGGGCATCAAGGCCCCCTGCTATAGAAAAGACATTCCATCAAGCATGCCACCAGGGCCAAAAGGAAATGTGACATATTCCTTTGCCTTGGTTGTTGACGCACCTGCAGGGCCATGTGGGTGGTAATCCATCCTAGCACGCTCATCGTCAAAAAGCTCCATAATCACATAAGTTCTAGATGTCCCATGGTTTTTGTTTTGCAGAACCCCTCGTGCTTTCTTGTCCACTTTTCTCCACATGTAAAGCATTAATTGCTTTGCCATATACCCCACATGGTAGCTTCGATGAGCTATCTTTGCATTGCATCCCTGGTTATGCTGTCCTTACCAAATGTGAAGAACTAAAAATCATCTCTTATAGCTGCTCCTAGCAGGCATGATCCTTGGAAGACATCGGAAAGACATGTATACTAGCATCCAAGCATTGGAGCCCTATGTTTTCTCATATGTGAGAACTCTTGATCCATGGAACGTTGGGGGAATAGAGAAACTTATGGAGTTGCCCAAATACAGCAGTCATGTAAGCATGGTCCCACACAAAATAATCAAACAACTTGTTTGAATCTGTCTTGGTAGAACAAGGAGGGAGCATTGGATGAAACAAGAAAATGCTAGATCCTGTTTGACCTTCATTTGCTTCAGGCTGAAAAGAGTCAGCTATCAATGTTACTGTTGTAGTAAAAAGATAGCACAAACATGGCCATCCCCCAAAAGCTATCAGTCACGTGCAACCAAAGTGCATGTGCTGACCCAGAGTCTTGAGTCCACATGCCAATATTGACTGCATCTGAGCAGCATGGGGCAAGTCATCTCTATCAAATACCACTAACCAAGATCCAGCCAAGCACTCAAATGAGTACCCCTTCTTTCTTGAAGGTGAAAACTTGCACTTGCATGCGTTATATTCAAGATATGCTGCAGCAAAATCTATAACAAAATTGCTTGTGTTCTCAAACTTCGAGCTCTAGGTAATAAACATGCTCTTGCGGATCTAGAGCAGGCTTCATTCTCCGATATGTTTTGCATTTGGACTAGGAGTCGGAGCAAAACCTAAACACGCGAGTACGAAGTCGGAGTGAAACCTGTATACAACACTCGATCAGAGCGGCAAGGCCTACCAAAACTTCTTGTTATACCCTTCCAAGTTATGGCAATTGCTGCATCCAACTTATGCCAAGCTGTCATTACAACCACCTCAAATGTGGTTGTAAGCCAAGCAGCTGAGAATATCTATTTAAATCGAACCCAACTAGACGGTGCTTTGTTCTGAATTAACAAATTTGTCCACCATTGTAATGCATCCTCTTTCAGGAAGGTGGCTCCCTTGCACATCTTAGAAGACTCAATGAAGTTACCTCCTGAAAAGGCTGCATCAAACCGTTTAACAAAAGTCAAAGCTTCCAGCCTCTATCTTGTGCCCCATTAAAGGTCTCAAACTTCACTACTGCCTCACCTTGCCTTTGGGTGTCAAATTATCATAAATAGGTGGCTGCAAATATGGAGCATCCATAGCATTACCCACACCCTGACTCACATTGCTACTACCCATAAGAGGGTTTGCCATACCAACCCCAGTTCCTTGCATACCACAAATTCCTATAGGAGCTCCTATAGTGCCATGCATTCCACTTTGCATTCCTGGCTGCATACCAATATTTCCATACATTACAGTATGATTCTGGGCTGCATACCCCCAAGCATAGTTCCTTGCATTCCACGCTGAAAACCAACAGAATAGTTTCCAAGATTGTCCACAGCTTGACGAGCTATTGCCTGGAACACTATCATGGATGCACTAAGGGTTGGGGAATAGCTTGCTGCCCCTGGTTTGCATTCTGAAAATTATTGCCTTGGCCATGCAAGTCAATAACAAGACCATAGATCAATTCAATGCCAAGACCATAGATAGAATGTTGCCACAGTGAAGGAAATGATCGCAACTCAAGTAAGTTCTATCAAGCAGGAGATTTTGCAAATGTTAGCACCAAAGTTAATATAGCTGATTTATACACAAAACAAGATGATATTGCTCACTGGGGGGCTGCAAGATGGATGCATTGGAGATGGGGAGGAGGGTTTTACAGAAGATAGGATATAATGCCTCAAGAAAGAAATACCACAATTGATTGGGATGACAGCGACATATGCAGTGTTACTCAAAAAGGAACACAAGCGCAGATATGCTTTAATGAGAGAGCAGCCAGAGTCAAGATTCTCAGACAGACACGCAAGCTGAAAGGTACAAGAATTTGGATATCTGAGGAGCTCACTCCAACCCAGCTCAAGCAAAGACACGTTGAGCTCACTAAAGTGAAGGAAGCACGCAAGGAGGGTAAATGGTGTTCTACCAGGATGGACTAGCTTTGATTCAAGATTTCAAATCTAAAACCAAAGACTCTCAGTCTTAAACTGATGTTATTCAATCCGGCTTTCTAAGATAGAATTTAGTACTTAGTTATGCATCTAATAATTTGGGCTGAGTTGCCTTGAGCGCTCCCTCAATTCTCTGGGTATGCAAATGTATTTGCAACTTTTTGGTGTGTACTTTGTCCCATAGGCCAGTGAGGTCTTCTGAGGACATTAAAATATTTTCTTCTTTCTTTCTTTCTTTCTGACTTATGTAGCCCACAATATGCACCGTGAGAAACTGAGCAAGCTGCTCACCACCCAACCATGACATCTACGGGATGTGATCCCGAATCAAGAGATGTCCCCTCCGAGCCACGAGCTGAGCTGCTGGCACGAACTCCCAATCAGATCCAAACCAGCCTGGTGTCCCATACCACCAGGTGGCGCTGTGAAGCCTGGGATCTGCTACTGGGCCTTGGGCTACGCTAAGATGCAGGCGCGCGTCCGCGACTCAATCCAGGATCAAACCTAGCACCTAGGAACGAAACTTGCTCCCATCGGCACACTGAGAACTGAACCCCCTGGGCCCCTTATATAGACTCGAGCCCCAAGCGCCAAAAATAGCGAAGACCTATAAATAGTTCGTACCCTTGCCACTCAACCCGAGAATCAAGCCTGCCTAGCTCTAAACCTCCCCAGGTTACCTGAGCTAGTCTTGTGTACCTAGTACACGTCAGATACCAATCCGTGCACATGACATACTCCCCCTCCTCTAAGAACTCACTCCTGAGTTCGCTAAAAAACCCGAAAATGTTCTCTGGAGGTTTTGTAATGTCTCCCATGTTGCATCCTCCTCAACACGATCCTTCCACTTGATCTTGTATTCCGTGATAGATCGATTACGAATCTTTCTGTCACGAAATTCAAGAATACACTCAGGTTCGTGTGGAATAAAAGTCAAATCTGTAACTTCTATTATCTCATGAGGAGAAACAAGTTGATCATCCGCACCCAAGACTTCTTTCAATCTACTGACATGAAAGACTGGATGGACTTTAACATCAGGAGGCAATTCTAGTCGATATGCAACTGGTCCAATTCTTTTAATGACCTTGAATGGGCCACAGTATCTGGGGAATAATTTCGGAACCAAACCAGTACTTAGGCTCTTGGATTCCTTGGGAATTCGTAAATATACCATCGTTCGTTCAGAGAACTCTCGAGGTGAACGATGTCTATTAGCATAAAATCTGTCCCGATCTTGGGCACTTCTAATAGACTTCTTGGCAAACTGCAACATTTCTTGCATGTCTTGCAAGAAGTTCTTAGCAGCATCATTTTGAATCCCTTTTAACCCAACCATAACTGGTGACTTAGGTTGAAACCCGTACATAAGCATAAAAGGACTGTAACCAGTACTCGAATGCTTTGCACTGTTATAAGCAAATTATATCATAGGTAGATAATCTTCCCATGAAGACTACCTCTTAGATACATATGCCCGAAGCATGTCTTCAACCAACTGGTTGACCTTCTCTGTACTGCCATCGGATTGTGCGTGATCCGAGGAACTCATACTTAGAGTAGTTTCTAACTTCTCAAAAACAAGTGTCCAAAAGTTACTTGTAAACTTTGAGTCCCTCTTACTGACTATGTCTGATGGTAAACCATACAGCTTAAACAAGTGGTCCACAAACTCGTGAGCCAGCTGAACAGCTGAAATAGTTGTTCTAGTAGGTAAGAATCTAGCCATTTTTGTCAAACCGTCGACTGTGACCCAAATGGAATCATGACCCTTGCGCGTTCGAGGCAAACCAGTAATAAAATCCATAGAAATACTTTCCCATTTATTACCTGGAATCTATAATGGCTGTAATAAACCCGCGCTTCTAAGGCGTTCTACCTTAGTAACCTGACAAACCCAGCAACCTACTACATAGTTCTCAATAAATACACGCATCTTAGGCCTAAAAGGTATGCTTCACAAGAGACAGAGTCCGATGTATACCCGAATGTCCGGCACTAGGAGCATCATGACACTCCCAGAGAATCTTGGATTTAAGGTCCAGAATATCTGGCACACAAATCTTTTCATTCCGAAACAACAAGCCGTTCCTAATCATCCACTGACCTCCCGCCGCCTGTACCCTAGGTGGCACAATCCCTGAGTCCTGGTCAACCATGGAGCTCCCATCCTGGACTCTCTGCCAATAAGAACCGAAATGACTATCAGTTGCGTATAGCCCTCTCAAGGATTGAAATAGGACTGAGGATATTTCCATAAATGACAAAGCATTTACAAACTTAACTCGACTTAAGGCATCCGCCACACTATTCAACGAACCCTTACGATAACGTATTTCAAAATCAAAATCTTGCATTAATTCTACCCATCTAGCTTTCCGTCCCCTCAATTCAGATCCATCACACACATACTTAATTGACTGATGATCAGTCAATACAAGGAACTTTGAACCATACAAGTAGTGTCTCCAAACCTTAAGGGCATACACTACAGCATAAAGTTCTTTTTCGAGTGTGGGCCAACGATATTGGGTGTCGTCTAGCTTCTTACTCTCGAAAGCTACAGGTCTGCCCTCTTGGAATAGGGCTGTCCAAATCGCATAATCACTCGCATCGGCCTCTAAAACATAAGGCCGGGTAGGATCGGGTAATGCAAGAACGGGTGCTTCCTTGATAGAAAACTTCAAGGTTTCAAAATCCTTGTTCAATGCATCATTCCAAGAGATCGGCTGGGTAGACCTGCGTCCGCGACCTTTCAATATGTTTGTCAAGGGTGCCGTGATATGTGAATAATCATGCACAAACTTTCGTAGAAATACCGTAAATCCTAGGAAAGAACGAAGTTGTTTCACAGTCTGAGGAATAGGCCATTCTAAAACCTTCTGGATACGATCCAGATCAATGCTAATACCTTCAGAAGAAATCTTGTGTCCCAAGTAAATGATCTCCTTCATAAAGAAGTCACATTTACTCATCTTGGCATAAAGCTTATGCTGTCTTAGAATAGCTAAAACAATCCGGAGGTGTCCTATGTGATCCTCAAGCGTTCGACTGTATACCAAGATGTCATCTAAGAACACTACAACAAATTTGCCCAGAAAATCCCTGAACAAATCGTTCATCATCTGCTGAAATGTGACAGGAGCATTGGTCAAACCAAAAGGTAATACAAGAAACTCGTAGTGACCATACCTAGTTCGGAATGCGGTTCTATCTATGTGTTTAGCATAGATACAGATTTGGTGATAACCCGTACGCAAATCAATCTTAGTGAAATACTTCGCTCCGACCAAACGGTCTATCAGATCATCGGAACGAGGTAGAGGGTATCGATTCTTGATTGTCACTTTATTTAATCGTTTATAATCTATACACATTCTCCATATAGAATCTTTCTTCTTTCTTAAGAGGACAGGTGCACCCCAAGGTGATTTACTTGGGCGTATATAGCCCATATTCAGGTAATCCTATAGCTGGGTAGCTAACTCATCCTCCTCTAGCTGGCTCATCCTATAAGGTGGTACACTAATAGGTTGAGCCCATGGGACTAAGTCTATGCGATGATCTACTGCCCGTTCTGGAGGTAAACCTTCCGGCAGTTGAGCAGGGAATACATTCTTAAAACTATCTAACAACATTCTCAATTCACGGTGTTCAAACACACTTAAATCATTCTTGTTAATTATAGAGATAACAAATGAAGAAAGCGGAATCAAAACACACTGATAGACATCATAATGAGAAGTGTTTAATATATTCCGAAGCTGCATCGCAGATACAATAGGTCCCTGAGAAGAGGGAATTTTATCACACTGAATACAAAATTGGATGTCCTTATCTACAAAAGAAAGGGTATGCTCCGTCCATCCAATCTGAATATTGTGGGTTTTAAACCACTCTATTCCGATTAACAAGTCTACATGCTCCAGGTGCATAACATAACACGTTAAGAACCCCTGTGTAAGCTTGAATCCGGATAGGAAGTGCTTCAACCTTGCGATCCCAAAACTGCTTCCCAGCTAGAAGCTGCACCTCATAGGTGTGATCGCTTAGGTACTGTGGACAGCCCCATCTTCTGCACAAATTTGTAATTAATAAAGTTGTGAGAGCTGCCTGGATCAAAGAGAATGTGAACCTGCTGGTCCCTAACTTCGCCATAAACTCGGAAAAGATCATGGGAACCAAACAACGAAGTATTGAAAGTGCAATTACAAGAAAGTGGGCAGGTAATGACATTTACAGAAATACCTGTCAGCGAAACTTGGTTCGCTCCCTTGGGTTTGGTACCTGGACCCGCCTGGAGCTTCGGTCCGAGCGCTAATTTTTTTATTCTTGCGCTTTGGACATTCATTCTTGGTGTGGCCCCGCTCCTCGCAATAGAAGCATCGTCCTTGTTTCTTTAGCTTCAATGTGCGAAGGAAACGGGCTCGACCATTCTTTGCTTGAGTCAAGTTTTTCTTGGAGGCGTTGTCTGCAGACTTCGTCTCCCTGGTACCAGTCGTAGGCTAAAAGAACTTGCATTTGTTCTTTCCACTCGTGTCGAAAACTGTAGTTGCTTTTGCACCAGCCATGGTATCATCATAAATACGCGCGTAGTTCATGGCCTCTTGCAACGTTGTGCATTTGTTGTTCTTTATTTGCAAATTGTACGAATCTGGCAAACCATCCACAAAGAAATCTAACAAGGTCACTGGATCCATCTTTGTGGCCCTGGTCTGCAGATCCCGAAACCTTTGAAGATAAACTTCAAATGACAAGTTCAGCTTTGACATATCGAGGGCTTTAAGCTTGCCAACGATATCATAATCGTCCTCCTTCTTCAGGAACTCCTTCCTGAAGATCCCTTCGAAATCTATCCATGTATCCGGCTTAGGTTGGAGTTCCTTCCACCATAGCAGAGCCTTACCTGACATGAAACCGGCTGCAAGCTGTATCTTCTTTTCATCTGGGTACGGGTGGAACTGGAAGTGTACCTGCCACTTGTGTAACCAAGTGTCAACAACCTCCTTCGTTCGAGACTTTTGATCTCCCGGAAAAGGGTCTGTAGTTATGTTCGGACCTAGCACTGAAGCCATGGCATCCACATGCATGAGTGCCTGCACAGTGCTAGTCAGAAGAGTGAGAGTCGCTTAAATCCCTTGGAGTTGCTGTGTCAACCCCGTTTGATTCGCATTAACCTGCTCGAATTTTCCATCCAGAGCAGTGGTGAATTCACTGAAGGCCTTCTTCGTAATCAGATCGTCGTAAAGACCCTGGTCCTCCTCTCCCACAGGAGTGTAATCCAAATCCTGATCTCCCATGGTGAACTCGAGATTTACAGAATCAGACATATCTGAAATCTGATTTGAAACGAATATAACTGAGAGAAATAACTGGGGGAATCGAAGCTGAAAGGAGAGTGGAGCAGAGAAAAACCGTCCCAAGAGATGCTGACGGAAGAAGATGCTGAAAACTGGTGAACCGCGGGCGCAATAAACCGGAGTCTTCCTCTTGCTGAATTCGCTGCAAGCTGCAGTGTACGGAGATCTGCAGTAATCCGTACTGTACGAAATCCTCCTTCTGGCCGTACAGGTGACGCAAACAGTACGGATTGCTGACGTGGCTATACGGCTGCTGACGCAATCTTTACGGATGCTAACGCAGTCCGTACGGTTGCTGACGCAATCTGTACGGATGCTATCACAGTCCGTACAGTTGGTGACGCAGGTGTACGGATGCTAGCGCGGGTGTACGGAAGATGACGCGGGCTGTACCGGATCCCGATGGCACAATCACGGCGTTAGGCAAAGAGCGCTTCTTGCACAAGGCTGTGGCTGAGCTTGGGACCTTGCCAAGCTATATAGGAAATAGGGCAGCTAATTTAGGAAGCCCTGCTTCCCAGAAAAGCTCACCCTCCCAACTTTGGAGGGTGGTGCTTTTTCGAAAAAAGCAGCACCTCCCGCAGGGTGGCCGCTCCCTGTTCCAGCCCCTCACGCATCACCCTGCCCTCACCGAAACTCCTTCCAGCCCTGGTGCCCCACACAACCACTCGCCTCTGCGTTCTCTACCCCCACGCAATCCCGATCAGCCTCGATCTACAGACCTGCCACTCAGCTCCTCTATCGCCTCTCCTACCTGCACCTCCGCTCTCTCCCAGTTACGCTCATCCCTCTCTCACCTAAATCCTTCAGCAAATTCGAAACACACTCTCTCTTTCTCCTACCTTTTCCCTACATCCTGACCACCCCTGATAACCCATGAACCAACCAGAATTTGCAACAGCAAATTTCGAATTTTAGGGCATACCGCGAGGAAGAAATCGTCCAAAGTACTCGCATCAGAAATTCCTACCTCAAGAGCTGGCTCTGATACCAACTAACACGTCCCAGCACTCCTGAAACCTCTGATCTACAAACAAACACACACAACGTGTGAAACTGAGCAGGTTGCTCACCACCCAACCATGACATCTACGGGATGTGATCCCGAATCAAAAGATGTCCCCTCCGAGCCACGAGCTGAGCTGCTGGCACGAACTCCCAATCAGATCCAAACCAGCCTGGTGTCCCATACCACCAGGTGGCGCTGTGAAGCCTGGGATCTGCTACTGGGCCTTGGGCTACGCTAAGATGCAAGCGCGCGTCCGCGACTCAATCCAGGATCAAACCTAGCACCTAGGAACGAAACTTGCTCCCATCGGCACACTGAGAACTGAACCCCCTGGGCCCCTTATATAGACTCGAGCCCCAAGCGCCAAAAATAGCGAAGACCTATAAATAGTTCGTACCCTTGCCACTCAACCCGAGAATCAAGCCTGCCTAGCTCTAAACCTCCCCAGGTTACCTGAGCTAGTCTTGTGTACCTAGTACACGTCAGATACCAATCCGTGCACATGACACAACACCAACGCACATCTCTCATCTTCAAAGATGACCTAAAAGCCTCTTTGAGCAAAAGAGGACCCAAAAAGTAGATTCTTCTTACTCCCAAGGACAAACAAAGCATCCTCGATGCGGAGATCTGCAACATCCACAGTTGTAAGCAAAATCTATCCAATCCCTTTCATTGGATAAGAAGAATTGTTGGCACATAAGACATTCTTGCCAATGGGTGCACATGATATGTCAAACAATTCTTTCCTCGAAGTGATCTGACAGGATGCACCGCTATCAAAAAGCAATGTTTTTGCCGCTTCATTTATGCTGAAAGTGCGTGACTCCCAAGAGGCATCATAGCTACAAGTAAGAAATGCCCAATCATGCTCAACATGCTAAAATATCATCTTTCCCTGCTTTATGGCTGAGCTTGAAACAGCCATACCAGACTAATTTTTATTTTCCTTTGCAAGCCTCTTCAAGCGCTCAGCGATGTCTTCTTGCAATAATGGCTCAACAAGGCATATACCCACAGAGTTTTGAATCTACATGAAGGAGCAAACCCAAATGGCACAAGGGCCAAAAAATGCGAGCAAAGAAGACAGAAACAAAGCTCCAACACCAACAATAATCCTGATAAAGAATAAATCCACAAAAGTAAGCAGCCCACACGCAGGCCGCACAAAAAACAGAGGTCAAACACCTCAAATGAGGACTGGATCAGCAACGTACAGCACTGTACTTGCAATTAATATGCAAATATCAGCTCCCAGATGATCCACCAGCCTTAGTCTTCACAAAACAGAGCTGGAACAGCTCCAAACAAGAGCAAAATTGAGTGAATCCTTCAGAAAACTGTGCAGCCAGCTGCAAAAACCCTTCCAAATGAGGTGAAAAATCCCCTTGTGTTTTCCTTTGTGTGACTTTTGCCCACATGGCAACTACTGTGCTACCCATGTGGCAATCCCTCAAACCCTAAGTACACCCCCTTGATGCACTCCTCATTTGGGGTCTTACAGATGGTGAGCTGACATATAATTTTCCAACATATATACACATATATGAGAGCTACCTTTTGAAAACCCCAGCTCTCAAACATAGCTATCTATTATGTTTAATCGTTAGGGTTTAGCCCCGAAAATTGCCTCATAGGAAAAGGATTATGAAAGTAGTTCTAACCATGCTCCCCATCCTTTAGAAGTGCAAACTTTCTTTCTTCCACCATTGAGCCTCATGTTGTTGTAGCTCTAGTCTCCTCAAACCTCTTCCATGAGCTCTTTGCCAGCTGCTGGGCACCTCTGAACAGCTCCAAAACTATTAAAAACAGCTCGCACAGCCTGTAGAAGATCAAAAAATCAGTCGCTCAGTTGTCGACAAACAAACAGTGAAAAAGCTTGTCGACCTGCTCCCCATCCTTTAGAAGTGCAAACTTTCTTTCTTCCACCATTGAGCCTCATGTTGTTGTAGCTCTAGTCTCCTCAAACCTCTTCCATGAGCTCTTTGCCAGCTGCTGGAACAGCTCCAAAACTATTAAAAACAGCTCGCACAGCCTGTAGAAGATCAAAAAATCAGTCGCTCAGTTGTCGACAAACAAACAGTGCAAAAGCTTGTCGACCAGCGAAGAAAATGCTTCAAAAAAGTCACCCAAGCCTACAGAATCAGTCGCCTATTTTGAGGGAAGCTCTACAAGATTTCCGGACTTGAAGAAAAAGGCGCTGATGGCAAAAACGAGATCTGGCTTCACTTTCTTCTCTACAAAGGTCAAGGCTTTCACAACAAAACCAAGCCACCGGTGCGGGAGGGGTGCTTGGGAGCAAGGGAAACCTTGCTCTAATACCAAATGTTGAAAATGGAAGCAAAGAGAGCGAGAGAGCGAGGAGCTGAAGGAAGCTAAACTGAAATTGCAACAACAAGAATGAAGTACAAAGCTAGGATAGTCATAGGGACAAAACTTAGGATGGACCCTAACTAGAGTCAAAACATGTGTGGTCACAAACTCACCCATAAACTCAACCTCGAGCTGAGGTTAAGGAGAAAAAACTTTATAAAGGGAAAGTGCCCCTAGCCCCTCATTACATTGGCCACTGCCTTAGAGAGATGAATATTTCTAACATTTACATGATGACTACAGTAGTATGCTTGCCATTAAATGCTTGTTAGGTTGGAGGTGAAAACCATTCTGACAGATATCTACAAGAGGATCTTTCTTAGCAGAAGCACTTTGAAGCTTTCTATTGGTTGCTGGGACCTAGTTGGTATGGATAGCTCTACGAAGTTGTTACTTACAGGTGATATTCACGATGAAGACTTCTCAAGGAGGACCAAGGCATCTGCTGAAAGGAATTGTACCTTAGTGGAGTCTGGATTTAAACCTAAGAGGAGCTCATCTCGAGCTTGTAGCTAAAGACAACCTGGGGTCATTTAAGGGTTTCTGGATGTATGTTGTGGATCATGCAAGTTGCATAACCGGTTGAAACAAACCCAACAGACTTGGTGCTTTTCAGGGCGTGAATGGTGCACAAATTCCAAGGGGGACAACTAGAAGTCCCTAGAGATTGTACTCGAGTCGTATGGTGTGCCACTCATCTTCCTAACAGCATTTGACAATGCCATTGGAGAATGGTACCTATATACAAGCTTGGTTCTTGAGTTGCAACGATAGAGCAGAGCTGGACATAAAGATGAACGGTATGTTGGTATCGGGATTTGATTCCAACATATTTCTCAAGTATTCCTTAGAGCTTCTTAAAAGGGAGGAGCATAGTATAGAAGTCATTTGGATCATTGAGGGCCCACAGTGTGACAATGAGAGGGGGTATTGGAAATAAGGGTCCATTGTCCCACCTGTACACCCCGACATCAGAAGAGCACAGGGACATAATACCAATGTAGGATGGAGGGATAAGAGTCTACTGTGTGAGCATCAGTTTTGAATGCCACATGGGTAAATCTAGGTGGAGGGGATCATCCACAAGGCAAGTATGTGGACGGCACTGTAGGCTGTCACATAGCCCAGGACTTAAGGCTGACAAAGGCGCTGTAATAGAGCCTCGGTATGGATGTATGCAGCCAGCCTTGGGGCTATGGTTAAAGGGGAAATGGGCTAGGGCAGGAAAAGACAGATGCAGCCACAAAGGATTGCATGATAGAAGCGCAAATGGCCTACATGCAGGCTGACGGAAGCAAAACGCAGAGGTGGTCGGCAGCAGCCTGTACGGAGAGTTTGCAAGGCTTGGAAGAGGATGAACAAGTCGGCAGATCAGAAGGCAGGGTGCAAAAAGTCTAGAGAAAAGGCTACAGCACGATGCACACAAACAGTGGGCCAGAGAAGATAGTCCACAGGTCGGCAAACCAGTTGGGGTATGCAGCAGGAGCCAGCAACCTGGACAGAACACTACAGACTACCAGGTGGGAGTCCACTACAGACTACCAGGCAGCAGTCCTGGACAGGTCAATAGTAAAAGAGAGGATTTTATATAGCGTGGGGCAGTTGGATCAGCAAAAACAATGGGTAGGCCCAGTCTGTGGTTGTTGGGCTGACCTACAGACTGGGTTGGCCAGTCTTTGGGCCCTCTATAAAAGGCCCCATTGTGGGGGGCATTTGTGAAATTCAGACTGGAAGCAACCCAAGGACCTTCTCGAGCAAAATCTCCGGCAAAACTTGGTGCATAGCTACAGCCAGTACGAAAGCACATGTCTGCAGGAGGGTGCTGTCCAAGGAGCTTGCAATAAGGATGGTCACGAAAGCTCACTGAGGAGCACACAACCTGAGGAGTGCAAGGACAGAAGTAGGAGCAGTGTTTGTGCTCACCATAGACCAGGGCAGCGGACTGCGTGTTTTGGGATCCCTGGTGAAGCTCTTTGTAAGAGTGTTTTGCTCAGATTTGTGCAATATATTCTGAGACATTTTGGACTGTTATGCTGTTGTGTATCTCCTGAATTCGGTGCTTGTAAGTTCTCTCTTGTAGACAGAAAAAGCTTGAAGTTTTGAATTAAAACATTCCCCTTGAAAATTCTTACTTGCACACACCTTATCCATTTCTATTTCCGCTGCATGGAGAAACTAGCCAAGGGTCTGGGTTTTTCTAACACTAAGTTCAGTGAAACAGTGGAGGACGAAATAACATCAGAACATGTACTTTGCAGTGACACGATTCAACAGTCTATACAGGAAACGATGGGATTAAAAATAATGTTTAATCATGCAGTTTAAATACTAGAGGCAATAACTATCAACTATGTACAGAGTCATGAGTCAAATTATTTGAACCCAGTGCACCTGAGCCAATGGTAGATTGGCTGTCCCTGAAAAAATGCGAAGACGTGTATCCCGCATGTCCTCTAAGTCCACATCTTTAAGATCTTGTGGGTAAAGGATCCCATTCCAGCTTTGTGATCGCTGTGCTGGGATCAGTGGTACTACTGGTTTTCCATTCCATAGTGCAGAATCAGTGAGGGCACATCTCTGCACCAGAGCCCAAATTACCAACGTCAAAAGATTCCCACAATGCATATAGACCACAATGCATATAGACCAGGCAAAGCATCTCCAAAAAGGCACACAAGCAATCATGTCAATATACAAAAATAGATTAAAACCATATGCATGTACCCACTCTCTCAAATGCATGCAAGCACATACGCATGTAAAGGCTAGCACAAGAAGTACTAAAGTTATGTCAATGCAATAAACTCTAACAACCCCTTCTCAGAAATTTTTTATTTTATTTTATTTTAAAAAAAACAGCCAATTCCTCAGACCAGCTATTCAAAAAATCGCCAGGATGCAAATAACATATACCTAGATGAATCCAGGAACATTCCCAAACTCATCCTCTAAAAACACAACATAGTGCAGTTTCAATCTCATGATAGTCACTCACAAGGTTGAAAACCATAAACTCCATCATGCATAGCAAGGACTAGCTACTATGTCCCCACTGACGTCATCAGCGCCCAACAGTGGGTGTAGACCATAGTATAAAAATATGCTCTCACACATACAAATCCACACACCCACACATACGTGAGCATCCATTTATACAAAGTCTTCGTACTGAGTTTCTGTTGGCACTCCGGAGGTGAAGGGCAGACTCAGCCATGATGAAGGCTAGCACTAAAGGAGAAGGCTAATCAAAAGGTAGTCCAAAATCTCTTCATTCAAGCTATAACTGCTTGTGAAGTCTAAACATTTTCATTTTAGTCTCTCCCCGACGAGCATCTAAATCTAAATCTAGCTGATAGGGCAACGCACCATTTAAGATAGAAAGAATTATCACAATACCAGCAGGCCGCAACTTGGACGAAAACTTCACAAGGTGAAATTTGCATGTCCGCTAATACGGCAGAAGCATATACCTAGATGAATCCAGGAACATTCCCAAACTCATCCTCTAAAAACACAACATAGTGCAGTTTCAATCTCATGATAGTCACTCACAAGGTTGAAAACCATAAACTCCATCATGCATAGCAAGGACTAGCTACTATGACATCCCCACTGACGTCATCAGCGCCCAACAGTGGGTGTAGACCATAGTATAAAAATATGCTCTCACACATACAAATCCACACACCCACACATACTTGAGCATCCATTTATACAAAGTCTTCGTACTGCGTTTCTGTCGGCACTCCGGAGGTGAAGGGCAGACTCAGCCATGATGAAGGCTAGCATTAAAGGAGAAGGCTAATCAAAAGGTAGTCCAAAATCTCTTCATTCAAGCTATAACTGCTTACATTTTCATTTTAGTCTCTCCCCGACGAGCATCTAAATCTAAATCTAGCTGATAGGGCAACGCACCATTTAAGATAGAAAGAATTATCACAATACCAGCAGGCCGCAACTTGGACGAAAACTTCACAAGGTGAAATTTGCATGTCCGCTAATACAGCAGAAGCATATACCTAGATGAATCCAGGAACATTCCCAAACTCATCCTCTAAAAACACAACATAGTGCAATTTCAATCTCATGATAGTCACTCACAAGGTTGAAAACCATAAACTCCATCATGCATAGCAAGGACTAGCTACTATGACATCCCCACTGACGTCATCAGCGCCCAACAGTGGGTGTAGACCATAGTATAGTTTCTGTCGGCACTCCGGAGGTGAAGGGCAGACTCAGCCATGATGAAGGCTAGCACTAAAGGAGAAGGCTAATCAAAAGGTAGTCCAAAATCTCTTCATTCAAGCTATAACTGCTTGTGAAGTCTAAACATTTTCATTTTAGTCTCTCCCCGACGAGCATATAAATCACAGAAAGGAAAGACAATCCTTGTATCCAGGTCTCACTTCCATGTAACTGACTCCCACAAGGTAGTTGCATAGGTTTCTAGGTGCTCAATATCTTCAAGGGCACATGAAGACAGTATAGTTTCAAACTCACAAATGAAATGTTCTCAAGGTAGTAGAGCGTCGTAACTAAGGAGTACATTTGGAATAAGAAAAAATGACCAATTCAAACATATGTGTAAGCCAACAAAAGGAGGACATCGAGCCAAAAAAATAAAAGAGGACCCCTACGCACAAGCTGCTATCTAAGTTCTGAGTGACTCTCGATCTCTTCTTGGATAGACTGGATGCATACTTAAGTAACAAAGCCACTAGAATGCCTCTTTCACATTTAAGCATCTTTCCTTACAAACTTTGAGAGCTTGAAGATTCTCTCAAAAAAAGATAGTGAGTTATCAAAAATTACTCTTTATTATAACCATCAGGTTTATAAAAACCTGATCCCTTCTATTTTTAATCGTTTCAAAGATGAAATGCTTTAAATGAAAGGAGAACCTACCTACGTAAGGATTGCAAACTCATTACGCAAGCTAATGATGCACAGAATAAGGAGGAATACAAAGATCCCGGTCCCCTCTCATTGAATCAACCATCTAGTGCACGCACTCTCTATGACATCCCTCACCGACCAACACCAGACTTTTCACAGCTACCCCAACCTACCTCTTGTTCACTTTTCACCATTAGCGATATCAAACACTTAACCCTAAAGCTAAACGATGGCATAGCCAAGGATCACGAGGGACTATGCATTAAGTACATTGCATACGGGCTTGATACCCTAGCCTCAATCTAGTAAAGCTATTTAATGAAGCGATTTGCACTAGATTCCCTCACACCTAGACCCTTTACAACATCTTCTCGATCTATGAGGCAAGGGATCCCATGCACTCAAAAAACTACAAGACCATTATGATTGGGCATGTCGTGTCCAATATTTATGCCTCGACACTTGATACTCAACTAAGTCAATTTTTGTGGAGCATGATGGATTCAAAGCTCTTGGGCAAGCAACCTGGCTTTGAGCAAAGCACATGACAATTCACTCTGAGAGGTGTCCCCAAGGCACCGAAGCAGAGGGTTGACTATTGCTTTATGGATTTTCGCATAATAGATTATGTGTTTGACAGAACGTTTGAAGTGCGTCCAAGTGTCGTTGGAGACCCTTGACTAAGGAGGAGAGCAAAACCACGCCCCTTGCATATAGAAGAATCAGGATTAAAGATCCGGCTAAGGGTGAGTGTGTATAGACTAAACAAGGTCGGCCATTTTTTAAAACCTAGTTTGACCCCAATAGTGCCTATGATCTCCTCTCTCTACCTGGTTGTAGTCTTGACTCTACGCTCATATAGTGTCCTATCTGTCCAAATGATGTTCCAACTATATCAATTCACTTTCAATGGGATACTAGTGGAGATTGTTACATCTTATATGTGCTTAGGAGTTCTCTTTTCAAGCTTGATCTTCATGATGAGGCGCAATTATGCAGGCCTAACTAAGAAGAGGCTATCCCACACCAAGTCTCTCCTCTTCGACTCTCTTGCTTGCCCTAGTTATAGCCCCTACCCAGATCTATCTGAGACAGACCAGTCCTGTATCAAGAGACAACAAGTTCTACTGCTTGCACAAATGATTCGCACCAAGCCATCAGACCCACACCATCTCCTGCTAGTAGAGTATAGGGCCACCCCTCTACAGATTGATGCATCTTTCCAGGTGGTCACTTTCCTTTGTAGATTCAAGGACTTTGACAACCCTGACCTCATCTATGGCACTAGAAGCACAGGGGGATTAGAGAATTTGGTAGGCTGGGACATGCAAATGATTTGCAAGACTGGAACTCCATATGGACAGACTGCCGCATTTTAGGGAGGCAATGCTAATAAAGGACCTGTTTCCAATGTTGAGACAAAAAGCCTGCTGAGGAGTGCATGCAAATCAAGGAATGAAGCTAATAAAGGCAGCAAGTTCAGCATGACTATTGGCATCTCAAGGGCTCTACTTCTAAAGATGAAGAGGGTGAAGAAATTCACGGATGATAAGATCCATGTTTAGGTTATGAGCTTGTTCATTAAACTGAGTTCCAGATTATGGGATTTTTTGTGTTCAAAAGTTCTCCGAGAACCAGCTGGGCAGAGGAGCATCTATCATAATGAAGTTGTACAGGAGTGTCAAGTTGCTGATGAAATTAAAAGCAGTGGCAACTTATCTCTGAGGATGTGGAGTCTTTCAATCTCAAATATAGATAGATAGATAGGTAGTTGTATGTACGTGTGTAGATGAATGCAGGACATGCCCAGCTAGCATGACATCCCCACCAACATCCAACGGTGGGTGTAATTAGCACAATTACTCACATACACACGAGCACACATTTATACAAACAGCATGTAATAGAGTTACCACATGAGTATGAATAAGGCCATCCCAATAATTTTAGCCAAGAACAAGAGAGACAAAAAAGAGCATTAATAGTGAAAAATACACAAGACTAGAATATGGGCACCCTATAATACAGATTTGGCATTACACTCTTAGGGCAATTGGATTTGAAAATCGCAGTTGTGTGCACGGACGATCCGGACAGCTGAAGCAATAAAAATATATTAAAAGAAAAGCTATTGCAACATGTATGTCATATTGCAACCTCAGCTTAGTAGAAGTAATTCCCATCCGCTTCCTGTGAGGCTCCTATATAAATGAGAAGTAATTCTCATCAGCTTACGCGCCTCTATACATGAGAAGTAATTCCCATCGGCTTACTGTGAGGCTCCTCTATCCTCGTGTTATTTAAAAAGCTTACCTTTTCCCCAAAAGACGTTCTAGTCTAAAACAGATTGCCCGGTTCTCTTTTGTTTGGCCAACGCCAAGGTCAGCCTCCAAAGTTGATAGGCACTAGGCCCCTCGACTTCGTGCTCGGTTCACAATATTTTTGGGAAATTTTCAATGATAACCCAAGGCCAAAACCATTCAAAATCGTTATTCATCTCTTACGTTCTTGACAATTGTTTCATGTTTTTCTAATACTCCTCATTTTACAAATTTAGATGCGTTCCATACCATGTGGCCCTTTCGAACCCAGCCCAACATGCCACCATCCTTTTTCGATGGACACGTGGAGTACTCCGTGGCTAAATCACCTAGGTCCGCACCATCTGCAGATTCGGAAAATCAAACCGGGCTGTTAATCCCGTTTCTAGGAGTAGACAAATGCAGAAGCGTACGAATAGCTAAGACCAACCAACCGCTGATCAGGCTGTGTAGAAAGCAGGCAAGAAAATTTGACTCGACCATTGCGAGGAGAGCACACCTAAAGAAAGGGGGAAAGGCCGACGGGTAGTCTTGGGAGGGGCAGGAACAGGGGATCCAAGAGAAGAGGAAGTTGAGGGAGGTAAGAAAAGGGCGAGAAAGTGAGGGGGCCTGGATGCTGCGGGGCTACAGCGTGGCGGGAAGCATGAAGAAGCAGCGGAGGGGAGAGAGTGCGTGCATGGAATTACGGCCATAGCTGTAAACGTGGAGCTTCCTAGGAGCGGGAGCGGGAGCGGGAAGGCACGCATTGCAGTTTTTTACCCAGTAGGCCCTCGTCTTAAGTGAAATGCCTAGGCAATTCACAAAAGGGCCATTTTGCGGACATTTTCCAACTTCCGTCACCATTATCGATCGTCACAAACAGTGTGATGCGGACATGCAATGTATTTCCAGCTTTGATTGAGCGTGATGTTGACACCCGATTCAATCTTCTGCGGATAACAGGCTCCAGGGAATCGGACGGTCGCTATCATCTCGTCGACCAGGGACCTTGACATTATGCGTGGTCGACACAAGCCATACCCATTACGCACAGCAAAGAAAAGCTCAGACCCTAGCCACCAAGGGTCATGGGCTTGGGTTCATAAGTTTTATTTCTAAAGAAACAAGGTGAGGCTTGCCCAAAAGGAGAAGCTAGCAGGTTCTTGAAGTTTAAGTTGGACTCTACTTCATGCTTGTAGCTTAGGCAAGCTCAATGACACTAATGCAAAAGGAGGAAATGATAGCGGTACAAAGCTTAAGAGGACAAACACTAGAAGGTCTAGATGTAGTAGCTTCCAATACTAACACCTCATGGTGTATAAAAAGGGGTGTGAGCTTATTTAAATGAAATCCTCTCGAGCACTGAGGGTTTTTAGTCGAACCAACACATTAATGAGTAAGTGCAGGGAATGTGCACCCAATAACAACAAGAAAGGCTCTAGATCACCGAGGATAAACGTACGTAGCCTAGCTGCTCTAGGACACCTAAGGCAATCCATTACAATGCTCAGCCCAAAAGTACGTAGAAAAGATAGCGTTCATAAGCATCCCTTGCATCAACTTTGGAAGCAGCCCAAAAGGAAATCCGTTCATAAGCATCCCTTGCGTCAACTTTGGAAGCTCTTCTTTAAAAACTAAACAAACACTACAGAGCAAAACAAATTGTAGGCAAAACTAAAGGAGCATAAAACAAAGGGACATCAATTTACATAACGTACTCAAAAAACAACGAAGGAAAAATCTGCTTTTTCGCAACTAAACCAATACGTGGAAAGTTGTAGAGATATGAGGCGAAATTTGTAAGCCTTTCATCGTTGTATTGCCAATAGTCCTAGTCGTGATTCTTATGCATCTTATGCTTTTGTACCTACTTCTCAAGGAAATCCTCCATAAATGTTACCCCGCCTATAAGTAAATGCATCACTTAAGTACAAATCTTGGAAAGGAAGGGAGACTACAAGCAAGACTCAAATGGAAGAGAATTGCCATTACAAATCTAATTCGTCTCACATGGTGTGACAAAACTAGCTTATGTTATGATAGTATTCTATGCATGAGATGTTTCTTTCATGGTGCTGGATTTGTGTAGACTTCTACATCCTACGAACTAGAACACTGGAGGGTAGATTTCAATTACCATCGATATGGTAACACCTCAAAACAAGTACAAAGCAAGCTTAACGTGTGAGCAATCACCGATTAGAATGGCATAGAACTTCACCTGAGATGCAAAGATCATAACCAAAGAGAGATCCTCCAGTAGCAACTACTATGCAAGCAATCACAACGTAAGTGTGACACAACCAGTATATATTTCTCAACTCTTATCATGCCTCCATTGTTGATGAAGCCCTTAGCCATGCAGATGGTCTCTAGAGAGAGAATACATGGATCTCAAAAAGTCCTTGCATGTTGATGATGATGATGTTGGAAAGAGGGGTTGGCACGCATGGTGGGAGATTTTGTAGTTGCATGGGAGCAAGAGAAAAACATGAGAAAGCAAAGATATTTGAGTGTGTCAATAGAAGGGGTGCCTTCTACTGACACACTCATCAATCTTGGAGATATGTAGAAGATGAGCCGAGTGAAGGCACGAATAGTGAGTTGACCGAAGAGCTCGAACGATGGCCCTAGCTTGGAGGAACTTAAATAGCGGCCCTATCCTAGAGGAGTTCAAAAGGGCGAATTGCAGTAAGAAGAGTGACTCCATAGAATATAGTGTGGAGACAGTGCTTGCGGATGGAAACTATAGTGTAGAAGCTCAAAAACATGAAGAAAGCTCATGGATGGAGCTTTTTCTAATGATATACCTACAAAATTTGAAACAACCACCATGATGAACAATGGCTACATGCTCATGAGCATCTCACAAAGGGCCTATAGAGAATTGAAGCTCCTGATTCTATGGCCATCTACTAAGACAAGCTCATACAAACTCAAGAAGTATGTAAAATTGTCCTCTAAAGATGTTTCTAATAGCTTGTATGGAAGAGACGAAGTGTGCTCCTCTACATTTATTTAGTGGCCTTGATTAAACAACATGCAAAAACAAACTCCAATCAAACAAAGAGCTCGCACACCCAAACTACACAGACAATGTACTCAAAAGTCATGGCCCAGATTGGATGTGAGCAAGAATGCACAATTTAAGTACAGGCATTATGTCCTAGTACATGATAATGTATGGCATATGAAACTTACAATAAGAAAGAAAAAGAAAACTCACAGGTGTCTAGGAGAAGAATTTCGTGAGTTTCTAAATGAAAGAATTTATGAGTTTCTAAAGTCAATATGTGATGGATCTCATGTTCAAACTCGTGAACTTATTGTGGAGAGCTTATAGATCCCCTTTGGTGAAATGCTAGGATGATAGACTCAAAAAACATGCATATAGGTAGATCTATGCGTACAAATACATGGAAACCTGGAGCAGTTAAGCTTAAAAACACACAAGATGAGAGTGGAATTATGTGGATTTGGAAGGGCTAAAAAACATTGATGATAAAACTCTATGGTTGAATATTGTGATATTGTGCATAAACAATTCACATTAGTGATAACATTATCTATAACTCGACTAGTAGTTTATGTAGTATCTTAATTTTGTGTGTGTGTGTGTGTGCGCGCATGCGCGCGTGTGTGTGGAAAGTGGTCTCTATTCATGATTGATTTCCCTCCTCATGTCACTTGAGGTCCATATACTTGCTAGTAATGCTATCGCTATAGATATTTGTTACATCCTTTCACTTTAAAAGGAATGGAGAGAGAGAGAGAGAGAGAGAGAGAGAGAGAGAGAGAGAGAGAGAGAGAGAGAGAGAGAGAGAGAGAGAGAGAGAGAGAGAGAGAGAGAGAGAGAGAGAGAGAGAGAGAGAGAGAGAGAGAGAGAGAGAGAGAGAGAGAGAGAGAGAGAGAGAGAGAGAGAGAGAGAGACTTTAAGAGCATGGTGGGTTACGCTGAGATCATAATTTAATTCTTGGCATAACCCACCATGCCCTTAAAGCCTCTCTCTCTCTCTCTCTCTCTCTCTCTCTCTCTCTCACACACACACACACACACACATACACACACACACACACACAAACAAGAAGATGCTTGCAAACATGGTAATAGGAATACAAGAGGTGCTAATAGATGATAGCAATAATATACTACTGCAAAATTCCAATAACTTTGTAATAAATATAGTAAAGGCTTGTATAAGGAATGTGGAGATAGTACAAGGGGAAATTTCATTTTAGGATTCAAGGGATTGCAAATGGATGAGAGTAGACATGCACAACACATGGGCACCATCAAACAACTGAATTCGAATCCATATCTCTTATCCATAAAAAGTATGATCTTGTAAAGGAATGTTTTTACTTGGCAAGAAATGAGGATGTGAGATGATCTGTGCCCTATTTTTCAATATGTAGTTCATTGAATAGACCTTATGGATAGAAAGGATTATTGTGATCATGCACAGGCGATGTTTGATTGCACAAATACAATGATCAAATAGGGTAACCATAGAAGGGGGATGATGCTAGCCTCCCACATTCATTGCCTAAGGTAATACTATAAGCATACTTTCTAAATGTATGATTATTCATATTTAAATCCCTTATACTTTATTTATTTTGTCCTCAAGGTTTACTCATAATGACCATTATGAGATGAAGGAGAACAAGTTTTGGGATAGGGTTGATGCAATTGTCATGAAGAATCCTTGTTTATAGAGCCAATGCTCATAGTTTTATTAGTGATAAGCCTAAAACAATTTGGCTTGTTCTCAAGAAAGTGCATAATGCCAATTTGATGGATTTAAATTCCCTACGCAATGTGCATTTCATGTTTAGCATGACCAAGAAGCTTTTGAGTTTATTTGACGTTGGAAATTTTTCACATAAAAAAGGTCTATTAGGTAGTTGAAGCAAATTTGCATAAGCTTGTGACTTATCCTTTTGAGGATCCCACTTTGTTTCAACATGCAATTGGTTAGCTGATGTACTTGATGATAGCACAAGGCTTTTTAGGTAGCGGGAATTGTGATCTAGTTCATGGCCAATATGTGTGTCCACAAATGGAATGGGTTGGGGAGGGCTTTGTTATTTCTTGGCGGGATAACAAACCATAAGTTTCCATATCTCAAGAACATCAAGTCACAAATTTTAAGTCATAGCTCATTGGGTTTTATAGTGCCAATTGGGGAAGTGGTTGTTGATATTTAGTTTCTTCACTTGAGGTCTTTCCCCTAACGTATTGCCTCATTTGTAAAGAACATCATCGATGGATGAAAAGGAAATAATGTTGAAAATGAGCTTGTTCCAAAATTATGTGGTCCCTTATAGTGGATAACTTGGTAAAGTTATAGTATTGTTCATTAATCATTCTACTTACACTACAGTTTCGAGTTAAGGTCTTACATTATTCTCTAAATGAATTGATTCTATTGCAAATGGTATGATTACATCTCTATATTGCACCTTAATCCTGTACTATGAGTACAACCTATTCTTTAGTGCAAGAACAATCAAAGTAATCCATACATTCTTCTTTCCACAAGCTAGGTATTAGTAGAGCCATACCCTCCTCTATTTATACACTTTTATTATTTTAAATAATAAGCTAGGTATTACTAATAATAGGCGAGCTAATGATGTAGCGTGAAGTGGAGGCATGGATGCGGTTGATGTTGACCCTGTATTAGTAGTAGCAAGCAAGAAAGAAGTTGGAGAAGTAGGAGAGGTGTCTAAAGAAGAGGATGAAGGGGCATCTGGTTGCTATAAACCCAAATCTTGCAAGCTCTTGTAAACAACTGCTATAAACCTATGCATAGATGGCGCTATGGAATGAAACCAACATGGTTTTTTGGATAGCTACAATCCTACATTCCATACACTCTCATGCATTCTAAGTCTTTCTAGATCTAATTAGGCTTTGTGTAAAATGACCATTGGTATGCACATAATTTCAGCTCTTTGATTTTTTTATTGTTTATTCTCTTCTTGATATTCACATGTCCATCACCTTGCTTTGGCTATAGACAGCTACTCCATCGAGTCACAAGAATTTAACACACTCTCAATCTCTTTGCCCTCTTTTTTTTTCGTTTTAATTCTTATTGCTATAAAGCCATCTACATCTATATGCAAATGTCCATGAGATCCCTCGAATTGGTCTTCCTTGCTTTTCATTAGCTTACTTAGTACTTAGCAAGCACAAAAGCTGCATAAAATTTATCCTCCCTTGTTGTCTCGTGTGAAATTAAAAATTTTTAGAATCAATTATGCCTTAATTTTTTAAATAGTATTCAACAAGGCATTCTTGGTCTTTTTCTTTCCATGGATGTCATTTCCAAACCTAAAAAATGCCATTGCATCGATGGAGGTGCAAGAACCCATTTTCTTCTCTCCTTTCAACTCTTCCTCTTTAGTCTTTTATCCCTTGAATTATCGTACGGTCAATCCTTGATAATGAGAGGGTAATGTGTCACCAAGATTGATCTTATGGATTTTATACTTGGAATTATATTATAACGGGATCCATCTCTCTCTCTCTCTCTCTCTCTCTCTCTCTCTCTCTCTCTCTCTCTCTTTCCCTCTCCCTCCCTTAATGGAAACATTTATAGTACTTTCTTTAACAAGTATTGGCCAAAAGATAAGTGTTGATGCATTTGGGCAAATGTGGCATGCGATGCGATTAGCCGCAGTACCTAGCATATAATCATCAACACTTTTTTCTAATTGCACTTTTCTTGTTAACAACATGTCAATTACTAGAGCCATAAATGGATGTTGTATTCGGTTCACACTTCCTTTGACCAAGCTTCTTGCAGTGTTTATTGATTAAGAATCGATACCATATAGCTGTATCGGAACCATCCGGGCCAATCTCCATGAAATTTAGCACTTCTATAATCCAGGAAACATTTCTTGTAGCCATTAGCAAGCCATGTGAATGGAACTCTAATTTATCAAATGCAATTTCTTTTTGGAACCTGCATAACTAAGCAAAAGCGCCACTAACCAATGTGCAATAGCTATCAAATACTGAGGTACATGATATCAAATCTCCTAACTAAGATAAATCACCATGTGGTTCTGTGCATGTAGTACACCCATCATAAGTAAGTGCATATGCACTTGTTTTTTGAAGGTAAAGCATTGCCTGCTATGCAATTAGCCCAATGCTTTGATCTAGGTCTATTTCTAAACCTTAATAGCATAAATGCATAATATCATAAATTAGGCTATATAGGAAGCCAAAGTGCATCAACTTTTGCAAAATTGTTATGTATTGACTAGGCTTGCAACTCGACAAGTCAATAGAATGCATAAAAGCCTCTACATCTTCTTTGGTTATGATTGAAGCTGATCTGCCTCCATCTGCCCATTCTACTTTGATATTCAATTATCTATGGGAGGGACCGCAATCTTTTAACCCTTGAATATATGACCCCAAATGTGCACAAAGATCATCTAAACTCTTGGAGCTACTCTAGTCAACAAGTAAAGCATAGGCTGAACAATAAACACGCCAAGAAGCCTACCATCCCCCTTCTTTGCATAAAGCCTCGGGATTGCCAAACTCTCTCTATGCTAAGAAATTTTCTAAGAAAATGTTTTGCAGTGCCTTCACTATAGCAGCCATTGTAGTTACTCTACATTCCAATCAATCTCTATGATTGGTCATGTACAACCACTAGGATCAATGCCTCTTGATGAAAGTAGGTGACATGTGGTATCTAGAGTCATTTGTTTCTTAGGACAATGATTGTGCAGGGCTTGTAGAATATTTTCACTGTGCAAGTCATTGCGAAGTGACCCCTGAAAATGCAAGGCCTACAAGCCCAAGCAAAGAGCAAAAGAAAGCTCTAGCACACAAGCCATTGTTTGGCTTACGTGCTCATAAAGATGCATGCATATACCTCGATCAAATTTAGAATCTATAGCAACCTCTCATGTTTTACAAAGCATGCCATGCAATGAACCTCCATTAAACTACGGTGTAAATGCCCAATGTAGTACACCCATTGTCATGGCAACAACTCATACCAAGACATGATGCTTTACTTGGATAGATGCCTCTCTCACAAAACTTGCCAGTCTTGCCTCTGTAGCATCGTTGAAAGTTTTTGCAATTACATAATTAGTTGCATCTAATCACATAAGCCCTTGTATTTTGCTAGAAAAGCAAGGTTGTCCTTAAGACCCAAAATTGATTCTCTTATCAAGAAAGATTTCATATTTCAAATGTCTTGTTGCAACCACATGGCACAGCTACTCATGGAGAAGCCTACCTTGGCCACATTGCCATTGGAAATTGACCCAAGAGCACTTGGTGATTCTGTGACCATGCTTGCTTGATCCTCGAGCTATATGAGACCCGACTTTTCTTTGGCTACTTCAAGTTTTTTCTTTGCTAACATAATCAACTATGAACATGACATATGTGCTCTCCGCTTCAACCAAGCCATCCAAAGAAGTTGCTTCTCACATGGGAATACAATGTCACTAGCACAGTTTGCATATGACTTTATCTTCCCTATAATTTTTGTAATCTGTTTGCACAACTCAGCTGCCCAACTCTCATTTGTTACACTTCCTTAACTGAGAGGACAAAATGATCAGATCCTTTATTTTTTTAACTCTCTCCACGATGCATTCTTTGAAAGCATCCAACAAAGCATCATGTAATTCAAGCTTTTGAATCATTTTATTGTCCATGAAAGAAACCACTTAATTTACTTCTCTTTGGACATGCACAAACAACTTCTTCCATTCACCTACATCATTTTGGGAATTCATAGCTCCACACGTACTAGAAAATGCATGCCAAGGACTCAGAAAATTAAAACAATGCTGAAACACAATGCAATAAACAATACCCCTTGTCTCCTTGTGCCCATGCCATATTTAGAACTCACCTCCTTGCATATGCTTATAGTGTGGCAACCGTGCAATGGCACCATAAAATAGCATAGCTATCTTTGCAAACATCGGAAAGCAACATTGTTAAATCATTATAATGCCCACCACAACAAAACTATGCTGAACAACCCCAAAATGATTCTTTGAACATAACCCAACAAAAGCACGGCCAAAAGATATCTACAAACACAAAGCAAGGTAGTGTTCTTACACTAGGAATGTGCATACTTGATTCTCATAGCTTCAAAATTACACTCTCAAACAACCTATTCCTACAACCACATAGAGCAATGATCTCGTACAGAAATATATACAACTTTATAGCAGCAAGTAAAGCTAAGTTTTTTAAGCATTCACAACTATTTCCCATTGTTTCAAAATTAGTGTTATACAAAGATTGGTCTCCTGCATATTCTAATGCTGGAACCCTTTAACCAGCATGTATCTATTTCCACATAATAACCTAATCTTTTGCTTTGGCACATATGGAACAAGTTCATTCTAGGCATTTACAAAGGTAGGTGCCCCCCCATCCAGCATATTGGTTACTAATGTCTATTGTTTTAACAACACCGAGATGGCACATGCCCATAATGATTGAGATACATCTCTTGCTAAGGTACTTATCTGCTCTGCATTTATAAAAAAAGCCTCTCCTCCTCCTCATCATAACGCAATTGAGGGTAAGACCTTGACCATATGCTTAGCTACAATATGAGTCACACCCTCAAAGTGCCCACCAAGAGCTTGGCAAATCCCCTTAGTGCTAGGCAAAAACCTAGACACACCCTCAAAGCACCCACCAAGAGCTTAGCAAATCCCCTCAGCACTAGGCAAAAACCTAGACAAAGCACATTCATAGAGAAAGCACATTCATAGAACTTTAAATCCTCCCATTTTAGTGGAGGAAAAGGGGGAAGTGCCGCAATAGAATCATCAATGTCCCCTACATCCATAGGATGCTCTAAAATTGTGGAAGAAGGCTCCATAATATATATTGCAACCAAACTCACAAAATAAGGTTTGCAATCAAAGCAAAGCATGCAACAAAAGAATATATTCCCTCTCTTTCACATAACATACCTCAAATGTATAAAACTCTGCACCCTATATCTCTTAGAAGTACGCCAAGCATAAGAAACTCTCATTTGTGAACCCTTATGGGGCAAAGGCCTCATCCCATTTTTTGCCCATACCAAACCCCAAGAAGCTTAGACAATGCACCAAACATTGATTATTGTAGCCTACAAGAAATTGATGTTGCCACAACCAAAAAACCTCCAAGCCCCATTTGCAAAATCACTAAGCATAGATTGTTGTAGCCTATGTACAAGCAATTGATTTGTCTCAACCAACAAATTTCCAAGCCCTATTGCCAAAATCATGACTATCCCATTTAAACAAAGGAAGCATTTTTTGTTGCATTTGCATATGCACATTCTTAGCATGTATAACATCGCACTTTATATATTGTAGAATATTTGTATTATTAAATTCCATTCCACTAGCTCTTACAAACAAAATTCTATGGAAGAGACATAAGTAGGAAGCCTCTGTAAGCCTAATGCCATCGAAGAACCTAAGCTTCTTCTTGGGCAAGTAACGAATAAAAAGGTTCTCACAATGCACCAATTATGGAGGGCCATCCCAACTCATGTACAAATAACTTATATCTATCAACTGCACAAGTCCCAGGGTACAAATAATGGCCATCACATTCAGGTATGACTTTGTCTCAAAGCCACACTTAACATCATCTCCATGAAACACAAGCACCTCCCTTGAAGGCAAATAGTGCAAGTAGGGGAGATCCTCCAACAATATAATGTTAAGACCAAAGCCGCACGCCACATTGAACTCAGGAAAATGTTTCTACATTGGAACTACTGCCGCTGAGGGAAAAAATGATATATTAATGTACAAATATGTAAAAGCAAGCAAGCAACTTCTCCTTAAGTATAAGCTTTGCACCAAATAAGTCTCTCATGTTTAAATTCCATGTGCAAGCCAACATTGCAAACAAATTGCATCTGTTTCCAATTGTAAGCTATAGAATATGGATAATCATGTAACTTGATATACCAAAAACAATGAGACAAACACGGCCATGGACTGAACCTGTTGTCATCGAATAAATTTCTCATGTATGAATTCCATGTGCAAGCTAACACCACACAAACAAATTCCATCTCTT
The DNA here is from genome assembly GCF_047967505.1 of Dipteris shenzhenensis. Lineage (NCBI taxonomy): Eukaryota > Viridiplantae > Streptophyta > Polypodiopsida > Gleicheniales > Dipteridaceae > Dipteris > Dipteris shenzhenensis. Next base: position 3,795,134 of record NC_141605.1, on the reverse strand, counting down.
TCCAAATCAAAAGGAAATCTCAAAGAAAATAAATTTCCTCATTCCCTTCTCATACTTAGGTATGTTATAGAATATGGATAATCATGTAACTTGATATACGAACAACCATGAGATAGAGACGGCCATGAATTTTGCTCCCCCACAACTCGTTCCACCCAACTTTTTTTCTTTCCCACCCACTACCAGCATTGAAATGCAATTGCTCATAAAAAAGAAATAATGAAGCACCATGCCATGATCCCCACAAACCCGAGATTTTGTCTAGTCTCTACAATGCTCTCGCAAATCTCATAAGCATTTATGGCCAATTCCACCAAACAAGCTAAGAACGGCCATTTTAAAAAGTTAAAGCATAGGTTCATCCCCATGATTTGCCTTGCTATGTATTGCCAGGTAGACCAATTGCTATAGAACCTTGATGCTTTAATTCCCCACCCACATTAAATCGAACTTGTTTTTGCCATGGTCATCGAAACCAGATCAAAGTGGATGGAAAATCAAAATGGAGACTGCTAGAGAACTCAATGGCCCATGATAAAGCCACGTGCACTCCATGCAGTTCCCCCAAAGCCCCCACAAATGCTACAAACCTATCTAGAAACCCTCCCTAAATAGCCTACAAATATCCCCCTCAGAAAAATTAACTATAAACTTGCCCCCAATACCTTGTCTTGATAGATAGGCCCTCAGTCTTCTAGCATCTCAATGCTTTAATTTCCCACCCAATCATTGTTGCCATAGTCATTGAACCAGATCAAAGAGGACAGAAAATCAAAACAAAGGCCACCATAAAGTTTAACAATATATGATAAGGTCAAACTCATTAAATCAATGCATGCAAGCAACTGCAAAGCCTTACAATAGCATCATAGAGTCCAAATAGCAAAGACATGTCTTCCTAAACATACAAAAATCCATTGCATGTGATTAAGCCAAAGCCAAAACAATCTCAAACATGTCCATAACAATGCAATCTCTAGTTTTCATCACATCCTTATCCCTGCATTATTTGCAAATCCCTCGAACAAATCTCTATAGAAGTACTCCAAAGGAACATACATATTTTATTCCCTTTAAAACACACAGTCACATCCTAATTCCTTATCATGTTTGCCTTACCCCCAAACCACATAGCACACTGCTTGAAAAGCATGCCGAGAAAATCAAAAGCTCCACAAAATCAAGAGGATAGACACCTTATTCCCAAAAGAAATAACACTTTCACATACACCTTGAGCCCACATCCAAACACATGACTAACCAAACCTCTTGCATTTTCCATATGGCATTTAAGCAACCCTCACATGACTACTCCAAAGCACATAACACATCTGTTTAAAAGTTGCACCTCTCAAAACACACCAATCAAATCCATTGCATTGTCCATATGCTATCTAAGCAAACCCTCATGGGAGCACTCCAAAGCATGTAGCACATATTTTTAGAAGATGCGTCTCCCAAAGTGAATCAACAAACACACACTTTAAGCTCATTCCAAACATCTGATTAACCAAATCCCCTTGCATTGTCCATATGCCATGTGAGCAACCCCTCATGAAAGTACCCTAAAACACATGGCAAATATACTTAGAAAGTGCACCTAGCAAAGCAAATCAATGAATACATACCTTGAGCCCACATCCAAACACTTGACTGACCAAATTCCTTGCATTATCTATATGCCATTTGAGCATACCCCAAAGTACTCCAAAGCACACGGCACATCTATTTAGAAGCCCACCTAAATAAATGGACCATAAATTTTCTACACCATTCAAGAAAATCCCAAATGTGTTTTCTTGTCCCGATACCTATGCTTCCACAAGGAATGCCACATTTTTTACCCAATGGAATAGAACAATCAAAGGACAAATTTCTTAGCCCAACCAAGGTGCATAATTTGCTTGTTGAAATATAAATTTATCCACCATGTGGAACACATACTTACCTTTAAATAACCCCATAAGAAACAACATAAAGAAAAAGAAACATAAAAAGAAAACTCTATAATGCTAAATAGAATGCCGCATTTTCTTCCATTGAATGGAATAGGGAAAATGCAAATGTTTCAACCTACTAAAATAGACACCTTGCTTGCCAAAATATGAACCTTTCCACTTCGTGAAAGAGAAAGAAAAGGACAAGGAAAGAGAAAAGGAGGGAGAGAGAGAGAGAGAGAGAGAGACCCCTTAATCCTACTCTATGAATAGCATGAAAATAGGCAAGAGAAAAGCAAGAAGCAAACAGAAAGAGAGAGAGCAAAAGAAAAAGACAGAGAGAAAGAAACAAAAAGACAAAGCTATAAATTTCCATACGGTTTTTATAGACAAAAACTACAAATTTATTGCCTAAAAACTAGAAACGGTTTGAAGCACCATCAAAAGCCAATTTATGCACACTTACTTTGTGCACATTTTCATTGCATATGCAAATCAGAGACCACCAACCTTTGGAGTGACATAATTCTATTTATATTATAAAAAGAAATTCTCATGGAAATTTCCAATCTCTTGCAAATTCTCTCAAAAAAATGGTCATTTTAACATTTGGATACCAGTTTGCAGGACCACTACCTACTATTCCCAGGGCAGTTTCCTATAGGCCTAACACACACACTTTTTCCCGTTTCCATTTTCATTAGGAAAACAAATAGTGTGCTCTGCCTGGTGTAAGTGTCATCTACCATTTTCAATGATTTCCCTGATTAGATTGCCATACCTTACATCACTAGTTTCATTGTCAATGATTTCCCTTGTAACATTGCCATCTCCATTCATCACTAATCTCTTTTCTTTCTTTATTTATAGGCTGATCACCTGATGGTCCACAATGGAAAGCATACATAAGGTACTCTAGAGACACTGATATGTTCGCATATTCTATTGACAACCATTGATATCACAATTGTACACTACTTTCCTTTTTTAAGAAGTCCCAGAGGAGGGCTCTCCTTGATAGGCAATGGCACAAGGCTACCTCCAGTTGGAGAAGAACCCGATTAGGCTGCCACTACTACTACATTTTCTTGTTCATTCTTGAGAAGTGGGCCCCACACCTGGAAAGGTAGGAGCCCACTCCCTTATTTTTTTAGGTGTGCGGACCTGGGTTAGGGCAGGTACACACACACACACACACACGCGTGCACACACACACACACACACACACACACACACACTCTCTCTCTCTCTCTCTCTCTCTCTCTCTCTCTTCTCTCTCTCTCTCTCTCTCTCTCTCTCTCTCTCTCTCTCTCTCTCTCTCTCTCTCTCTCTTTCTAACCTTTCCTCCCTTTTTGAATCCTAGCTCCCTTATATCACACACACACACACACACACACACACACACACACACATCCCTTTGGGGACCCTTGTGTGCTTCAGGATTATCAACATACTGATGGCTCATGAAGGTCAAAAATCATATTGAAGTCTTTCATAAAGAATATGATGTCCCACTTATGCACAGGCATAGTTCCGTGGAGGTTATCACATCCTCTAGGACTTGACAATGCTTTTTATTATTGTTTCTCCATGATGCTTTTTATTATTGAACATGGAACTAGTCAAGTGGAATTAATAAAGGAACATAGCCAAGCTATTAGTGATTTATTATTATGAACTTTACCCACTAGCAGAGAGAAGTTATAGGGTTTATTATGCTTTAAAACACGTAATTATCACTAGTAGATGCGTTTATTTTGTACCAAGGAGTTGGGAAAGCAATTGTCATATAGGAATTAAAAAAGACAAAAAGACCATGTGACCATCTTAGACTGTGCGCCTCTGTTCCATCTTGGACCAGGAGACTTGGTTAGGAATCCTAGGTAGATTGATTTGGAGTTAAGATGTATTGCGTTCTATAGTCAGCCATGCATGATACACCCATCAAAAAACAATGCATTCGGTGTTGTCTATATCACTAACCACATCTATTATTAGCTTATCAGAAGTTGTAGTTTCTCTGATGATATTCCACTGGTCATTTGTGAATACGACAAAGGTTGTGTGGGTTGTTATGAAGTGTGAAGATTTGTTCATCTATGCAGAGTAGACATGGCCACAAGCAAGCTAGATTTGGTCATCCCTTTAACTAGATTTGTTTTGGTAATAAGGTTTGCTTGTAGCTAGCATTTTGGAATAGTTTAGCTAGCATGACAGAGAGGGGAATGAGCCTTTCATAGAGCAATACTGGTGGGGGCCTTTCACATCGACACTAATAGGAAATGTTGATGGGGAGATAGAACTAGATGAGGTGTAGCTCGTGGCCTCCCTCCATTTTCTAGTTGGTCGTATGCGAGCTTCTCATAATAAAACCACTGGAGTATTGATTATGTAGGCTGTGGTGTTGATTATGTGTCCCGAGATGATGACTGTAGTTCATTGTTATTTTGTATTTGAAGATTATTATCATAGAGATATAGGAAAACAATTATGGAAATGGAATCGTGTGGATTACAGACCTTTGATCTACTTTAATTCGATCACATAACTTTGAAGTGATGGCGAAGCCACGATGTTCTGCTAGGTAGATCTTTAGTGGTTTTGAGTCCCTATAATCCTTACTGGTTTCATAGATCTTTATTCGTCTCATAGATCTTTATGGGTTTCAAGAAAGACTTGTGGTTAAAATAAAGGGGTTATTGAATTTACCATGTGGCTAGTGGGAGATTTTGGGATTGTCTTTATCGAGCTACACTGAAGCTCACAATGGTTTTCATGGCCATGTAATTTTCTTTTGTTACTTTTATTGATGACCTCGACCGATTGGTCATGGGACATTCACTTATTACACTCAAAAGTATTATCTGATCGACTAGTCGAAGGACTCTTCCAGGAAGATGGATTCCATGCCACCCTCCACTGACTGGTTGGAGAGGTTATGATTGTGATCATTTTTTATAATAATTGTGACTAAAACTACGGCAGTAGTCCGACCCAATCCATTGTGATGGGCAGATTGCTGCCCTCATTTAGATTGTGTGTCAAACTGGTGGGAATGCGATTGGAGGAAAACACACAGACACACGCACACACACACACACACACACATGCACTTCCCTTTGGGATCCCTTGTGATTTTTGGGTGTGCATACTCATCACCCTGGGGACCTTTGTAACATTTATGCATGAGAACACCTCACATGAATTGGCATTTATCCCCCACTTGAAGAAGTTGGGCTTGATGTGATTATTATACGATGATTGTTTGGTGTCAAAAGAATATGCCACGATGGAGGGAAGCATGGCCGTTTTGCTCTTGAGGTGTACAATTTATCGAAGCATACTTTATAATGAAAAAATGGAGTCATGGATAGCATGGGGACTATATATAGGATTTTATTGGTCCTGGATTAAGCTTGGATTAGTTATGCTAAAGGTATGAGGAATACATGATGATCTTTCATATTGGAAAAGAAGAAATCAAGGCCTTTACCATGTGCTATGGATGGGGCTGGTAAGATTTTTTGAATGATGGTCCTTGATTTTTGGTTGGCCATGAGTAGCCTTATTTGAACTTTGGAGTGGAGAGGATAGTACTTAGTACGCCTGGATGGAGCTTACCGATGAGGATAAAAAGTTTGGTACTTGGGAGTGGGGAAGGAAGTGGCCACATGCCCATTGCTTTCCCCCCCTTCTTTTACATTGGGAATCATGCCTATTGCATGAGATGGAGTCGAGGAGCAGCTGGAGCTTGCACTTGGAGTTCACAGAAAACTCGAGGAAGACTACAGAAGCTATGGGGATGAGATACTCAAGAGAACAGTCTGCATAGTTCAAAGAGCATGGCAGACCTTCAAGCGTCAAGCCCGTGGTGCAAAATTCAAAGCTCAAGCCCGTGGTGCAAAAATCAAATCTCAACCAGCTTTTAAGAGTTTCTCTGCCTGTTACAAGGATCCCCATACCATTAATGAGACGCGAGTCTTCTGTTCTGCTGATTATTAGCTTCTCTGTGGTTTGTCACTCTTTCATGAGGAGGGTACTAGGAAGATGCTCCCTTCCACTCTTTGGTCTATTTATTCTCTCTGTATGAGCGATTGACGAAGCACTGGTGACATTAAAATGAGATATCCATGCTCCTAGGTAATTGGAAAGGGCTCCCCACACTCGATTGGTCTGCTTGGGTTCCGCAGTGGGGTCTCTATCTCTCCTTCGTCTGAAAACTTGGAGTCTTCTCCATGTCATTTCAGTCGGTGAACTTGGGACTAGAAGACTCTTGCATTCCTTGTAGGATCTGAGCTGTTAGCTAAGCTCTGGGAGTCTGGACTCTGGGCATTCCTTCTCAACATTTGCTGCTGGACTCCACTGCAGTTTGCAACACTCCTTTTGTTGGAGCACTCTATCTCTGGTGACTGGTCACATTAGGTGACCTACGTAGACTCCAATACTTCAGGTGTTCACGTTAATCTCCTAGCTTGCAGACAAATGGCTTATGTTTTAATTACCTTCCATGGCTAGAACGTTGCGACCAGTCTAGAGGATACCTTAATGTGCTCCAATCCCTAGAGAAGAGTTCAATGAGAGCTTGGTCTCAGGCAAGCCTCAGGCTGCAGGCAAGCATGGCTGGAATTGGTTTTACCCAAGCCGAGCCCACGTACGTAAGATAGATTTGTAAGAAAGACTTATGTCGTAAAATAGCTACGCCACACTCCTATAGAGAAGAGATGGAGAAGCACGCCTACGTTAAATAAACGAGTAACCTGACCCGTCTACGACGGGCTAGCGACCCGTTCCGCCGGGTCTCAAGATGCTAAAATGTCTGAAACCAGCAACATATTCTAACCAAAAAAAATGTCTACGACATAGTACTTCAAAATATTACATCCGAAAGTGAAATCAGAGAACTCATTGATATGTCCAAATACACATCCGCATACAATGTCATAACTGAACATACAAAATCTACAATAGACACACAAACATCCCTAAAGGGAAAAGTCTGCGGCCATGTACTATAGGGAAAAGCTTGCGTCAGCCATGTACTCCACATCCGCCATGTCCAAAAAAAAAATTATGTAAGACAGAGTACTTCAGAATATCACATTCAAAAGTGCAGTCACATGTCTGAACATGCAATAGCTACATCAAAGAACTGATTGATATATCCAAATACACAGCCACAAATAAAGTCATAACTGAACATACAAAATCTATAATAGACACACAAACATCCCTAAGGGAAAAGTCTGCGGCCATGTACTGCACAGAAAAGCTTGCGACGGCCATTCACTCCATGTCCACCACATCCGCCGTGTCCACCACAGCTACGAACATACAACGGAGTACCAACAATCGTATCTAGCCCAGCATCACATAGAAAGATAATTGAGGAACTATAATTATTGAGCCATAAAACTTTTATACATGTATGTTGGTAAAACCCAACTCATTCTTTAGAGTACTTACTCAGACGCAAAGGGCTGTCAACAATGCTCACATAAGTGTACGTGTAGTCCCCATTTTGCCCTTGATAGAAAATTCGTGTCCCCACACATTCTTTCATATCCCAGCCAGCGAATAGTGATGGTATGTGGTCCATCATCCCTATGAACCCAGCAAGCCAGGACAACGTAATATCCCAAATGGACTCGTCCATCCAAAGAATTGTGGATGTGGAGATTCATTAGAAACCTTAAATCAAGAACAATCCTAAAAGACAAACAATAGCATGTTTTCCCACTCACATATAATCGAAAAAAAAACCTTTTGTTTTAACAAAAAAATAAAGCAACAAACAATGTACACGATTCTTACCCAAGGTCCAAGGTGGCGTGCCCATCTGATATGTACTTGTTTGTATAACACACCTAGGAGCATGTTTTTTCAAGGATGTGCATCACACTGAGGCAAAAACGGTGTAATGCGAGAATCGACCATGAAAAGCATATCAAATGGGCAAAATGCTTTTCAGCACCTAAACCTAGGTGGTATTTACTTGCATGTAAAGTGGCACGCCCATCCCATAAGTACTTGTTGGGATAATACACCTAGGAGCATTTTTTTTATAGTGGTGCATAACATTAGGAGAAAAACGATGTATAATGCATGATCGAGCATGCAAATCATATTTGATGGACACAATACTTTTCATGCATCTCAATATAGATGTTATTTACTTGGGTGCAAGGTGGCGGGCCCATCCGATAAGTACTTTTTGCCCTTTTCTTCTCTCCATTCCTCTTGCATTTTACCCCCGTGTTTTTTTCCTTCAACAAGTGTCTTGTCTACATGTTCATATCAAATGGGAACAACACTTTGCATGCACCTCAACCTAGGTAGTATTTACTTGCATGCAAAATGGTATGCCCATCCCATGAGTACTTGTTTGGATAATACACCTGGGAGCACATTGTTTAACGGTGGTGCATAACACTAAGAGAAAATGGTGTTTAATGAGATAATCGGCCATGCAAATCATATAAAATGGGCACAATACTTTACACGTGCCTCAACCTAGGTGCTATTTACTTGCATGGAAAGTGGTTCACCCATCCCATAAGTACTTTTTCATATAACACACTTGGGAGCGCGTTTTTTGATGGTTGTGCAAAACACTAGGGAAAAAATAATATATAATGCATGATCGACCATGCAAAGCATATTCGATGGGCATAATACTTTGCACGCACCTCCACCTAGGTAATATTGCATTACAATAAGTACTTGTTGGAATAACACACCTAGAAGCGTGTTTTTCTATGGATGCGAATCACATTAAGGCAAAAACAGTGTTTAATGCTTGGTTGACCATGCAAATCATATCTGATGGGCACAATACTTTGCACACGCCTCTATTCAGGTGGTATTGACTTGCATACAAAGTGGCATGCCCATCCCATAAGTACTTGTTTGGATAATACACCTGGGAGTGTGTTTTTTGATGGTGGTGCATAACACTAAGAGGAAAACGATGTATAATGTGTGATCGATTTTGAAAATCATATTCAATGGACACAATACTTTGCACACGTTTGATTCTAGATGGTATTGACTTGGGTGCAAAGTGGTGCGCCCATCCGATAAGCACTTGTTTGGATAACATACCTAGGAGCGTGTTTTTTAACGAACGTGCATCACAGTAAGGCAAAAATGGTGTTTAATGCAAGAATTGACCTTGCAAAGCATATCAAATGGGCAAAATACTTTGCACACACCTCAACCTAGGTTGTGAATAACACTAGGAGGAAAACGATGTATAATGTGTGATCGAGAATGCAAATCATATGTGATGGACACAATACTTTGCACACATCTCAATCTAGACGGTATTGACTTGGGTGCAAAGTGGCACACCCATAGGATAAGTACTTGTTTGGATCACACACCTAGGAGTGTGTTTTCTGATGGATGTGCAGCACACTAAGGCAAAAATGGTGTTTAATGTGAGAATCTATGACATTTAGTGCTTTGTTTGTCCTTCTGTTTTCCTCCTCAAGTGCCTCTGAGATGAATTCTTTCTTTGGGATTCTGTGCCCTTTTTTACTACATTCTTCTATTCCATCATCTTGGCATCCCCATTGCTGATTTGTTGTTTAAGCTCAATGTGGGTGCCTTGCATTGTTTCTTGCATAGCTGTAATATCCTTCAAGAGAGTGGCATTTTTTGTTTTTAGCTCTTCCATTTCTTTGTAATTATCCCCTTCCGAAAACACTTTAACGTCCTTTATTTGCTGCTCTTTAGGTGTTTTTCACATATCCATATAGATTTTTCTTTCTCCAATTCGTCCTTTTTGCCCTTTTCTTTTCTCCATTCCTCTTTCATTTTACCCCTGTGTTTTTTCACTTCAGCACGTGTCTTGTCTACATGTGCATATAAAATGGAAACAATACTTTGCACACACCTCAACCTAGGTGGTATTTACTTGCATGCGAAGTGGCATGCCCATCCCATAAGTACTTGTTCGGATAATACACTTGAGAGTGCATTTTTTGACGGTGGTGCATAACACTGGGAGAAAAATGATATATAATGTGTGATCGAGCATGCAAATCATATCTGATGGACACAATACTTTGCATGCATCTCAATATATATGGTATTTACTTGGGTGGAAAGTGGCACGCCCATCCGATAACTACTTGTTTGGATAACACACCTAGGAGTGTCAACTTAGGTGGTGATTACTTGCATGCACTATGACGCACCCATCCCATAAGTACTTGTTTTAATAAGACACCTGGGAGTGCATTTTTTGACGGTTGTGCATAACACCAAGGAAAACTAGTATATAACGCGTGATCGACCATGGAAAGCATATTAGATGGGCATAATAACACACCTCAACCTAGGTGGTATTTCATTGCATGCAATGTGGGGTGCCAATACAATAAGTACTTGTTGGAATAACACACCTAGAAGCGTGTTTTTCTACAGATGCGAATCACGTTAAGGTAAAATTTGTGTTTTGCTTAGTCGACCATGCAAATCATATCTGATGGGCACAATACTTTACACAAGCCTCTATTCAGGTGGTATTGACGTGCATGCAAAGTGGAACATCCATACCATGAGTACATGCTTGGATAATACACCTGGGAGTGCGTTTTTTGATGGTGAAGCATAACACTAGATGGAAAACGATGTATAATGTGTGATCGCACATGCAAATCATATCTGATGGACACAATACTATGCATGCATATAATTTTAGATAGTATTGAATTGGGTACAAATTTGCGCACCCATGCGATAAGTACTTGTTTGGATAACGCACCTAGGAGCGTGTTTTTTCATGGACATGCATCACATTAAGGCAAAAACAATGCTTAATGCGAGAATTGACCATGCAAAGCATATCAAATGGGCACAATACTTTGCATGTGCCTCAACCTAGGTGGTATTTACTTGCATGCAAAGTGGCACGCCCATCCCATAAGTACTTGATCGGATATTACACCTAGGAGCACATTTTTTGACGGTGGTGCATATAACACTACGAGGAAAACGATGTATAATGCATGATCGATCATGCAAATCATATCTGATGCACAAAATACTTTGCATGCATCTCAATATAGATGTTATTGACTTGGGTGCAAAGTGGAACACCCATCCGATAAGTACTTGTCTAGATAACACACCTAGGAGCATGTTTTTTGACAGATATGCATCACATTGAGGCAAAAACGGTGTTTAATGAGATAATCGGCCATGCAAATCATATCCGATGGTCACAATACTTTGCATGTGCCTCAACCTAGGTGGTATTTACTTTCATGCAAAGTGATGCACCCATCCCATAAGTACTTGTTTAGATAACACACCTAGGAGTGCATTTTTTAACGGTTGTGCATAACACTAGGGAAAAAACAAGATATAATGCGTGATCGACCATGCAAAGCATATTTTATGGGTGCAATAGTTTTCATGCACCTCAACATTGGTGGTATTGAGTTGCATGTAATGTGGGGCGCCAATGCAGTAAGTACTTGTTAGAATAACACACCTAGGACAGTGTTTTTTGACGCTTGTGCATGACACTAAGGCCAAAGCGGAGTTTAATGTTTGTTCGACCATGCATATCATATCCGATGGTGTTAAGACTTTACACAAGCCTCGATCCAAGTGGTATTGATGTGCATGGAAAGTGGCATGCCCATCCCATGAGTACTTGTTTGGATAAAAACCTTGTGAATAACACTAGGAGGAAAACGTCGTATAATGGGTGATTGAGCATGAAAATCATATCCTATGGACACAATACTTTGCACGCATCTCAACCTAGATGGTATTGACTTGCGTCGCACTGAGGCAAAAACGGTGTTTAATGCAAGAATCAACCAACAAAGCATATCGGATGGGCACAATACTTTGCTCGCACCTCCACCTAGGTGGTATCTACTTCCATGCAAATGGTGCACCCATCACATAAGTACTTGTTTAGATAACATACCTGGGAGCGCGTTTTTTTATGGTTATGCATAACACTAGGCAAAAAACGGTGTATAATGCGTGATTGACTATGCATAGGATATCTGATGGGCACAATACTCTGCATGCCCTCAACCTAGGTGGTATTTAGTTGCATGTAAGGTGGCACACCCATCCCATAAGTACTTATTCACATAACACTCTTGGAAGCGTGTTTTTTTATGATTGTACATAACACTAGGAGGGAAAACAGTGCATAATGCATGATTGACATGCAAAGCATATCAGATGGGCACAATACTTTGCACTCACCTCAACCTAGGTGGTATTGAGTTGCATGAAATTTGGCATGCCAATCCGATAAGTACTTGTTGGAATAACACACCTAGTGTTTTTTTATGCTTGTGCGCGACACTAAGGCAAAAAGGGATTTTAATGCTTGGTTGACCATGCAAATCATATTCGATGGGCTCAATACTTTGCACAGTACTCTATCTAGGTGGTATTGACCTACATGCATAGTGGCATGCCCATTCCATAACTACCTATTTGGATAAGACACCTGGGAAATCATATCCGATGGACAAAAAACCTTGCATGCATCTCATCCTAGATGGTATCGATTTGAGTGAAAAGTGGCACGCCCATCTGATAAGTACTTGTTCCCTTTAAAAAAACATGCTCCTAAGTGTGTTATTCCAACAAGTACTTATCGGAGGGGTACAACACATTGCATGCAACTCAACTCAATACCACCTAGGTTGTGGTGCATGCAGAGTATTGTGCACATCAGATATGCTATGCATGGTCGATCACGCATTATACACCGTTTTTCCCCTAGTGTTATGCACAATCGTCAAAAAACGCGCTCCCAGGTGTGTTATTTGAACAAGTACTTATTTGATGGGATGGTTGATTCTTGCATTAAACACCGGTTGTGCCTTAGTGTGATGCACATCCAAATAAGTACTTATCGGATGGGCACACCACTTTGCATGCAAGTCAATACCATTTAGGTTGAGATATGTGCAAAATAAGATATGCTATGCATGGTCGATCACGCATTATACACCATTTTTCCCCTAGTGTTATGCACAACTATCAAAAAATGCACTCCCAGGTGTGTCATCTGAAAACGTAGTTATGGGATGGATGCGCCACTTTGCACGTAAGTAAATAACACCATGTTTAAGGTGTGTACAAAGTATTATGCCCATCCGATATGATTTGCATGGTCAGTTCTCGCATTAAACACCATTTTTGCCTCATTGTGACAGACATCCGTAAAAAAACACGCTTTTAGGTGTCTTATCCAAACAAGTACTTATCGAATGGGCATGCCACTTTTAACTCAAGTCAATACCATCTAGGATGAGATGCGTGCAAAGTGTTGTGTCCATTGGATATGATTTGCATGCTCGATCACGCATTATACAAAATTTCTCCTAGTGTTACACACCACCATCAAAAAATGCACTCTGAGGTGTGTTATCCAAACAGGTACTTATGGCATCATGGGCATGCCACTTTGCATGCAGGTCAATACCACCTAGATAGAGAGCTGTGAAAAGTATTGATGTGCATGTTCGACCAAGCATTAAACCCCATTTTTGCCTTAGTGTCGCACACAAACATCAATGCATGCTCAATCACACATTATACATTGTTTTCCTCCTAGTGTTATGTACCACCGTCAAAAACGCGCTCCCAGGTATATTATCCAAACAAGTACTTATGGGATGTGTGTGCCACTTTGCATGCAAGTAAATACCACCTAGGTTGAGGTGTGTGCATAATATTGTTCCCATTTGATATGCTTTACATGGTCTATTATCACATTAAACACTGTTTTTGCCTTAGTGTGATGCACATCCGTCAAAAAACACGCTCCTAGGTTTGTTATCCAAACAAGTACTTTTCGGATGGGCGTGCTACTTTGCACCCAAGTGAATACCATAAATATTGAGATGGTTATAAAGTATTGTGTCCATCGGATATGATTTGCATGCTCGATTATGCATTATACATCGTTTTCCTCCTAATGTTATGCACCACCATCAAAAAACGCGATCCCAGGTGTATTATCCAAACAAGTACTTATGGGATAGGCATGGCACTTTGCATGCAAGTAAATACCACCTAGGTTGAGGTGTGTGCAAAGTATTGTGCCCATTTGATATGCTTTGCATGGTCGATTCTCCCATTAAACACCGTTTTTGCCTCACTGTCATGCACATCCGTCAAAGAACATGCTCCTAGGTGTGTTATCCAAAAAAGTACTTATTGCGGATGGGCACGCCACTTTGTACCCAAGTTAATACCATTTAGAATTAGATGTGTGAAAAGTATTGTGTCCATCAGATATGATTTGCATGGTCAATCATGCATTAGACATCGTTTTCCTCGTAGTGTTATGTACCTTTGTCAAAAAATGGGCTCCCAGGTGTAATTGCATGTAGGTCAATACCACCTAAATAGAGGCCTGTGCAAAGTATTGAGTCCATCAAATATCATTTGCATGGTTGACCAAGCATTAAACACCGTTTTTATGTCAATGTGATTCACATCTGTAAAAAAATAGGCTTCTAGGTGTGTTATTCCAACAAGTATAGGATTAGCACCCCACATTGCATTCAACTCAATAACACATAGGTGAAATGTGTGCAAAGTATTATGCCCATCGGATAGGCTTTGCATGGTCGATCACGCATTATATATTGTCTTTCCCCTAGTGTTATGCACAACCGTCAAAAAACATGCTTTGGGGTGTGTTATCTGAACAAGTACTTATGGTATGGGTGTGCCACTTTGCATACAAGTAAATACCTCCTAGGTTGAGGCATGTGAAAAGTATTATGCCTATTTGATATGCTTTGCAAGGTTGATCAAGCATAAAACACCGTTTTTGTCTCAGTGTGATTCACATCCCGAAAAAACACGCTCATAAGTGTGTTATCCGAAAAAGTACTTATCACATGGGCACGCCACATTGATGGCATATTAATATCACCTAGGTTGAGGTGCGTGCAGAGTATTGTGCCTATCAGATATGCTATGCATGGTTGATCACACATTATACACCGTTTTTCCCCTAGTGTTATGCACAACCGTTAAAAAACATGCTCCCAGGTGTGTTATCTGAACAAGTACTTATGGGATGGGTGTGATAATTTGCATGCAAGTAAGTACCACCTAGTTTGAGGTGTGCGCAAAGTATTGTGCCCATTTGATATGATTTTCATGGTGAATTCTCGCATTAAACACTGGTTTTGCCTTAGTGTGATTGAGCAATGCTTGTTGTTGGAAATAATGCTACAAAAATGGGCTACTCCATCCTTGCCAACACTTATTATTGATAGGCAATGCTAGTATGAGAAAAACTTTCACACTACTACTTCTGGTGCAAGTTCCAAGTAGCACAGAACTTCGGCAATTCATGTCAAAACACAATATGGAACAACTCATTCACAAACCCAAAATAGTCCATGGCTCAAATTTGGATCACAGATGGACAAACTTACCAAACAACAAATAAAACATGTGGAACTAACTACATCTATTGGATAGATCATCCCCTCATTTACACTACACTTGACAACATTCCCTTGACTAAATACTAGAGAGAAATCACCAACTGAACAAGACAAAATAAAATTCTCATTTTTCTTCACACATACCCTTCAATACAAGAGGCATTTCTTTTGGGTAGGCCTTTTGAATATTATTCACCTTGTTGCATAACAATAGCAATCTATAAGGTCTTTTATTGCTCCTTGAGTGGCCATATAGGCTAATAGGCTATGGGTGATGAGGGATGATCTAGATGTCTCAAGGCGAGGAAACATAAGGCCAAGATACAAGCCTCTCTAGATCTATAGAAAATAGAAAGCAAGAACAACCAACCAACTTCTAAGTTAGTTAGAATTCCAATAGACCAATGTAGCACATTTGTTTTAGATATATTCCCTAGTAGATAGTTTTAATCAATGGGGAAATAGGTATGCTATAAAAGACTTTTGGCCTTTTGTTTAAAATAAAACAAATTTAATTGAGACGTGCGATAAATCCTTTAGAGGTAAAACTAAGTGGCTATTCTCCTTTATAGTCACAAGCATAGTTACCAGCCGAAACGGAAACGGAAGAAACGGAGTTTCCGGGCCCCGCCGAAACGAAAACGGAAGAAACGGCAATATGATACAATTTATGTATAAAAATTTATTTTTTATACATAATATAATTATCAATAGAGTGCAAATCATACATAATACAAATTACAATTATCTATACTTGAAGGCTGAAGCTTCAGGCTTCAGCCTTCAAGCATCAATGCATCATTCATGATTCATGCCTCTATGATTCTAAATTCTTGAATGATGCTTCAATAATCTGAAATCAACATGTATTATGAGTCATGACTAACAAGTTTGGCATTACAAGAATCTGAAATTTAGAAATTTGAAGTACTTAAAAGTTTAAACTTAGCACACAAGTTGAAACTTGAAACTTGAAACTTGAAACTTGAAACTTGAAAGTATTCAATGTCCAGACTCCATAGATGATCATGATTCATGGTCCACAAATTTCATGATCATGATTCATGACTCATGACTCATGAGTCATGCAAGACTCAAAATAAAAGCACTCATGTATGATATAAAAAAAAGCAACAGGACTACTGATCATCTGCATCATCCATGGACTCCTCGTCATCGTCGTCCTCTGCATCCTCAGATAAGTTCGAGGCATCCGTGTCACTGTCTGAAGAAGAATCATCAACATCAGGATCAGGACCATCGGGTGCAACTGAAGAACTAGCACCATCTCCAGATGGTTGAGTGTATGATCATGTGTGGTGTGCTGGTGCTGACAGCTCCTCATACAACATGGTGTATATGTCCAGCTCCTCCCGTGGGATATCTGGTATGACCTCCATCTTCTCCACGTCCACCTTGTCTACATTCACTTGGCGAGGTTTGGGGCAGCCGGCGGTGAACTCAAGAGACGAAGGTTG
This sequence comes from Dipteris shenzhenensis, assembly GCF_047967505.1. Lineage (NCBI taxonomy): Eukaryota > Viridiplantae > Streptophyta > Polypodiopsida > Gleicheniales > Dipteridaceae > Dipteris > Dipteris shenzhenensis. Next base: position 3,778,259 of record NC_141605.1, on the reverse strand, counting down.
CAATTCCACTGCTTATTCCATATAGCATGGATGGACTCAACCCTAAATCATGCCACAAGAAATTAGAATGCATTATGCATGCAAAATTCATAGACTATAGATAATAGTACATACATAATATATATCTGAAAATTCCAGGCTTCATGATAACAAATTGCCATTTAGTAACTGCAATAATTATACATATTACAAAAGTAAAAAGTCTTACTTATTAGGCGATAGGGAAGTGTTTCTGTTGAGGGCCTCTCCAATCTTGTCCATAAACTCGTACAAGAGCCCTAATGTGCTTCCCTCCATGTCTGTGATGCGAAGCACCGTGTAGATAGGATTAATCGATTTGATTAATGCCTCCGCCTGATTCCACCAAGACTCATCCATGATCATGCGAAAAAATTTGATAGACTTTGCTTGGCCTCTATCATCCCAATCTCCCCACTCCCAAGACACAACCGTGCGCAACAAGCCCTGGCGCTCGCACAAGCCTCTCCACCACTATGAACATGTAAGCAAACCTTGTGGTTGGAGGTTTCAATAGCTCAAGGTCATTGTAAGCCCGATAGATGCTGAGGACTTTGGGTCTCTTCATGACAAACTTCACGATACTGCGGGCTGTGGAGAAGATGGCATCAATCCAAGGTATCTTCCCTAGGTCCTCAATCAAAAGATCAAGGCAATGTGAGGCACAAGGTGTCCACATAATCTTAGGGAACTCATCTTCTAACATGGCACCCATTGACACACAATTGCTGCCATTATCTGTCACCACCTGCACCACATCCTCAACACCTATCTCCATAATGGCTGCCCGTAAATGCTCCCAAATATACAGCCCTGTAATCACTGTACCTGCAGTGAAAGCGTCTATGGCTCTCAAGAACATGGTTCCCTTGCAAGAAGATACTAAAATATTGTACACATTCCTCTTGCGTGCATCTGACCATCCATCGCATAAGAGTGTGCATCCATATTTTTTCCAAGTCTCTTTCAAGGGCTTCATTTGGTCTTCCACACATTCCCTCTCTCTTCTTAGCTCTCTTGTCCGCAAGGCCTCATATGTAGGCCCTTCGGATTCATACCCAATGCGGCTTACGGCTCTCATGGCCTTCCTCCATCGTGTAGTCTTCGCCACATGAAAGGGTATTGCACATTGTATGAAGAGCTTTGTGAGCTCACTAGTGGCCTCCTTCACTGCTTGCTTTTACAAGCGTGCTTGAATGCTAGACCTTTGCAGTGATCCTCTTTTCCTTGCACTAGCATCCACACTAATTGATCCATGTGGCAAGGGTGTTCTTGTGGCACTAGGACCCGCGCTCGATGTAGTTGATGCCCCTCTACTTCTCTTTGCAGAACCCAATGTGCTGGCATCATCCAATGGCTCAGTGTCAGCAGCCTCTTCTTCATCTTGCAGCCCTTGTCCTCCACTTTTTGTAGCCAAGGCTGCCATACGCGCACGCTTCCATTCTGTTAGGCCACCTTTCACTGCAGTAGGCACAAACTCACAAGGTCCTACATCCTTGCAGGGAACACCTGCTAGATGGTCTTTCACCCGTGTGATAGACCCCGTCTTGCTTATGCCGCAATAGTTGCATCTCCACTTCTTGGAGCCACCGCCTCCTTTATAACTATCCAGGAGGGAGACATGGACCCAATAAGCATCTCTCGGCATTGAGGAGGATGGAGAGGTGAGAAGGAGGATGGAGCGGTCACAAGTGACTCGTGAGAAAGGATGGGAGGTAGACCATAGAAGGAGGATGGAGAGATAGAGGTAAAAGAGGATGAAGAGGATGGAGAAGTGAAGGAGAATGGAGAGGAGGAGGATGGAGAGGTAGAAGGTAAGATTAAAGAGAGGATGGAGAGAAGAAGGATGGAAGGATGGAGTCAGGAGAGCAGGCTGCCAAGCTGCAGGCTGCAGCTTGCAGGATGGAGAAGATGGAGCAAAGGATGAAGAGGATGGAGAGAGCTCAAAGAAGGATGGAGGTGAGGGTAGGTCCAAGAGCAAAGGATGGGATGGAGAGAGCTTGAAGAAGTGGAGGAAGGATGCACAAAGGATGCGGGAGGCGGCGAAAGACGAAGGCGGCGCAAATTCGTAAGAAATCTTGTTTTTAGGGTTTCTGAAAAAACAGGAAATACGAAAATGCCGTTTCTTGACGAAACGGCATTTTCGTTTCGGCGTTTCCGTTTCTGCCCACGAAACGCACGTTTCGTGCAACTATGGTCACAAGTCTCCTAGTAGACAAAGAAAAACTAAGGAAATTTAATTGGTAAAAATTTATCAGGCATTACCTAAGTCACATCCATAGGCATTAGTTATATATAAGTAAAATTCTTTATTATGAAGAAATCAAAGACTTGTAGCTAGAAAAGACTACTAATTAAACTATCTAGTTAATAGCTAGACCCATAGGCATTAGTACTAAGGACTATCCTCTATAATGAGAAAGAAAAATATATTTTCCTTTAAGAGGCTCAACAAGTGACAATTTTGAGAGAGTGTGTGTGTGTGTATGCACTCACGCATGTGTGTGTGTGTACGTGTGCATATATGCGCCTTACACACACACACACACACACACACATAGAGAGAGAGAGAGAGAGAGAGAGAGAGAGAGAGAGAGAGAGAGAGTTTTTATTTGTCTATGTGTGCCTGTATGCGTGCACATTTGTATGCATGCAGGCACGTGAACATATGCATGGGCATCTGTGTGTGGATAATAAGTGTGCGCATGTCTACCTATACATGTTTGCACATGCACACACAGATGTGTGTGTAGGTGCACACACATGTAGGGGTGCAGGCATACGTGTGTTACCTACTAAGATAATGTAATCTACTTCTTCCCTACTATACACTCTTGATTCATATTTAACAAAGCCTATCATATCCACTACACTGCCATTCCCATGTTTCTATTTCTTTCCATCCTTTTATAGGTGCATGAGGGTAATGTATCTTGCATCCAAGGTTGGAGCTCATATATATCCATTGCAGAGACATAAATAGTATCAGCTCATCAATTCATAACCTTTTTACCATTTTTATGTAAAATGCAAAATTCAAACATTGTCATTCTTATAGTTTTCTCAGTCTAAAGCTCCAATCTGTTTTGACCAAGAACATCCATTGAATTGCTCTGGTTTTTAACATTAACCAAGTTACATTGAAAAATTTTATATCCAAGAAGGTATTGTCCTCATGGAACTTCTAAGGAAATTTCAAAAAGTGCTAGAAACCAGGGGTATCAAAAAGTGTTCCTCATTTGGCAAGTGTGCTTGAGCCAAGGACCATTGTACATTGGTCTAAGTTGTTTGTATGCATCTCTTCAGTTTTCTTCCCTTTTATCAGAAAGTCGAGGTAAGTAGCTAGACTCACCTGCATCCATCCACAAGCACAGCATGTTAGAACATGCATACAATGCACTGTGGGACTGTAGGCTTCACGACCCAGCCACAATTGTTATCCTTGTCAACCCCAACCTTTTGCTAAATTGGAAGAGTGCAGTCAGATAATGATGCCATCATGGGTCTTACTCTTAGTCAAAAAAATGGAGCAAACTCCTAGTTGAACCTGAAATGTCCCACAAACTATAAGATATCATGTGCTGCTAATGTAAATGTTGCCCAATGATAGTGTAACTAGGTTAGTGGTCTATTAAAGAACGCTTTTCAAAAATATTGCAGTAAGTCCTCCCTTTTCTTGTTTATGCCAAAAATAAATAAATATACCTAGGCATTCCTTCAATAGGTTTATAGACATATCAATAGTATGTAGCTCGAAAAAGTGGTAATAGGTTGAGTGAGAGGACTATTCAACAATAATGTTTATCAATCTCTTATAGAGCACTCCAATTTTCAAAAGATGAAACAATTGTTCATTGCAGATTGACATCTGCTTTTCCAATAAATGTAATGGCTTTTTAATAGTATCGTGCCAGTCCAAGAGCATCTCCATGTATCTTTTCTGAAAAAATATCCTTGAAGAGATTTATTTCTCCATACAAGAAGTCAGCATGAGTGTCCTAGTCATATCTACGGACTTCTAATTTTGATTTCCAGATTATCTACTATCTATCTTATTCCCACACTTTAGAAATGGTGTTTTTGAGTATACACTAAGGTATTCCTAGTCGTCTATCATAGAATGAAGGCTCTTATGAGGAAAGACGATGAAGGGACAATCATGAGAATGGTTCAGGACCTCCAATCTGACAGCCTCTAGCATTATTTTCACTTAAGCTGCATGTGGAGTCGTGGATTGTTCCATACGCATATCTCCATCCCCTAAGGTAGTGCAACCAGAAATTCGGCTATGTAAGCTTCAGTCGTGTCTCCTGACACTAATTAGACAGCAAACCATGTCACATTTATCGTTGTTTAAGGTCGACGTCCATCCCTCAGAGGCCGATGATGGGAGATGTAGTATTAGTTTTGTTCCAAGCAAGATTAACAAGCCTGGTTATCGCAGTATACAAGGGATCATACTTGAGGCATGAGCTGTGTTGCAAAGTGGAGGAAAACTTGTTATCTCTCATGCAGTCCATCCATCTATGGCACGAGTCCATTTGCATACATAATCTACGTGTTATTCTAGGACGTCATGCATATGTTGCATATCACAAGTTATGAGGGTGTTTGGAGAATACATCTAAATGACCACCTTTTGGTCTCTTCTTTTCGTCTGCTATTGCTTGTGATTGTGGTCATCATCACACAAGGATTCCTTGTGCATTTTTTTGCACTCATCCATTCTTTTTATATAAACTTGTGTGCAAGTTCTATGGCAAATGCAACTATCGTAAGATAAAGGCAGCATATTGAGCATTTTGTCATTCCCATATTCATGTCAATCCAAGGGGCCATGTCAGGGCTTTACGGATCCTTGTGCTTGTTGAGCACTCTGCATCCCCCTAGCTCGAGCAATGTCTAGTTGCCACTGTGTGGGTAGTTCCTAGGCTAGAGATCTCTACTATGAGCCAGCCTAGTCATGGGCGTGTTTTGGGCTCCAACGATCTTGGGAGACGAGTGGAAAAGGATATACAGAGGAGCTTAAAGCAAAGGGCTATCACCCCAACATTATCATTATCGGCTGATACGACGACCACTAGGTAGTAAGGGACCAAGATTGAGTCCTTGTCCAACATCTCGTGGCATCTTGGCCATTCCTTGATGCTCTCCTGTATATACCCGTAACCTTTCTTGCATGCCATTTAGCGGGTAGTGGAGGGTTTCAAGGGGCTGAGTCCTAGTTTGCAAACTTCGAGTCACCACATGTTATCTTCCAATCGGAGCAAAACTCGAGGTCTTGCCTATAGACCATGGCCATACATATGTCATTTGAACTACAAGATAGATTATACAGTTTTCAAAGCTTTCGTAGTATGTTGAGTTTTCAAAACTATATGCGTTTCCAAGTCTAGCATGGGACTCCGAGGTAATGCTCCCAATGGGGTGGAATTCCTTCTTAGGGTCCTCGGGTGTATCCCAGGAGACATTTTTTTATCTTTGGGGGGGACCCGTGCCGCTTCCGTTCTTGTTTCGTGAACAAGTTGCTGCTCAGGGGCCGAGTTCCCTATTTATATCATCTGTTAAGCTTATGCATGCCAAAGTTCCTAAACACGTTAAGTGGGGAGGGGTCGATACCACATTCTCCCCCTATGCTCAATAAGCATACGTATGGGTTGGGTGCCTAATCTCTTGAGCTTCCAACTCGATATCCTTGAGCCGCTATGAGCTCTCGTCGAGGTTGGGTGTAGTTCTCATCGAGGGTGGGAAGGGGATGATGCTTTGCTCCAAAAGGGAGAGACTGGGCTTACCCGTTGGCTGCCCATCTCCTTTGAATCCACGTGCGGTGTAGTTCCCTAGGTCTCCCTTGAGATGTTTGGCACGTTACCCGAAGTTGTCAGCCACCACTACCTTCAGTTTTTTGCTCTGCAATCAAATGTTCCTAAGGTGTATCATCCCTATTCCATGAGTGGAGTCCTCATTGGGGGTCCCTTTCCTCCTTTGCTATAGCCCTCTTAGGGGCAGAAATTCAAAATTTTAAGGGGAATTCACCAACGGTTACTTGGTTCTTTCATCAATTTCCGAGAATGCCATGTTCCTTTATGCTAAGGGGCCTCCTTCATTTTTCATAGGTGGGTCTATGACCTTTCCTTATGCTAGATCTCTAAGGAGGCATGAGTGTGTGTGTGTGGACATTTCGAGACAAACATTATCCATCTCACTCTTTTCTTTAATGCAAAAATGTAAAATTCACAAAGAAGGGACCACAATATTTTACAAAACATGAATGAATTTGCCATATGTAAATAATGAATGATATTGAAGGAGCTCCACTCACCTGCATCCATCCACAAGAAGGACAAGTTAGAACAAGAATCCTTACTTCTAGGACTGCATGGTTCAAAGCATAGCTCCACTTGTTCACAACATCATAAGCCATTTATAATAGTAAATTATATCGACCTTGGATGGTGGTGCATTGTATATCACCTCAACCTTTGTGTCACAAGTATCCAGATGCTACATGTGTATGGTGTGGGTAATTCATTGTTTTTGAAATGCCATTTTACAAATTACCCCAAGTAGGGGGTCATTCACATCCTATTTTGTATGGTAACGTCTCCCAAGAAAAACTGGCCAACTGACAGTATATCAAAATAGAAAAAAGAAAACTATAATCATCACATTATAGGATTATGTTCCTATGTGGGAAGTCATAGTTGTCTTTCCTCAATAGCCGCAAATGCCTCTTTATATTAAAGTAGTCATTTCCTTATCTCCAAATATAACAAAGGCAATAAGACAAAGGCTTGTCTATGTCATTCATACTTTATCTCATACACACATATTATCTGATACTAAAACCATGATAGGACAACTTTCCCATATCCATGGTATTCCATAGCCAATCCATAATGGATGGTAAGCTATAACACAAAGTCTAGATAAAAAATATGCCACATAATGATGTTTTATTTTATATAGAAAGTGCATTAATAAAAAATATCACACCCTTTGTGATGACGATCCGAACTCTCTTAATCCACTTGATTTTTTTAAGCATACAAAGCCCTTTATCCCGTGCTCTTAGTAGTGAGTATGCATGCATTGAGAAATGCCATCCATATAATGACACTATAAGCTTGTAAGCTGCCTTCAATTATGTATGTCATAATCAAGAGGAGCCTATGATGTCTCAGTAGCAAATAGCTACTTTAGTTTAGTATTTATCCAAAACAAGAGCATCCAGTTAATAAGCCAAATAGCTACAAGAATCTAGTATTTAGTTATGGTGTAAGGCCATACCTTCCAGTTATCTAATTACTAGTCGTATTACTAGCCACCCGAATCCTTTATTAGTATCAGTAGGTGATGACTTATTAGTACTATGAAGGCACCTTGCTACTTTGTGCGCTCTCAACTCAGTGTAATTAGGAGGACAATATTTCGTGTTGACAGATCCGCAAGCAGTCCAACCTTATTGTTGACGCCTAGGGTAGAAATGGTAGTCTACTTTACAGGCTAGGTGTAAGCAGTCGTAGCATGGGATGCTCCAAGAAGTGTAGCTGCCAACGGCTATTATCACAATGGTTACCACATCGAAGCCAAAAGATGGGCGAGCATTGGCGAAGTGTAAGCAAAGGTAGTTTTACTACAACATGAGACAATAAATGTCTTACCCGTGTGTAGCTAGTGATCATTGGTAGAATAGATGTTTGTGAGTCTTGATCGTATCCATCTGGATTGTGTTCGTGGCTTGGAATCTGCTCGTTAGTTTGGTAGCCGACCCTTAATGCTTATACATTTATCAATTGCCTTACTTTTGTTGGCTCGGTCATGCATGTCACTAGCTTGCGAAGCAAAATTGCTAGCAGCAAAAGTAGCACACTAGCTCAAGAAGATGGACCGAAGGATGAGATGCTAGCATTGGTGCTTATGGAATCCTTATATAGCTATTACATGAATCAGTCGACTCAGTCAGTTTGCATTCTCCTAACTTTACATATCCTTATGCGCAATCCCATGCAAACATTGATAGTAACATAACCTTTTTATTGCCATTTAGCTTTCTTTAAAATGGGTTGAATTTAAAACACCATATAACTCAAAGTAAAAGTCAAGGGTCTTTTAAAATACTACTTGTTGCTTAGTTTAAGCAAATCATGCATAAGCCTTGGTCAACAAGTCCCTCCCATCCAATTCATCATGTGGGTAGTATTGTCGTGAGGTAGAGGGGTTGTTTTTCATTAGATAATGGTCATTGTAATACCCATGTGTTAGCTACGTCATTCTGCAATGTATGTTCTTCCATTGCTTAAAAGGATATACCAAATCGTTGTCATGGTCAAATCATGAGTGCTAGTAAGTACTTATTAAGTAGTCATAAGTGCATTTGTTCTTCTTGGATTGGCACATCAAGGAATATCAAATAATCTGTCATTGATAAGCAAAAACACTAATACACCATATCAACATCATGGTCTAGCCATGAGTGCTCGTCCCACATTATAAAGTTGTAAAAAGCGTATGTGTGTGTGTGTGTGTGCATGTGCGAAAGACAAGAAAACAACCCCTTTTGCATAGTTAAAAGACAAAAAAGTCAAGGAAAAGGATGAAAGAGAACATTATAGAATTAAGGAAGAGTTTGAGTATGTAGGTGAAGCACCTACAAAATCTACGAAATTGCATAAAAAGTATATAAGAGTTTTGATAAGAATTGCCAATAATGTTTATTCCAAAAAAACGTTTTTGCAAAAGATTAGAGCTTTGTGGAGTTGTCACAAGCATCTCTTTTATTGAAGAGGAGAGTTTGCATACCTTCCACCATCTAACAAGAAAACATAATAAGAAGCAGCTTAACTTTAGTTGAGAAGACAAGTGTCATATACACTCCTCCCTTGTGATCGGGGTCACAATAAATTAGAAGCTTAGCCATAAACTAGCACGATGTCAAATATTAAGTGTAACAGATGGGTTTTTCAAGTGTAAATTGGGTTGAGTGGTTAGGTCAGAAGTGTTTTTTTATATTAAAAAGGGGAAAAAAGGGAGAGAAGAAGGGGGAAGTTAGTAAAATTATAGGAAGGAATAGGTAGATAAGTTATATAAAGAAAATAGAGGGGGATTTGCAAAAAACTAAGGGTAAGAAGGGAAAGAAATATTAAAGTAATGACATAAGCTAAAAATATATATTTAGAACTAGAGGGGGAAATTAAAGTAGATGGATAAGTTAGGATTATAAAGAAAATAGAGGGGGAGTTTGAAGCAAAATAAGGGGGATGTGGGGGGGAGGGGGAGGGGAAATAGAGTGAAAATTTCTATAAAGAAAGCTTAAAATAGGAGGGGGGGGTGGGGGTGGGTTTTGTCTAATGACGTAAAAAGGGAATTTGTTTAAAGAAGTAGAAGGGAATTTTCAATGAAGTAAAAAGGAGAGAAAGGGGGGAGGGGGGTGGGGTGGGGTGGGGGGGATCAGAGTGAAAATTTCTTTAAAGAAAGCTTAAAATACCAGGGATGGGGTGGGGTTTGTTTAATGAAGTAAGAAGGAAATTCGTTTACAGAAGTAAAAGGGAATTTTTAATGAAGTAAAAGGAAGAGAAAGGGGGGGTGGGGGGGGGGGGGGGGGGTTAATGAAGTAAAGGGAATTTTAAAAAAACACGAAATTAAAGAAAAGGAGAGGGGGGTGTTTACGAGAAACGATGCAAGTGGGGATAATGAGGTAGTAAAGGGCCCGTGAGTCCATGAGCATAGAAGAGAGTTGCTGATGACGGAAGGCACAATGAAAGCGAATACGTGGGTCGAGGAGTGTGATGGCGACGGCCGGGTCAAGCAGCACTACAAAGGCACAGTTTGGGAACGATAGTCGATGCCAACGAGTTGTACTGCATAGTCACGCATAAGATGGAGCTAGGTCGCCGCACAGCTAGCAGCAAAGACGAGCTAGAAGGCACATAGTCCACACGCTGCACAAGTTGGGGATCGGGTAGTAATGAGGGAAGTGAAGATGGCCCAAAAGTCGAGCCACTTGTAGGACTAGAAGGTAACAACGGGATCATGGATTAGTTATAAGGAACAAGGATATTTGAGAGCTTTGTCAGGGTATGTAATAGGTGAGGGGGATATTAATAGATGAGTGAAGCATAAATCCCGAGGGGATTTGGACAGTCGGGGGAGGGGAGAAGACTATGTTGGTGCAATCAAGGGTCGGGATCTCAAATGGGAAGCGAGGAGTCGTCAAGGTTAGGGTAGTTTAGGTTTAGATAGGGAATCAAGTTTTATTAGGGGGTAGTTAGGGTTAGATAAAGGAGTAATTTAAGAGGAAAACTAGTAAGACAATTTTGAAAATTTTTAAATTGAGAATAAAAGAGGTTTTATTGATTTTTTAAATTTAATAAATTGATAAAAAGAAGGATACATTATGAAAATATGCATAAAAACGAAAAACTAAGTTGAGCCAATAAAAAAATAAGGAGATAAAAAATAGGTAAGAAAAACAATTTAAAAAGGAAAAAATAGGAAATTATAAAGTAGGGGGAAATTTGGGTAAATAATGAAAATTAAGGAGAAATTTAGAAGAGAAAAGAGAAAAATAAAGAAAAGAGTTTGAAAAAAGAAAATTAGAAAGTAGACCAATACAAGAAATTAAAGAAATGAAGGGGAAATTTTAATTTAAAAAGGAGAAAATTAATATAGGAAAGTAAAAGTAAGAAAATAAATTTAAGGAAAATTAGAAAAATGTTAAGGAAAATAAGGGCGGATGGGGGATTTGTGGGGGATGGCGGTAAGATAAATAGAAACGGGCTTCTTTATGAGGTTCATTGGGATGTGGCTATTAAACCTCCCATGAGTTTAGTACACAAATGCAGTGCAAACCGGTGCCCATTGAGGTACAAGATGATCAGAGAGGCTGGCCCAAAATTGACACTTCAGTTTGGAAACCTTTTCTATACCGACTCCTGAATGTAAAGCCAAAAGTTGAATTGGAAGCTCAAAGTTTGGTGGAAATCGAGGCTTGAAACAATGCCAGTAACGTTGGTTGATAGTTGCAGTATTAAGTGAGCCCATCTTTATGTTGACAATTAAAGGCCAACAGGTGGTCAGTCGAAAACGTGATTTAGCATGTGCAAAAGCCACAACACTCTGCTACTAGAAAGTAGCTACAATTCTATGGAGTCTGGCTTACGAGGCTCGTTCCATGAAGGACCCATATCACCATCCCGTCAGGCTTTAGCTCTCTACAATCTTTGCTTGCGGGGTTCCAAACAACGGCATCTTCTTGTCTCAAATCTATCGGGCATCCTTCTTTCCATGGCCCATTGCTCAATGCCCTTTCTAATACTTGATCTCAGACCTCCTGGAACTGTGTAATAACACTCGGGAGTTGGAACGTCTCATTGACAACAAGATTGATCTCATTGTCTTTGCATTGTTTAGCTTGTTCTTGAAAATATTTAATTTCAAGTCATGTGACAATGGGAAAGCTATGGAGGTTCAAACAACAACATATCATATGGCAATCACAAGAAATCCCCTTCTATTGAAAGGTGCTGTTGTGATGGACTTAGGGTGTAGAACATACATATTAAGGTGTGATATGTTTGCCCATTCATCATGTTTCTTTGGTACTTTGGACAGGTGAAGATTGGGAGAGCTGATTCCAAGCTACTTTCTCACCGTGATGGTTCCAGTTTGTTTGCAGCAACAGCTGGAGCAAAGAAAGTATTAATAGTTGCTCGTGGTGATTTTACCAGCATTCGATTACGACTATTGACATCCAGGTAATATGCCAGTATCTTATCCATTCCTGAGGCTTATTGTCAGTGCTAATATTCATGGCATTTATACTCTCAGCACTTATATTCTCGATGCCCAGAGAAGGGTCCATTCCCTCGGATTATAACTCTTTAGGGAAGGAAAGGTGCCGCCTCCCCGCCCACACTATGTGTGGTAGTAATAATTATATATTATATATTATCATACAAATATTTTCAATTGCTTGCCCATTCAAATTTGCTTATTTTTCAATCTGAATTCTTACAGCATTCCTCTCTTTTGATGCATGTTCTCGATGCGAGGGGCGGCAAGGAAATCCAAGTTGGATGCAAGATCAAAAGATATCGACACCTTTATTCATATTATTGTAGTCCATGTGACAATATTGTATAGATTGGAGGATCAATTATGAGCCACCAAGTTAATAATAAATCACCACCCCTAACATTTGAAGGGAGGATCGGTTCCTAACGGACTCATTCGCTTTTTTCCTTTAAAAATTTGATAAAATGCTAGGATTGAGGTTCAATTTCAAGTTATTAGTTACGTGCTCCATCACCTAAATGCTAGGATTGAGGTTCAATTTCGAGTTATTAGTTAAGTGCTCCACCACCTAAATGCTCCAAAACTAAGTCTCTTATTGTATGTTTGAAAATCTCTCCCCTAGCTGATTTTTGAAAATCCTTGCTAGCTTAAGTGATCAGGACTAATAGTCTTTAAGCAAGGCGGGGAAGCTTAAGTTAGAACCTTTAACGAGGGAAACTGGGCTGACACTTTGTACTCCTGCGCACGTTTGAGGTACGCTGCCCTGCCTTCTGTCACTGTATTATCTCCTGGAGTCCGAAGTCGTACGATGTGGATTGCTTTGTAGTGGATCTAGGTGCTTCTTCGAGCCCGAATAGGAGGGGAAGGGAGAGAGGTGTTCAACAGGGTGGGGGCGAGGAGGGAGAGGGAGAGACAGCGCATTTGTAAGATCTATTCTCTGTAAATGCGGCGTCCTTAAGCAGGTCATAGTACGTTCAAGTCAACGTTTTACTCCTACAATTGTCAGCGTTTTACTCCTACAATTGTGTACTTCATCTGTTTACTTGTTTAATTGTGGCACAGGACGGGGTTTTTTTGAGAACTATCTAACCAGGATGAAGGAGAGAGCGCCTTCGTCGAAGAGCTTGAAGCAACACGAAGCTAATGGAGAATTGTCTCCATTCTCCGTATCCAAATTGCTCGATCCCGATGCCGCGTGGGAGAAGGTAAAGAGCTCTTGGCGTCTTTCAGGTCCTTGCGGAATTGCAATTCAGGAGGTGGAATTTCTGACAACGATGAGTTGGCCGAGTTTCGATATGAGATGATAGCTGAATAGATAAACAAGTCTAGAACTTTTTTACGTGCGATGCACTGCAAACCCCAAGTTTGGGTCATGGGGGTGAGCTTTTAAGGAAATAATGAAAATGTGAGACTTTCAAGTTTCAATAAGAGCATAAGATGTATTTAGTTGGAAAGCATGTTTAAGAGGGATGCTCTTCTTTCAAGTTTGCTAATCGTAAAATATTTATCTTGAGCAGGAAGAGTTATTTGATGTCTTACATTGGATCAGGCAGGCCATTGCACTGCTCTGTGGACTAGTATGGGGATGCACTCCTCTGGTTGGATCATTTTGGATTGTGGTGTAAGGTGTCTTTAAGCCCGTCTTTCTGTCAAATATGTATGTGCTAGCGTGTTCTAAATTGTGAGTAGGTTTTTAGCATTAGTTTGTTATGCATTTCGAACATAAAGAAGGTCTAATCTTGAATTCATTTCTTTCAGTTTTGTTGCATTGTCCTCGGGTATAGTCTATGGGTACTATAAGCTTGTTCTGAAAATTGATGAGGAAGATTTTGGTGGACATGGAGCTCTTCTCCAAGAAGGAATGTTCACTTCTGTCACGCTGTTTCTGGTATGGTGCATACTTCTCTATGCCTTTGCCTTGTATTTTGAAATGCAACGTTGTTCTATGATGCTAGTCCTTGCTTTGCATGACATGGATTGTTTGTAACCTGTTTGTGGCTATATGCGGTTTAAAACTACTTTACATGACTAAGTTTGGGCATATTTGTAGATTCGTCATGTTTCAAACTTTTTTCTGATTAACACTGACATTTGGAAGAGTGTAAGATGAAGTAAGCTTGTTTTGAGAAGCAGTTAATAGCTTTGATGAAGAGAAATGAGGATGCTCCTGAGCACGATTGAGTCTGCTCTTGATCGCTGGAGCTCTAATAGACTCAGTAATGTAGGCTTTTGTATAAATGTACGTTCATGTGTATGTTGTGTGAATATATTGATATTTGTGACAGTTTATTTGCATACAACGGTCTGCTCTCAAGTCTTGGCACTTCTGAAGTTGCGGGGCATGTGGTAGTAGCTATTCCCTCTCCTACTCCTGAATTCTGTTGGTGACTATCATGGGGTTGAGAACTGCACTTTTCTATTTTGTCCATATTGAGTTTGGCATGGATAAGAATTCTGAATATGTGCAGTTCCCTGTCTGCAGCTGTGGACACGTTTAGTTTCAAAAAGATTGTTCAAATTTTGGCTAGATGATATTGTGAGAAGTATTCTCAGCAATGAATTTCTTAAATAATTGGGCTTAGTGCAGCTTTTGTATAAATGTACGTTCATGTGTATGGTGAGTGAATATATTGGCAGTTGTGAGAGCTTATTTGCATACAATGATCTGCTCTCAATTCTTGGTACTTATGAAGTTGCAGGGTATGTGGTAGTGGCTATTCTCTCCTATTCATGAACTCCGTGGGTGACTATCATGGGTTTGAGAAGTGCACTTTCATTTTGTCCATGCATGGATAAGAATCCTAGATATATGCAGCTGTGGACATATTTAGTTTGAATAAATATTGTACAAATTGTTGCCAGCTGATATTGTGAGGATACGAATTTTCAAAAAGTCCAACCTTAGTGCAGTTCCAGGACTTCAACATTGAGAGCAAACGGGGAAGGCAAATGTTGCGGCATGTGTTTCAGTTTCCTTGTAGTTTAGAGACAAGAATGCAGGTCGTGCTGCCTGAGCTATATTGAGGTCATTCTTTGCTGTTCTATCTGCTGTATAAGGCCAGATCCAGTTTATCTTTTCTGCACAGGCTGGATGAGCATTTAGAGTGAGTTGTGAGATCGTTTACTTTGATATTCCGCTCTAGGACTAGCATTAGGTTGCTCTCATATTTTCTGACAACATGGCTCTCCGACATCAAGAAGCAAGAAATTATGAAGCTCATTTGCAAGTTGCCAAAAGAACAAGCAACATGCCATGTAAAGCAAAATAGATAGGAGGATGAGCTTAGACATTTCTGGTTTTCAAAGAGCAAAATTATGAGGTTGCACAAGCATAAGTATTCATCAAGGGAAATACTAGCACTAAGCTGACCCACTAGTGCTATGGATCTTACATGATCATTTGGAAGGTTGGAACATGGTTGGAGCTGCCACCCACGTGTAAGATTCATATATTGCAGCAACTCATTAGGTTCTAGTTTTTACGCATTTTTCGGAGCCACTTCTTTTACATCCATGAACAGTTGATGGGTTGCAGAAGTAGGTCCTTAAGGCTACACCATGTTCTTGATCAAATGAGAAGATTTGGCAGTCTGGAAAAAATTATATACGATCATTTGCATCTTTCACAAGGTGGTGGACAAAAAAGTCGTGCTGATCTTGGAGCACTCACCATTTGTAATTTTGAGGGAAGGGACGCCTTTAGAAAAGGTGAATACTAGGCTGAGGAAGTCTATTGGTTAGGCATGTTAGACTGCAGGGTGTTGTGGTCCAAGAGGGTGAGATGGCTGTTTGCATGGTCATGGTTCTTATTCAATGTACACTTGTTGCTTCCAACTCTCTATCGCCATCTTAACTGTGAAACCGACCTTCGATAAACAAAAGGGCAGTGATCTTCTTCTACTCAGTCATAAACTTCATAAATAGCCACAATGCAAGCTTCAGTCACTTAAATCACTTAGCACAACTTAGAAACAAGCTTCAACACAACAACAAAGGTGAGGCTAGAATGCCCCTGCTCAATGAAAATAGTACACAGTGCACCCACTGGCCCACATGCCTTGGCGCCCCTTACGGTATTTATTTAATGCTTCTGAATGGAAATGCTTTACAACAAGGGTTCAGCCCTGCACTATTCCTCTCTGCAAATCCTCTACTTGTCTTCAAGGCATCTAATCCGAGTGCACCACTAGAATTCCCACTGGCAAGGCATACTTAGGCATTCACTTCTGATCTGACACAACTTAGAGGCATTCAGGCATCCAAACCACTAGCAAACTGAGCTCAAGGCAGCCTCAAGGCTATCACATGCATCCACACTGTCCTTAGGCCTTCCACAGGATCACCCTTGCCTTTGGGTGCTTCCTAGAACCAGTCGGAGTGCTGAAAGGACTGCACACAACACGCATGCACTGCAAAAAGCTGCAAAGCAAGAAAGAACAAGGAAAAAAACCAAACCTGGAACCAATTCTTGCTGTCTGTGGCAGAGGGGCGAGCTCCTTCCTCGCACCTATCCTCTGTCCAGGCTCCCCACAGGGTGCAGGTGTCTTCCAGCAATCAGGAGAAGAGAGAAATGAAGGTAGAGAGCGGAGGGTGAACAAGAAAGAGCCGTAGAGGAAAGATGGTTCATAGATATGCCCCGAAATGATTGCCCCGGGATCTGTGCCTGAGTCCTCCTAAGAGAGGGTGCCAAAAGCAGCAAGGAAAGCTCCTCCTGCAGCCTGCATTGGTCCAGAACAGCTCCAGAAGCCACCACACAGCCAGAAACATGTGCACAAAGGTCTAGCATAGCAAAAGACAACATTGGGCACCTGCTGGAGGTAGTTGAACACGTCCATACGGACGTACGAACGTCCGTACAGTCCGTACGAAATTTTTTAGAAAGTTCAAAAATGACTTTTGGCACTTCCTAGAAGTGCATACTAGCTTTGGAACAGTCAAAACGGCTGAAAACGGCTGAAAACAGGCTTGAAACAGCTCAAACAGCTAAAAAACTGCACAAGAACAATTGAAAACGTTCAACACCTGTGGGAGAGTGAGGGGAGAGAGATGGAACGTGGGGGAAGGGCATGCATACACATGCATGACAAATGGCACCTCCTCCTTGCCATTTGCCCCTTCATTAAAGTCCTAAACCCCATACCAAGGACAACGTTGGTTGTCCTTGGGCCCAACTTTTAGACCCCTCTTTTAAAGCCTTTGCCTTGCCCCTAGGACCTAGTGGTGAACCTAGACTTTGCCCTTAGGAACTTCTAGGAAGTGAGCACTTCCTCTAGCCAGTCGCTCACGGCCAAACCATTACAACACTTAACCATGGTTAACCTTGGGTTAAGTGTAGGTTGAGTTATGAAGATACTTTACATCACTTTTCATGTCCTCGTGACATACCCTCCTCTTAAAACAACAAACTACCTAGGTTGCTGCTGAAAAAGTACAAATAGGCAGATATAGCCCATACCAACCTGCAATGATAATATGGGCTAGGAGAGCTCGAGAGTCCATCCATACATCAATGCATCCTCTATGTTGAGTGTCGCGAACACCCATCATGGAGACCTCAGGGCAGAAATACTGTCAGCAAGTAGCATCTCGGGTGAGACAATTGGTGCCACCAAGCGATCTCCAGATATATGAGCAGTCTAAATCAAGGAAGGGGAGGTGCTACCCTCCTCTTGAGCACCAGGCAATGCTCCAGATCTTTGCTCTGCTGAACCTGTAGGAGCTTGTACCGTAGTTCGCGCAAGCTGAAACGCGTCGAGGTAGAGCTGCAAAATCTGAGGTGAGTCTACTAGGTCACCCTCCTCCATCCACCTCGCATCCAGTGCAGGATAATTCCTGAACTTCACCAAGTAGCGATGGGAAACTCTACCTTTCACTTTCTTTCCATATGTGCCAAAATCTGTTCCGGAACTAAGATTTCATCCAACTCTTCCACCTCGGGCTGATCCTCATGCAGCAAGTCAGCAGGCACATCACCCTGGAAAGGCTTCAATAAACTCACATGAAAGGCATTGTGTATGGTCCAAGTGGTAGGTAGCTTCAGCCTGTAAGCTACATCATTAATGCGTTCAAAAATCTGAAAAGGACCATAATACCGCATCTTTAGTTTTGTGTACACTTTCGTCTTGCCTTTCATCTTCCTGAGTCGTGCTTTTTGAAAACGCAGCAGCACCCAACTGCCCTCTTTCAAGAGCAACTCGCGGCGATGCTTATCAGCTGTCCGCTTGTGCTTCTCTTGGCTTTTTTGGAGGGCTGTTCTGGTAAGCAACATCCAAACTTTCCACAAATCTGTCCGCTTCAAAAATCTTCTCTTTTGTATGCAGAATGGGAGGTACCTGCCGTTCTCCTGCCACAATTTCAAAGGGGGCTTTCCCCGTGGATGAGTGTACAGTGTTGTTGTACGCGAACTCAACAAGTGGCAAAAATTGCTCCCATTTCGATTGCTGATCTGAAATATAGCATTTGAGAAGATCAAGGGCAGTGGAATTGGCTTCTTTGGACTGCCCATCAGATTCAGGATGGAAAGAGGATTAGAAATTCAGCGTGGTACCCATATTCTCAAAGATACCTCTCCAGAAAAGACTTGTCATCCGTGGGTCTCTATCACTGACAATTGATTGAGGCATCCTGTGATGTTTAAACACATGAGACAAAGAGTCTCACCATCTGGTCAGCTGTAATTTTCTTTCTGACGGGAATGAAGTGGGCCTGCTTGCTGAATCTGCAAATAATGGTCCATATTCCATCATGTCCAGATGGTGTATGAGGAAGATCAAAGATAAAATCCATGGCAATGCTCTGCCAAGGTTGATCGGGAATAGGTAGAGGCTGCAGCAGTCCAGCCGGCTTCTGCCTGTCATATTTCACCTTTTGGCAGGTGATGCATGTCCTGACATATGCCTTGACATCTTTCCTCAATGATGGCCAAAAGAAATAGTGCTCCACAGCTTTGATGGTGGCATCAATGCCTCTGTGTCTTGCATAGGGTGGAGCATGACTCTCTGTCAACACTTTGGGCCTCAACTGTTTCGTGACGCACAATCTGCCATGCATCATCAGAAATCCGTCTTTGAGAGTATAGTGCCCATGCCTCTGTCCATCAACCAACTGATCATAAATCCGTGAAAAATCAGCATCATTGGCATATTGATCCTTCATGGCATCAAGCTCATCATGATATGCAATTGTCACTGTTGAAACTTGTGGCTTAACAGACACTGCATCTGGAGTGGGCTTGCGTGACAGTGCATCTGCAACAACATTCTTCTTCCTAGGCACATGCACAATCTGAAAATGAAATATAGAAAGAAAATTTGCCCACCTCATATGCTTCTCAGACAACTTTCTCTGAGTGAGAAAGTACCGCAGTGATTGATGATCGCTCTGAACATGAAAATCAGCACCCAAAAGATAATGCTTCCAGGTCGAAAGAGCATGTATGACAGCCAACATCTCTTTCTCATAGATGCCAAAATTCATTTCAGCACCCTGGAGCACTCTACTCTCGTATGCCACGACTCTTCCATCCTGCATAAGTACCCCTCCTATGCTGTTCCCACATGCATCTGCTTGGACAGTGAAGGGTTTGCGAAGATTTGGCAAAATAATCATAGGATCTGAGCAGAGTCGCTCCTTCAGTAGGTCAAAAGCTGCAATTTCTTTGGGACTCCATCTGAAAGTGACCCCTTTCTTCTGTAAGGCATGTAAAGGAGATGCAATCTCTGCAAAATACCGAATGAACCTCCTGTAGTACGAGCACAAGCCCAGAAAGCTATGTACTTCATGGATGTTCTTCAGGTGTGGCCAATTTCTGATGGCCTCTACCTTGGCAGGGTCCATCCTGACTCCATCCTTGGAAACAATGTGCCCGAGAAAATGGATCTCATGCATGAAGAATTCACTTTTCTTGGCATTGACAAGCAGCTTATGCTTCCGTAGCTCCTCGAGAACAATTGCCAGGTGCTTCCTATGTTCAGCCTCATCCTGAGAGAACACGATGATATCATCGAAGAAAGTGCCAACAAAGGTTCGGTGCTCTCTAAAAATCCTGTCCATCATTCTGTTGAAGGTGGCAGGTGCATTAGTTAACCCAAATGGCATGACAAGAAACTCGTACAGACCAAATGTGGTACGAAATGCTGTTTTGTGAACATCCTCTTGCTGAATTCTGATCTGGTGATAACCACTCTTCAGATCAATGTGGCTGAACATTCTAGACAGACCCTTGTAACCTATCCAAAATATCATCTATCCGAGGTATAGGGAATCTGTTCTTAATGGTAATCTTATTGAGGGCTCTATAGTCAATGCACATCCGCCAGGATCCATCCTTCTTCTGGACCAAGAGCACGGGTGAGCAGTAAGGTGAAGAGCTGGGCTGAATCAGCCCCTTCTCCAGCAAGTCCTTGACGTGGTTCATAATTTCCTCTTGCTAGGCTGCATTGACCCTGTAAGGAGGTCGGTCAGGAGGACTGCTACCAGGGGTTATATCTATCGTGTGGTCTTCTGGCCTTTCAGGGGGCAACTCCTGTGGAAGTGAGTCAGAAAAAGAGTAACAAGAAAGAGCTGTAGAGGAAAGATGGTTCATAGATATGCCCCGAAATGATTGCCTCGGGATGCCTGAGTCCTCCTAAGAGAGGGTGCCAAAAGCAATAAGGAAAGTTCCTCCTGCAGCATGCACTGGTCCAAAACAGCTCCAGAAGCCACCACGCAGCCAGAAACATGTGCACAAAGGTCCAGCATAGCAAAAGACAATCCCGGGCACCTGCTGGAGGCAGTTGAACACGTCCGTATGGATTCCGTATAGCCGTACGTACAGGCCACACGAAATTTTTCAAAAAGTTCAGAAATGACTTCTGGCACTTCTTAGAAGTGCACACTAGCCTTGGAATAGTCAAAACAGACTTGAAACGGCTGAAAACAGGCTTGAAACAGCTCAAACAGCTAAAAAACTGCACAAGGACAATTGAAAACGTCCAACACCTCTAGGAGTGAGGGGAGAGAGATGGAAGGTGGGGGAAGGGCATGCATACACATGCATGACAAATGGCACCTCCTCCTTGCCATTTGCCCCTTCATTAAAGTCCTAACCCCCATACCAAGGACAATGTTGGTTGTCCTTGGGCCCAACTTTTAGACCCCTATTTTAAAGCCTTCGCCTTGCCCCTAGGACCTAGTGGTGCACCTAGACTTTGCCCTTAGGAACTTCTAGGAAGTGAGCACTTCGTCTAGCCAGTCCCTCACGGCCAAACCATTACAACACTTAACCATGGTTAACCTTGGGTTAAGCGTAGGTTGAGTTACGAAGATACTTTACATCACTTTTCACGTCCTCGTGACAAACTGCCACCTCCTCCCCCTTCCATTGTGCACACTCTGCTTATCTCCTTCCTCGGCTTTTCTCGTCCTTGAATAAGTAAAGTCAGTAAACTACAAGTAATCAGCAAATATTCTCACAATAAAAATTCAGCAAAAAAACATAGTCCACTGAAGTGGGAGCTAGAGTGCCCCTGCTCAAGACAAAGACACAGATTGGCCCCAAACCTTGGTGCCCCTGTCGGTATTTCTCTACTTAAGGGAGAGGCCGTGAATTCCAGGCTACACAAAGAATACATTCTTTCTTGCATCTGGGGCATTCCACATCCCATTAGACATGATCAATCCTTGCATAACCTCTGTTGTCCATTGCTCTCACCAATCCTGGCAATAGGCCTCCATTCCTAATCCAGAAAGCTTGCACACAGCCCGGAACTGTTACTAATAACAACCCTTGGCCACACAGCTCCCCATAGCTGTCACTAGTGTCCAGTTTACCACCTATCTGCTCAAAGCAGAAAAAGAAATCATACAGGAGCTGTCCCCACTGTTCAGGACTGTCAGTACCAATAGTCTGTCCCCCTATGGGCAGCATACATCCCGATACGTGAACCTGTTTCTTCCAGAAGAGAATTTGCATCCAAACACAGCAAACACTATGGCAGTCACACCTGTACCATCTCTCTCTGGGTTCCAGGGGTACTTTCCATCTCAAGTATGGATTCCGGACCCTTGCCTATTCAGCAACGAGGCTGTACCAAACATGTTCCCTCTGCCAAAAATCCACTGCCTGCATGTGACCTTTCTCTTGAGGAACCAAAAGTACGTTTCCACACGAAACAAGATACCTGCCAAAAACTTTGGCATCATCAACCCATGCATCAGCTCTAATGGGCTCTGCTTTCACCACATCATGCAATAGGCATCCAGAACTGTCCCGAGTACTTGCATACACCTCAGAACTGTTACTAGCGATTTCTCTCTGTATCATACAATCCCTCTGCTTGCTACAAGTACTTCCCAAGACACTAAGGCATCCAAAACAATGGGTGATTGCAAACTTGACCACCCTATTCCAAGGCAATGAGCTTATGCACATCAAGAGGGAGGACTATCACCTCCACTCTAGCTCGAGAGCTACTACCCAAGCAGAGGCCGTACTATTACTTGTAAGCAGCCCAAACCGAGGCTGTAACACACTTGTCTAGAGTGGGCCGTACACCTATACTTGCTCTGTACACAGACGGTACAAGCAATCTATATACTCCTGTACATAAGTCGAGTAACTAGACGTACAACTCGTGTGCACCAGCATTTGAGCCTCTGTGCACTTGCGCTATGCAATCCGTATACTGAGCGTAAGTACCCGTGTAACATCCGTACATCCTTACTCAGAGCTTACGTAGACACTCTGTACATCTTTCCTTGCAGAGCATACATAGCCTCGTGAGCACCTATACAAGGACCAAGAGCAGCCTATCAACAGCCCCTACTAAGGCCGTACACACGTATGTTGTTAGCGGCCCACACGTGTGTCGAGGAGCAAGCCCCATCCGTACACTCCCATACGTCTGTATGCTTACAACAGTCCGTACTCAGGCCCGCAATCATCCTCTTCAAGCTCGAGGTCAAGTCAGTGTACATGATCCTGTCGACCTCCTCTTTTACATCTGTGTCGACCCTTCTTTTCCCCTTTGCTTGGAATCTTTCATGGTTCTCCTCGCCAAATTTATTAGGACATGGGAAAATGCCACGTGTTATTGCCCTCTTCATTTGCTCCCGAATGCCCCCTCTAGTGGGGCATTTTTAGAACCGAACCAAATTTGCCCCATGCCCTCTCTAGTGGGGCATTTTGAATACGAAACCAATGGCCAACTTGGGTTTCGAGGGTACTTTGCCCCCCCTCTCTGGCCAAACCCGAAGTTCACCCCAAGGCACTAATTCCTAGGGAGAATTTTGCACTCCCACATTCCAATGCCCTGCCCCTTAGTTTTCCAGGGTCCTGCCACATGCAAATACCAAACTCACACCCTCGTGACATTCCCCTCTCTTGAAACATGGCAAGCGACCTCGATTGCATCTTGATGTTACAAGGATATGCAGTAAGCGAAATACATGTGAATATACCATCATAGAAGCATGTATTACAATTTGAGACAGCATATATGATTGTTCAGAGCCTAGGATAGCAATCCATATACTCTGCAAGCACCATCTCATAGTGACTAGTACACTGATCATAGAAGTCCCAAGGCAGATATACTGTCAGCAAGCAGTACCTCAGGTGAAGCACACTATGTCACCAAGCGACCTCTAGATATCTGAGCCTCTTTGTAATAAAGAGATAGAGGTACTACCCCTCTCTTGAGCATCAGGCAATGCTTTAGACCTATGCCCTCCTGAGCTTGAAAGAGCCACAACCATAGTTGGCTCAAGCTGAGAAGCTTCTAGGTAAAGCTGCAATAATTGTGGTGTATTTGCCAAATCACCCTCTTCCAATCACTTCGCACGAAAATTATGAATGATTCTAAAACTTCACCAAAGAGCGATAGGATACTTTACCTCTGACTTTCCTTCCCTTATGTGCCAATGTCAGCTTTGGAACTAAAATCTAATCTTGTTTCTCAACCTCTGGGTGCAACTCATATGGCATATCTGTAGGCACATCTCCACAGAAAGGTTTGAGAAGACTCACCTTTCAAGCATTATGAATCCTCCAAAGATCTGGTAGCTTTAATCAGTAAGCTACATCGCCGATCTTCTGACATACGTAGCAAATCCCTACAAAAGCATCCATCTCTTGTCACAAAGCTGGCCAAAGAAAGTTTCAACTGCTTTCACTAAAGCATCAGTACATCGATGCCCTACACACTAGGCCTAAATTGCTTGTAACACCAGAGACGACATGCATATGAAGGAATCCTTCCTTGAAAATATAATGCAAATGCTACTGTCCATCGGACAACTGATCATAGATCCTTGTAGAATCCTCATCCTCTGCATACTAGTCCTTTATTGCATGCAACTCATGACTCAACACATATGCTTCTCGATAACTTAGTTTGAGTGAGGAAAATATCTCAAGGTTTGGTGATCTTCCCGCTACCAACCTGCACAGCAGCCCTACAGTCATTACTAAGGACTGCATGCTTCTCATGTGGCAGCCTGTTTGCTACCCACGTGGCAGTCCAACTCATAGATCCCTGTTCAGACCATGCGGCAGCCCTATGCACTGGCCACACTGCTGCTCTCAGATGCTGCTTGTACATGCTTCGAGGAGGTGAGTATGATCTGTTTTTAAAATAATCCTCATCAACCCATGGTGCCTCATGGGAGCACAAGCGCTGGCATTGCTGGTACTTTTGTTACACTGAAGTAAAATCTCCTCAGGTTCAGCATGGCGACCGTCAGGCTGCTGCACCTTTGAAATCTCTCACTGCCAGTCCCACAAATCACGACACATGCTTTGGATGCAGCATCCGATTCTTGGAAGAATGAAGATTTATGGCTACATCATTCATGACCTGAATGCTAGAGAATGGTCCAAAGCTCCAAGGTGATAGCTTTAGCACTTCTTCCCAATTACAGAAGCCTCTTCTTGATGATCTTAAGGTAGACCCACTGCCCTTCCTTGTTCTCCATCTGTGCAGCACGTGTTGGCCTGGGTCTGTTAAGGCTCATGTGGTTTTGAAATCTTATCCTTTACTGACTCCAGAAACTGCTTATAGATCTCAGAAATATGATCTACCTCGTAGATCTCCTTAAGGAGAGATTATAACTTTTTGCCGAAACTTATACCCACACTAGATGAATTCATTCAGGCTCCTATCTGGACTGTATCTTACTCAATTAGCACTAGAGATTTGAATTCATTCGGGCTCCTATCTGGACTGTATCTACTCAAGTAGCACTTCAACGCATTTAAGGCAAGCTGTTTCTAAATCTCTATCTGGCCACCAAATAGAAATATCCTAGAACTGGGCATATCTCTAGATGCATCCAGGAACATGCCCAAACTCATCCTTCTAAAAACCACAACAAATAATGCAGTTTCAATCTCATTATAATCACTCATAAGATTGAAACCATAAACTCCATCACACTTAGCAGGGACTAGCAACTATGACATACCCACTGACGTCATCAGCACCCAACAACGGGTGTAGGCCATAGTATAAACAAGTAGAAATATCCTCGAACTGGGCAACCAATCTTAGTGATGGGACGCAACCTCTCACACCCCACTAATCTCTTGTCTCTTTTGCTCTGTTGTTCATTTGGTGTCTGTATTCATAACAGTTTGATGGATTATTTGTGATGTGGGTTTATTCCCATGGTTGAAGCTAATTTTTAAATTAATAATGTGCCTGAGTGATTGAGTCTTAATTGGAAATATTGAAAATTGATTGCACAATTAGCCTAATCCGCACGACTCTAGCAATGATGATCACCCCATGCAGTCCATAATGCTTGTGGACCTATTCCAAAATACTTGTGTTGGTATGCAGGATCTCCAAAATTATTTGAGCTCTATAATTACCTTTTGTACCACCATAAAGACCAAAGACTTGCACAAGCTCATACGTGTTGAATTACGCCACAAACCTGAATGCAGTCCCACTCATAAATTCTCTACTTGAGCACACCATGCATTAAGAGGCATAAAATCAATTTGCTTTTGACCCTAAGGGTACATTAAATCCTAGCTTGCCACGACCATGACCTAACATTTTTCCAAATCACATATCTTTTCTTGTGCCTTTTAATGCGAAGAGCGAAAGCACTCTTATATTAGGCAACTAGCTTGTTTGTTTGTTCCAACCACATCCAGACTAGTGAAAGGTATGCCATCGTTTTGTCAACTTAAACATCCCTTGCCATTCGCATTGTGTCACGATATCCTTTTTTGTAAGAAAGATGGTTCTTCAAAACTACTTTGGAAACCTTTTCTTAAGGCCGCTATGTCATGAGGGCGTGAGTTTGGTACTTGCATGTGGGCAGGACCCAAGGGCAGGGCCTTGGGATGTGGGTGTGCAAAATTCTCCCTAGGAATTAGTGCCTTGGGGTGAATTTGGGGTTTGGCCCAAGAGGGGGGGCAAAGTACCCTTGGAACCAAGTTGGCCATTGGTTTGGTTTTAAAAATGCCCCATTAGAGGGGGCATGTGGCAAATTCGTTTGGATTGATGCTGTAACAACTAGGTAGGGCTGAGATTGTTGGGTGACTTCCTTTGCGAGAGCTGGAGGCAGGTTGCCAGAAATCTTTTGCTTTGGGATTGGATGTCTACATGGTTTTGGATTGGCTGAGATTGCTGGAAGCAGAGGCTATGCTATGTTTGGAACGCCTACAGGGCTCGTTGTAATATGTTTTCAGTGCAATAAATAATAAAGAAATACTGCAAGGGGCGCCAATTGATTTGGGGCCAATCAGTGTCCTGTGTCTTTGAGCAAGAGCATTCTAGCTTCCTTGTGTTTTGTTTCTGCTGTGCGTGTTTTGCTAGTTGGATAATACTTGCCTCTTCGGGGCCCATGCCAAAGGGTGATTAGAAAGCATCTTCGGGGCCCATGCCACAGGAAGGACAGCAGACTGCTAAGCAAATGGCGGAGTTTTCTTTCACACAGCAAGCTATGCTAGGGTTTGGAGGTGGTTTGCAGGGCCCAAATCAGAATTTTCAGTTTGCCAATATGGGACAACAAGCTATTCCCTATGCAGGTGCTCACACAGGATATTTTGGGGGAGGATCCATGTTTCAAGCTATGGTGGGTCAAGCCAGAGGAGGCCCATGTATGCAAGGTATATTAGGGGGTGTGCAGCCCAATTTGATGTATGGTAATATTGGCATGCAATCAGGGGTGCAAGCAGGATTGCAAGGGATGATGGGAAATCCTATTGGTGTGCCGAATATGTTAAGTTCTGGGGCTGCCATGCCTAATGCAGCAATGGGTAGTGATAAGGCTAGCCAGAATGTCAGTAATCATTGCCTTGTGTCAAGAGGGGGGTATGTCACGAGGACGTGAATTCTAACGTCATTGAATTTATGCGTGAATACCTTGGACTTTGGTGGCACGGGGATTCCTGGAGTCCTGGTACATGTATCAGGCTTGGGGAATTAATTCCTAGTGATCCCAAGCAAATTGTGCACGTGTTGGTGTATTAATTGTGCCTTGGGGTAGTTTTCTGGTGATCCAGAAGAGTGGTAAAAATCCATTTCGCTAAAAATAGCTCCAGGAGCCATGTTTGGCTAGCTTGTCTGAAAGCAAGCAAAAAAGGCGAAATTTGCTTTTAGGCTTGTTTTTGGACCACAGAAGAATAGGGAGAGGCAAGTCACAGGCTGGGAGAGTGTTCTATCACATTGCCTTGCTGACTTTTGACCACCAGGCAGTGTGTGGGCTGCCAGACGCTCAAAAACGAATTTCGAATTCCGTTTTTGTGCCAAGATCCTCCTGATCAGTTCATTTTTTTGCTGATTTCTTGGCCTGGTAGCTAAGCGATTTGGCTCTGGGGCTGTGCAGTTGCTCTTGGACTGTGCCAGGTTAGGGGCGAATTGATCTGTGGCAGTTTTGGGCTGTTCTGGAGCTCCTACAGGCTGGACAAGTTGCTTTTTGGGCCTTTTGGGCTGTGTTTTTACTGGCTGGTCTGTCTTTTGCTGATTTCTAACAGAGACCAGGCTGTGGATGCCGTGGTTGGTCTGTTGCTGGGCAGTTGAAGGCTGGTCGTTGAGATTTTGGGCTGATTCCAAGTTGGGGCTGCTTTCTAGGCGATTGTGCGGTGAGATCACTCACGATTGGTCAGCTGGAATGCCTTTCTGCGCATTGCAATCCACTAGTTGTTAGTCGAGGGGCGCCGTAACAGCCAAGGGTTGAGTGCTGGCCTTGCTTTCCGCTGTGATTGCTGCCGACATCTGTACTGCTGGGGAAGAACTGGCCAGGGGATTGATGCTGTAACGAACTAGGTAGGGCTGAGATTGTTGGGTGACTTCCTCTGCGAGAGCTGGAGGCAGGTTGCTAGAAAGGTTTTGCTTTGGGATTGGATGTCTACATGGTTTTGGATTGGTTGAGATTGCTGGAAGCAGAGGCTATGCTATGTTTTGGATTGCCTACAGGGCTCGTTGTAATCAGTGCAATAAATAATAAAGAAATACCGCAAGGGGCGCCAGCTGATTTGGGGCCAATCGGTGTACTGTGTCTTTGAGCAGGAGCATCCTAGCTCCCTTGTGTTTTGTTTCTGCTGTGGGTGTTTTGCCAGTGGGATAATACTTGCCTAATTGTTATTTCACCGCCCTTATTTTATCATAGGCCGGTTGCAGGTGAGAGCAGTGGACAACAGATGTGCAAGGATTGATCATGTCTAATGTGATGTGGAATGCCCCAGATGCAAGAAAGAATGTATCCTTGGTGCAGCCTGAAATTTACGGCCTCTCACTTAAAGAAATACCGAAAGGGGCACCAACGTTTGGGGCCAATCTGTGTCTTTGTCTTGAGCAGGGGCATTCTAGCTCCCACTTCAGTGGACTATGTTTTTGCTGAATTTTTATTGTGAGAATATCTGCTGATTACTTTTTGTTTACTGCCCTTTAATTTATTGAAGGCCAGTTTTATGGTTCTGTTGCCGGGACATCACCATCCTCAGCAAGCAAAGCTCATTATTTCTAACATGGACAGGTTGGTCCTACTCCTTCCAGCTGGCCAGCTCCTTAATCAGGTCGGCCATTCCAGCCTTCAGTTGGCCTATAACAGGAGGGATCTCAGCATCTAAAAGGCAGCCCTTCTCTTCATTCTAAAGAATCAACAGCAACAAGAGCGTTAAGCCT
This sequence comes from Dipteris shenzhenensis, assembly GCF_047967505.1. NCBI lineage: Eukaryota > Viridiplantae > Streptophyta > Polypodiopsida > Gleicheniales > Dipteridaceae > Dipteris > Dipteris shenzhenensis. The sequence continues at coordinate 3,749,328 of NC_141605.1, read as the reverse complement.
TTTCATGGATAATGGAATTTTACCTACTTGAAGGCCTTGATTCCTCATTGTCTCACCTTGTGGGAGAATCGGAGAGTTGTGGCATCTAGATCTTTAGAAAGGTATCCTAAAGCTCTCATCCAAATCACATCCTAGGACTCATCTAATTACATGCTAGAACTATATCGAGTGGTCCCGTATCCAAAGGAGCGAGACATACTTCTTGCAAAATGAGTAATCATGTGGGAATCGGATGCGTGTATCCTTGCAATACAGTGCACTATATTGGTGTACTTACAGTAACTCCTAAACAATCCCAACAATTGATATCTCCTTTCAATCTGAATAGGTGGGCATTCTAGCACCCATTAATGCATATGGGAATATAGAGTGTTTAGCTCAGATCGCCCCTTATTAGCACGAATTGTACCCTCAACATCATTATTATGCATGGAATGGTATAGTATCACAGAGCTCAATTAATATCACTACAACCCCGGTGTGGGGTGCTAGAAATGGGCTGAGAAGTCCTCTTTTGATCCCTGGTGTGACGTGCAAGAGCTGGCCACCAGTGTCAAACAGAAAAGAGGGACCCGATCTAGCCTTCCTCAGGCACTGTTTGTCTCCACATCAATGATTGCAGGGGCGTTCACGTCATGCACGCTGAACTGAACTGAATATCTTGGTCAAGGAAGGTACATAGGTCCGAAAGCTTCAAGCCTTGTGTTGCATGCGCTTTAGGCAAGTTGCAATTCTCTGATAGCAACTGTGAGATTTGCAATGATCAACTTTGATTTCATGGAAATCATTAATTGAGAGAGCTACTGGTTAGAATCTAAAAGGGACTTTCAGCGTGTGTGAAAACCTTTGGCTTGCTTTCTCTGACTTAACTGTATCCTTTCTGTCTCTAATTTCTTCATGTCATGACCTATGATGGTAAAGTTGTTTTTGGGTACATTGTTGAGTCACGCAAGAGCAACCAACTTGATTACCGAGTGCTTAATTCCCCGACGAGCTTGTAGTATGGAATAATCATGAAAACAGATGTATTAAATGATAATGCGGAGAGATTATTGTCCAATTTTCTCTTACAAGGGAAAAACTCTATTTGGCTGGTGTTGTCATGTTGTATGAATAATGCCGAATTTAAACAAGCATGTGTGTTTTATCAAAGGCTAGTATTGCAGTTTATTCTGACCTGAATGTCTGGAGCATGGGAGAAGTTGAAGAGTAAACTTTATGAGGCAAGTTAGCACATGGCAATTCTTCAATTGACATGCCTTAAATGGATATGGTGTTTTGCAGCTTTCTTGGATAGTAGTCTACAGCTTACTTCACTTCTAAAGATGGATCATATTGTGATCACTCCTATATTCTGGGGTTATAATTGTACTGCCATTGTATTGTGCTTGAGGGAAGAGTGTCATGGACAATGCTTGTTCTGACAGAGTGGGAAGGCTGCACATGCAAAGCTGGATTTTCCCACTTGAATTGTGGTTGGTTGCAGCTCAGTAGCGAACATTGTGGAAATGAACAGATGAATGTGTGTTTCTACCAAGATACTCGTACATGAGAAATCAGGCAGGATGGCTTTTTTTTTTTTTTTTGGGGGGGGGGGGGGGGAGGAGAGAGAGAGAGAGAGCAGAGTCCATTTCAATCAGTGAACGGAGCAGCAGAGGCAGAAGTATTTCTTGTATCTGTCATAAATGTTTTAATTTCATATATCCACCTTTTTCGTTGCTGAAATGTTTACTATGCAAGCCTTGTGTATGCAAGAAGATTTGGTTTTTGTAAAGCCTGAATAGTCAATATTAGGTGATGCTTTGTAAGTGCATGCTTCTTTGTCTTTGAAGTTTTGCATTTTTGACGTCATGTTTTCCTGGTAGATGAGTATAAAGAAACTATAATTATATGTTATGTAATCCATTCTTGCTTGAAACTTTTGATTTTACTAGATTCCATACTTAAATAGGGGTGGAAGATTTGAGGTCATAATTAGGAAAAGCAAGTTCAGTTGTAGCATGAAAAAGATTGATGCAAAATTTAGGAGCTTAAAACATCAGCCTTACAATACTAAGACATTGCTTTGGAAAATGAAAAATGCGAGCTATCTTGTAGGCAGAATCTTCTACCCTCTTTCCCTCCTTCCCTTTTTCCCTTCTTCCCTTCTAATCTCCCACACTCTCTCCGTACTCGTAGCTTCTTAGATCTACTCTCCCCCTTTAGTGTTCAATGTTCTTGTGCATTGTCCATGCTCCCTCAACACTGTCAACATGTGATAACACACTCTTCTCCCATCTTCTACCATCTTTCCCTCTATCCTTTTGTAATCTCCCACTCTCTTTCCCTACTCATAGCTTCTCAGATCTACCCTCCCGCTTCCCTCCAAACCCCATCTGACTTTTACAAATCCCTCTCTCTCATATCAATCTACTCTTCAACCCTCAAACTCCTAGATTGGTCTACGCACTTATCCCTCTTAATCAATGAAGACTAGCTCTCCACTCTCTCAACCTTACCCTTATTCTTAATCCTACAACTTGTTTTGGATGCTACAACCTTTAACAAAACCTACAATCTTTTCTAAACCTTAAAATCCCAAATATTTATCAACTTTGATCAATCAATAACTCACACAAACTATCACATTCCATGCTTTAGCTTACACATCTCAATGGAATACAAACCGTGGCCGTACGCTACATTGTGTATGTATCTCTTCTACCTTGAGCTCTTCTTCACGCAAACTACTACTTTCCATGCTTTAGCTTACACTTCTCAATGGAATAAACTGTAGCGCCATGTTGCCTTGAGCTCGCATAACACGTGTAGGTGATAAAAGCATTAAAATATTGTTGTATCAAATATTGATACAACAATATTTTATAGACTCGTTTATGGATTGATTTACGGAGCTATCATTGGGTATCAAGAGCTTGCATGGACAAGCAAAAAGCCAATCGATCAATGATTTCTCTAGCAAATAAACATATGATGATTGCATTAATGGTTATGGATCCATTGTTTTTAATGCTTAGCTTATAAAATGTTGTGGACATTGCATTATTGATAGTGACACACTAGCCTACCAAATGGTCTCCAATTCAAAGCATACCAAGTATAACTAGCAATAGGTGTAGAAATCTAATAAGCAAAGCTTATAGATGCAATTAATTGAGAGGGCAACACAATGAGTAGACTATGCTAGCATTCCAATATGGAAAGTCATTAAAGCCTAGTGTTTAATAGCCTATCTTAGGGCCATAATCTAGGTATTAAAGTTATAAGCTTATTATCAATGTAGAAGCAAACTATGTAATTTTTTTAGAATCACAACCGCCATAAATTAGTAAAATATACTCTCAGAAAAATTCTCTCCAATTATTGTGAAATCAAAACTCCTTGAAAACCATTGGTGAATATTAACGCTTTTGGCACTATGTTGACATAATCTTGTGACAAATTTCAAGTTGATTGTGTTTGTAATATGTAAGCGCTAATAACTTAACTATCGGTTGACTTTGCCTTGCATATATTTCTTTGATATTATAAATACGTTAGTTGGCAAATGGGCATGCTACTAGTCTTTAAATAGCCCCATTAGTGTATGGATATCACTACAAATCTCAAGGATACAATCATTAAACATATAGACATGTAGTAATTCAAAACATGTAAATTAAAGTACCTAAAGGCTATGTCAATGCTACATATCATAATGTATTGTGAGAATCATAGATAAATCACAAGTAATCTAAATAGGTAATCTAAGAAAAGCATAAACTACAACTATATAAATCGATTAAATAGACAACTACATATCATAGTGAGCCTAGAGGTCTAGTTTATTCAAATCATAAACCAAAGCCATAGATGGGTGAAATAGATAACCTTTGCAAGTATAAATATGTCACTTATAAAATTACTACAATTGTATACAAGAGAAGTACAAGGCAAGCGACGCATACACAAGTATATTGTTCTAATTTGGTCATAAGATATATATGACGTGTATAGTTATTTAGTCAATTATAATTCTAGATCCTCATGTCAACTCTGTGAAGCTACAAAGACTACAACATACATGTAGTTGTCTTGTAATTGGCTTGATTGTTGCTTGAGCAGTCATTTTTCTTCTATGTCATCCATATATATATATATATGTGTGAGTATTGTACATAACCAGGGTTAAGGTACAGTGGCCTTTAAACCCTGTAAACCAAATGCTCTTTGCCCTTTTCTTCAAAGCCTTCCGGTTGTACCATGTAAATTTCCTCATGCAAATCCCCATGTAAGAAAGTTGTCTTGACATCCATTTGCATAAGCTCCATATCCTCTACTGCCACAAGTCTAAGTACACATCTAAGTGTGGTCATCTTCACAACCGGAGAGAAGATCTCATCCAAGTCCACACCACACCCTTCTCTTGCTTGAACCCTTTAGCAACCAAACGGGCCTTGTACTTAGGCACATCATCACCTGTGACCATCTTGTAGACCCATTTATATGGCAATGCTTTCACCCCCTTATTCACTCACGCACCCCTCATTGGCTTATCCTTCACATGCTTAGCCATACTCCCACAACCTTACATATCTTGATTCCATTACATGGAGATCCCCTCTCAATTTGGAAAACAGGCCTGAGGTTAACTCTCAACCCACAGTTAAGGCTGGCTATGGGGATGGGAAAAGGCCTCCCATTGGGGCCATGTACAGTTCCCAAGGGCTAGGCAAAGACCAACACAAGGAGCAACATTGTGTGGGGAAGCTGATCCATTTATATGATTGTCCCAGCCTTAGGTCAGTTGGCAACAATGGGATTATAGTGTAGCTCCAGTGTATTATGATTGTTGTATGAGCATTTAGTCTCTTTGATAGGGCATTAGGAGTGGAGATACAACTTGGATGATGTATTATGTTTCCAATATGGTATCTATATATGGAATGTTGCATAAGCTATCTCAAAGATGAGAAGTGAATGTGCTTAAGGCATCTAATTGATAGTCTGATCTAATTGATAGTGCTGGTGTTGCTCCCTTCTGCACCTCAAAGGCTGCTCCAAATATGATATTATGAGGGCACAAGGCCCTCCCTTTAATAGGGGATGAGCCCTCCAAAACTGGCCGACTAGTAGGGGGATTTGTATCGACCCCCCCTGACTGAATTTATGCAGGTAGCCCTATTTAAGGGCCCTTTGATGGCCCTCTTGAACTACTGCCAGGCCCCAAAGACAGCCCTCATTGGGCCCCACCTGTGGGCACATCAATGGCTAGGTGGTTGGCCCACCATAGTCTCCACCTCTGCCCCTTTGCTGCACCTTGTTGCAGGGTCTCCTTCACGCCATGGAGCTGCTCTACCAACCGTAATATGGCCTGCTTACATCATCCATACCTCTATGGATGTCCGCCATGTGGTAGCCCTGTTTCTCCTATGCAATCACGTCCTCTCTCCATGTGGACAGCATCTGGATCTCCTTCTGCAAGATCTTCCCTCTAGGAAGCCCTTCCATTGCCAGGTATCTCTTCATATGTGCTCATCATGCTGTCCATGTGGCAGCCCTTTCTTTTCACTCTTTTCAACAATATATTCTAGTGACTCCTTTGAAAGTCCAAAATTTATGCCTGTGCATCCATGGTCCTGAAATTGACGACCCCAAAAGTAGAACCACCCCATGCTGCATGTGCCTTTGGATGTCCTCATATAGTATCCAAGAATGGTGATACCTGCCCTCTCCATGTAGAAGTCCTAGCGTAGTCAGACATCTGTGGAGGGATGCATGACTGGTTATTCATCTGCTTGCCATAGGGGTTCTTGATTGTGTGTGCCACATTATGTATTCACCAGGTTTTAGACTCGATTGTGGATCCACCTTCCTATTTCTTTTGGTTAGTGGCTCACAGTGGCCTCCCAATAGGTTCATCGCTAGAGTAGATGAGGAGGGATGACACATGCCACTTCTATACAATAGGAGTGTTGAGGATCATTATGAGGATGGCCAAGGATATGCTAGCCTAGCCAAGCAACATATCTTCTCTATAGTGATGGTCTCCCTTGCAAACCTATGGATGAAGAGAAAACTACAAACCAGAGATTCAAATTTGTATACCACCCTCACGGGTTTGGATGCAGTACCATGTGATCTGATATGGATTGCTAGGGACAGCTCTATGCTCATTGCAAGCGTTCCAGGACAGATTTGGATGCCTATTTCTTGGAGTGATTAAACTTGGTGTGGGTGTTCCTAGAGTAGAGGCAACTCCCCTGAGGCCAACTTATCAAAATTCGGAGAAGAAATGCTGTTCGTCGCTAGAAAATGCAAATTTCTGTAGGTCAAAATTTGCTCATAGCTCCTCCAAACAATCTCGAATCACCACTAGACTTCGGGAGCAGCCTCAAGAGCTTAGGGCAAACAGATCAAGCCAAGAATGACTGAATTTGGTGTAGGAAAATAGTAGATCTTCTCTTTCTTGCACCTAAGAGAAAATCCCTTCAATGTTGACTCAATCCTCCACCATTTTAGGATTCTCATACATAGAAATGATTAGGGAAGCAAGGGCTATCCACTCCTACAAAAAGCCCCAAATTCTGATAGCAAAAAAAAGGGTGCAATAGGATGGCCGACCAACCTCGTTTTGGATGATAGCGGAGGGATGTGCCTGCACACACACACACACACACACACACTTACTACCCCTTCCTCCTTTTGTTTAAACCCTTGTTCCTTTGTCTTCCCACCTTATCCCCCCCCCCCCCCCCCCCAGCCAACCCTCATTCAATTCCTCTCCTTGATATTTCCCCCTTTTCTCTGACTCTCCATTCAATTCCTCTTTTAAATTATTTTCCCATTTTTTCCTCAAATCCGCTTATTTTCCTTTTTAAAATTTTCTTTTTTCCCTTATTTCCCTCATTTCCTCATTAGCACCCACGTAGATGATAGCACTTGTCTAACCATTATATTCATTGTTTTGAACAATATATTCTCTATGCAATCTACAAATCGGCGGTCCTTATTCATAAGTTCCCATCTTGCAATGTCTTGGTACGATATACGTTGGGCATGTTGTAGGCATGTGCATGCATGTAGAAAAGATTTGGGTATGCTAGTTCCTCGTAGCATCTGTCCTTGAAAATGCTCAAAGGTGAGAATCCCTCACTGGGTGCAATTGCTATTTTTTTGTCCTCATAGTTAATCACTTGCTGGCTCATGTATATCCCATGTGCTAGAGTGTCTATTTGTAGGTCCTTTTCTAAAGTGCCATGTTTGTTTCCTCGATCGTCATCTTCCTCTTGTGTTTCCTTGAGCGTATGCTTTGCAACCACTTTTGATTTACTGTGACATTGTTATCCTTATAGAGAGGTGTACTCACGAGTTCATTTAGCGCTCTTATTTTTAGCATAGGCTGAATGAGACCACTCATGTAATTGTGATTGTATTGTAGCCTCCTTTTCAAAGCTATAATTACCGTAGTAACGGTATCACTTAGGAAGCATGGGAGAACACACTGAGCGCTATCAACATCTACAAAGACCTTGATGATACTTCCATGCAAATCATACTAACCATGTAGCTGCGACGTGTCCTTAACTTCTCCAATAGTCGCATATTACCCATGCTGAAAATCGGGACTTTCTTCTTTCATATTTGTGTCCAACATAGTGGGAAAATCCTCTCATTGGTTCTTGTTGCGCTGCTACTCACTTTTCTCACTTCTTCCAAGATTCTTGCATTTGTTGTTGGCATTGGTTTCATCTTTGATTTGAAATTTAAACACTCACAGCAAAAGCATGCATGTTCTGGCATGTCTTTGATATTATTCACACAGGAGCTCAATGTCCTACTTGTGCAATGTTTCCCTTTCCTACTCACCTCAGGCCCCTCATTCACAACTACACCTTCTACTATTTCATCAACCCCATTCATCATGTTTTCCTTAGTGAATGGAGCCCTCATTTTGTGGATCTTCTTCATGATAAATTAAAGGGAATAGACTCTGTTTGGGTGCTTGCTCGTATATACATTAGCGAGTTCCCTTGTAGTGATGTGTGGTGATGATTCGAGTGGCACTACTCACTCTCATCATCCTCATGCCAATGCTTGTATGTTCGGGCTTTGTATGCAAAGGTGTTATAATCGTACACCCGCATGCTTCCTCTAACATTATCGTGTGGACCACACGATTGTTGTCTATGTGAACCTTGAACATTTTCTTGTAAACACCTTTGCTTTGTAATAGAATATAGAAGGAACAATTCAGCAATCTTGCAAAACGAGCCAAACTATTACAAACAATCGCCATTGAATTATCGGCATTGGTAACTAGTCTAACAATGTCAACATATTCAAATGAGCATCTTTTCAATGTACGTCAATATTAGCGAGATTGTACAGCACAATCGACGATTGTTGTTGTCACTTAGGATACATGACAAGAGGTTTTGCAAAAGCGAAGCATATGTGCAAGACGGGAACAAGATGAATGCTCATTATAAGGCTTGCCTGAGATGTGCAGTGTGGAAAAGAGGGTGAAAGCAGAGAGAGAGAGAGAGAGAGAGAGAGAGAGAGAGAGAGAGAGAGAGAGAGAGAGAGAGAGAGAGAGAGAGAGAGAGAGAGAGATGAGAGGGGATTATGTTACTGTAGCTGCATGTAGTTGCATTGGAATATGTCCAAATCTGGAAACATACATTTTGGATAGTAGATCCAAAGAATGTGGCTTTCCTTTTTGGCCTGCCATAGGTAGCCTTAGTGAAGGTTCTACTTTTAGATGCCGAAAATAATTTTGAGCATTTTCCAGATGTGTTTTTAATGCAAATTTTGTGATTGGTTGGTGTATTGACTTTAAAACATCTCTTTCGAATTTGGGTCTTTTTTTTTGTATGTGCATTCATTCCAATTGTTTCAAGATATTCATCTTTCTCCTCTTCTATTTGTTTCAAAACATTCATCTCTCTCCTCTTCCATTTTTCTCTCTCTCACTTTGGGTAGGCCCATTGAATACTATTCACCTTCCCCCCCCCCTCCTCTCTCTCTCTCTCTCTCTCTCTCTCTCTCTCCCTCCCTCCCTCCCTCCCTCCCTCCCTCTCTACCTCCCTCCCTCCCTCCCTCCCTCTCCCTCTCTCTCTCTCTCTCTCACACACACACACACTCTCTCTCTCTCTGTGTCTTTCTCTCTCTCTCTCTCTCTCATTCTCTTCTTCTTCTCTCTCTCTTGGCAGGCTACATGAATCAAATTCATCTTGTTTTGAATGCACATAATCTACCTATCCCAAAGAAATCAGTGCCAATATTTATGAAATGAGGGAAATGACTCGGGGAGGCATTTCCTTGCTGGGAAGTGGTTGAAAACCGATGAGCGATTGGAGCCAAGTGGCATCGAGGCTCCAAGGGAGGCCACATGTTGGTGCATTGTGTGTGTGGGGACAATGCAACATGTCAGTTACATGTTTAATTTGGGGTTTGTGGGTGGCGGTTTTTGAATTTGGCGATGATGGGGACTTTAGTTGTCAGTGTGCGGGTTGGGCGAGTGGGACGTGTCTTCTATTTGTATTGGTTTGGCGCATTGTGGTTGGTTGAGGCATTGCATGTTGGTGTCTATTTGTATTGGTTTGGCGCATTGTGGTTGGTTGAGGCATTGCATGTGAGAGTGAGGGAGTTTTTTGGCTTTCCGTGTTGTGAGTTGCGGCTATGGAGTGCATGTTTGATGGTCCGTCTTTCTTGCTTAGTCTTGAGGATGAGGTTGATGGTGGCGGTTCTGGTGCAGTTTGTGAGGCAGATGTTTCAGCTTCGGAGCTGTTTGGTGGTCATTTGGTTGTGTGTCTGAGTGAGGACTTAGATATTTGCAGGAAGTAGGATGTTGGGGATGTTGCATATGTTGTGGAGGAAAATTTCCAGGATTACGGAGGTCTTTTATTGTTGTTTTTTATGTGTGTTATGCGTCTTGGTTGTTTTGTGTTTGTTTTTAATGGGTTTGTGTTTTGTGCATGTACGCTGGGTGGTGGACGTGCTAGTTTGGCTGAAGTTTGGTTGATTTTATCCCATTGGATGAGTCTTTGGAGTGAGAGGTAGAGGAGGGTGGTCCTAATAGAAGCTTTGATAAAGATAATTGGGTGAAATGGAGATTTAATTCATGGCATGAGATGGAGGGTTTGAATGCTTCGGTGCCTATTGAAGATCTTGACTTGAAGCATTTTGGTGATCTATTGAGTCAATTCATATTGCAGCTTTGCAAGAAGAAGGGGGAGGGAGGGTTGTATCCTCCTATGGCACTAATGGCTCTTTTTAAGTCATATAATCAAATTATTCGAAGGGCTGAGGATTGCCGTGTAGCTGCATCGGGTGTTCTAGAAGTACCGTTCAATATTTTCAAGAATCCTTTATTTGGTAAAGCAGTTGAGAGTGCCATGAACCGTTCGATGCATGTGGAGGGTTTGAAGGAAACAAAGAAGAGTGATGTGGTGGGCTTGAAGGACAAGGTTCTAGTTTTGAATGATGTAGATTTTTCACCATTTCATCCTCATGGCTTGCAAGAATAATTTGCCTTCTATCTTGTTTTGTGTTTTGTTATTCGAGGAGGGAGTGAGCTATACTATGTGCAACAGCCGTAGTTTGTGCAACGGCATGATGGTCTCGGCGAGTTTTTGTAGCGAGTTTTTTGCATATGTTTTCTTTTGTGTTGCTTGGTTGTGTTTGTGTGATGTGTGCTTTTTTGATGGTGTTGCAAGTTTTATGAGTGGCTTACAAAAAATCATGCTATGAGTTTGAAGAGATACAAGGCAGAACACCTTTGTAAACCTTTGAAGAGTTAGGTTGATTTTGTTTTCACCTTCAATCAGTTGATGAAGCATATGCCTGGGGTTGTGGCTGGCGATGATAATCTACTAACATTGTGGAAAAAAATTTATGAGGCCACTTGATATTCCTACTCTTAACAACTACATAAAATCATGTCTATATTGTTTGCAATTATTTTTCCATTGAGTAGAACCCCTTAATATTGAATACACCCCTTAAGAGGAACATTAACCTCATTTTAGAGGTGGATGTAAAGTTCATTTTGAAGTCAACATTGGTGAGCCAACTCAATGGATGCCCAACCTTGTCAAAAGATAGGCTCACAAGGATAAAAGCATGATCATCAAATGAAATCTTTTTCTCATAGATTGTGAAGCAAATTTACACACAAAAAGAAATGATTGGGAACGAGCTTTTGGTAGTGCCCTAGCCTCACAAATACTCATAATGCAAACAGTTCAAACAACCATTTCAGGTAATTTTGAGCTCCGTTAGTTACCTTAATGCATTTTCTCCGAAATGCTTCAACATTCTATATCATGTCATTGTAAAATTCGTGCATCATAGAAAGAATAAAATAGTATCTCCCTGCATCATGGATGACTAGTCATGTCACTCTGCAACAATCAAATGCTTGTAAGTTGAGTCTAATGTCTAAATCTTTCAAGAACTCAAGGATGCAACATTCATTAACCACGAACGTGACTATATCTTTGTCATCGATTGCAGACCCACACATTTGACACTGATGGCAATCTCGTTCGTTCGTTTTTTATCGGAACATTTGTCCGAGTCATTCGGTTCTGATATTGTGTTTGCATTATTTTGGACTCAGGAAAGATAAGTATCCCTAATATAAAAGATTTCTGTCGTCGCGCAAGAGGACAACAGAGAATATCGCGATCCATGATAGCACTCGTTTCCTAAAACCTTACAGTATGGGATAGTAGCCTCTACCTACAAACTGCACCTAGCTCCCCCCCCCCCCCCCCCCCCGCCCCGCCCTTCCCCTCCTGCCTTCGCCTCGCGCCTACGCCCCTTGCAGTCCTGCTTCTTTGTCCCACGAGCTGTTGTTCATTGTGAGCGGAAACGAGCTATTGGCAGTGCCCTAGCCTCACAAATACTCGTAATGCAGACAGTTCGAACAACCGTTTCGGGTAATTTTGAGCTCCGTTAGTTACCTTAATGCATTTTCTCCGAAATGCTTCAACATTCTATATCATGTCATTGTAAATTCGTGCATCATAGAAATTATCTTTGAAGAACTGAGAATAAAATAAAATCTCCTTGCATCATGGACGACTAGTCATCTCAATCTGCAACAATCAAATGCTTGTAAGTTGAGTCTAATGTCTAAATCTTTCAAGAACTCGACGATGTAACATCCATTAACCACGAACGTGACTATATCTTTGTCATCGATTGCATACCCACACATTTGACATCGACTAAATGGACGGCAATCTCGTTCGTCCGTTTTTTATCGGAACATTTGTTTGAGTCATTCCAAAGGAGTCTGAGAATACACCATATGACTCTTGAAATGAGGACTATGGTGGATGAGGTTTATAGCATATAGGATTCAAGGAAAGGCCTTTAAGTTACAAGTGATGTTACATTGGGAGGCGCAAATGGTAAGTGGGTACTAAAGTTAGTCAATAAAAAGAAAAAGAATAAGGAAAAATAAAAATAAAAGTAAAAGAAAAAAGAACTTTAGGCTTAGGGATTCACACTTAAGCTTGTAGTCATCTTTCTTGTGCCTTTGTCAATCACATCCTCTCACATGTTCAACTTCCATTGTATCACCGTAATAAAGTGATATATGTTCTTTGTAGCAAATGTGAGTAGGACCACAATGACTTGGACATCTTATGTTTTTGTTGGGCCCAAGTTGCTTCAGAGAAAGTTATTAGTGAAGATAATTTGTCATTCACATGGAAGGTTCTTTTGTGACTTCCATTGTGTTTGGCATGGTTGGTATGACAGGTTATTGTGTAGCTTATATGAAGCTTGATGCCAAATCTCTCACTAATTAAGGAGGGCTCTTGTGTGGCTCCCAAAGTGGATTTTATATTTGTAATAGTAGGTTCTTAGGTAACTACCATGTATCTTGAAGAGGAGGCGGTAAACTCGATGTTATGCCGATATACTTTTGGTATAGTAGCTTCTTGTGTTACTGCCTCATTTTTCAAGATAGGTTCTTATGTCACTACACGATAGGAGGTAGATGATGTGGGGGTTAAAGGCTCTTGTGCCTAACCCCACTTATGTACCATACACACAATACCTATAAATATGAATACCCTGAAGATTAGGGTCGTCTTGCACCCACAATTCTGGTGTCCCTCTCTGGCTCTCTCTCTCTCTCTCTCTCTCTCTCTCAGACTTCCGTTGTGCTCCAACAACTGGTATCAGAGCCAGCCCATTGAGAAATTGGAGAGAGACCCTTCTTGCCGGTGTGCCCCTTCCTGGTGGTGGTGCTTGAAGGTTAGGGTAGAAGGTATTTGATGCAGGGTGCTGTGTGTGAGGGAGAGGGGTAGAGGATCCGCTCCACAAAGTCAAAGGAGGGATAAGGATTCCAGTTGAACTGGAGACACAAGCAGTGCAACTGTAGATAGTTTTTTTTCCTCTTTTGTTGCAGACACATGACGAAGATGCGGGTGCCAATCGCGGATAGCAGCGTCGAATGCAGAGAGCTCAGGGAGCTCGAGAATCTTAGTAGAGCTTGCTTTCTAACCTTCAGAGGGGCGGAGAAGCAACATGTTACTCGCTGGATGGAATCGCCCCTATAGGAAGAAAACTTCCTCAGTTGTTCTAGCAGGGTCGAGGCCAGAGGGACGTATCTCCATGCTACTGCTTTGGCACAAGCCAAAAGAAGGGAACTAGAGCACATTGATAGCACGTGTGTTGCTTCAAATCCATTTGATTGGATCATTACCTTGGCTGACATGGGGCAGAAGTCCACTGTGTCGGTACATGCATGGATGAAGTTCTCTTCGACCATGTCATCGTCCTAGTAGAAATCCTGTATAACAAAAAGTGGTTCACCATCTTCTTGACAATAATTTGAGACGCAGCTCGATGCAATAAGGAGACTATTTGGCTTGATATCCCCGTCACTTGAGCTGGCTCTAGACTCGAAAGAGGTGCCGTTGTTACATCTGATTGGAGTTGATCCAACAGAACTGTGAATACAGTGGCTATTCTCCCATTAACCAAGTGAGTTTGTAGATGGGCGTTAGAAGCAAGATGAGCAAAAAAATCATCGTGACTGCCATATTGGATACAGGGGTCGAGATCATTCTCTGCAGAGGAGATGAGAAACAGTTGTGATGGATGTATTATCAGTGATTGGGAATTACAGTTGGCATATGTCGAGGCTGTTTTTGGGGCTATTCTGCCGAAGCAGATGAGTGCTATAAAGGGCAGCAAGCATACAAGGAAGCTGCCGTTGCTGTTTTTATGACAAAACAGTAATTTTCGGGACTGAATCTCTCTTTCCTGGTGCGGAATTGCACTTTGTGTTGAACTGGAAAGTTGTAGTTCGCAGAACAAACTACAACTTTTCTTTTGGAAGCAAGTTGATCCGGTATACGCTGCAGGAGTTACAGCCTCTGCAAAACCATAAAAAGTTGCAGTCTACTGTCTGTCTGTGACCAATGTGCAGGAAGCTGTTTTCAGGTGAGAATATCTGAGAATCCACAAGGATTTGGCTCTTGAGGTCAACTGACAAGTTGTAGATCTTGTAAAGGTACAACTTTGTTGTTTATAGCTTTGGCATCCGGTCTTTCGGTGAAAAGATATCGCTGTTCAAACATAGGGATAGCGTGTTATCTTGCCCAAAGTGGATGTGAGGTATTGTTGTAGGAATTTCTCTTGCACAACAGTGAATTGGGAACTCACTTCAGTCCAAGGGCATTATTGGCATTTTGGCAAGTCACTTTGGCACATTTGGCAAGTGGTGAATGCTTGATTTTAATGCCAAAGGGTTGCACACGTGAGGTGATACATTGGTGATGTAGTAAATGCCATTTTGATGCACTAAAGAGGGCAATTTCATTCTCTGGTATAAAATTACAGAAAGTAATTTTTGCATTGGATACAAGGGATTGTGCTAAATTGCCAAAGAGCAAGTGCTCTCGTTTGATGCACAAGATTATGCACATTTTTTGGAAGCAATTTTGATGCCATACTTGCAAGTTTGAGGCAACATATGCCCATTTTGCAATTTCCTGGCACAAATTACAGAAAGTGGTTTCTTGGCCCATATGCAACAGGAAGTGCAAGGTTTATGTCCAAAGGTTCCATTTTTGGATGCTATTTGATGTGGTTTTGATATTCTATACTTCACATGCTGTGAAAGGGTTATAGGTTGCACAAATATCACACTTTTGGATGCATTGTTGAGGGGAATCCTCATTTTCTTGGTTGGCACTAGTTTTGGCATTGCATTTACAGTTTTTGAAACATGGGTACCACTTCTGAGAACGCTTTATTTCATGCTGAGATGTTGGATACACCAACTACTCTTATTGGCAAGGAATGATGTATCATGTTTTGGTACATGAGAGGCAGATAAAGCCTATAAAATGCAAAGGGATAAAGCCTATGGATATGGCTGTAGAGGCATGGGAAGAGCTAAATGAGCTTGCCCGCTCTACAATTATGCTCTCATTGACAAAGGAAGTTTGTCTTAAGGTCATGGATCAGTGCAGTGCTTTTGGTGTATGGTCAAAGCTATGATCTTTATGGAGAAAGCAGTCTCCTTATTGAGCAAGTGAATAGGGATGTGGATGCTACAGAGAGCTCCATTACACTCATGGATTGCAGGTCTAGTGGGAGACAAGTCCCTAGATAGGGAGAAGTCCAATTGTAGACCTAGACCTCAAGAGATTCTGCTATAGGTTAAAAAGAGAGTAGAAGAAGAAGACTAATGGTAAGAAGAAAGAGGATAAAGAGACCAAGGACAGACAGGTGAATGCTATCTTCGGTGATGGCAATGATGTAGATGTACATTATGCATCTACTTACCCGCATTCTTTTTTGGTAGCCATGGATGATGGCTTGATGTAGGACTGGATCTTGGATTCTGGACCTTTTCATGTTACTCCGCATAGGGAGTGGTTTGCATCATACGATGCTTGTAGAAAGGGATTAATCAGATTGCATGATCAGTCATGTGACATTGCAGGTGTGGGAGATGTCCATTTGGTATTTCCTCATGGTTCTACATTAGTGCTGAAAGATGTTCACACGTACCAAAGCTTACAAAGAATTTGATCTCTTTTGATTTGGATTCTTTGGGTTATCGTGTGTACTTAAGCAACTTAAGCAGTCAGTCTTGGAAGATCACTAAAGGACGTCTGGTCATATCTAGAGGTGTAGTACCAAAGTTATGGAGTAGTCAAACTCCATTATGTGACCACTTTTGGGTGTTAGGCTGTGAGGCATTTATGCAAGTACCTAGGGATACAAGAAGCAGGTTAAAACCTAGGCCTAGGAAGTGCTTCCTCTTGGGGTATGTACGCAGCCATGACGGCATCTTGGATGAGGATCAGATGCATAAACAATCCACAAAGACAGTGGTAGTTCGAAGAGTGGTGTTCCAAGAGGCTGGTCAGCCACTATATGATCCACGTGGAGGACTTTTGCCACTTGATGTAGTCCTAGGATAGCCGGTACCACAGGAGGTTAGAGAGCCACAGGTAGTGGCACCTCAGGTTATGCATGATTATGCAGTGGGACTCCCAGGTGCTCTGGATGCACCTTTTAGGAGCCCTAATCATGGGTGTATTGATCGGGCATTAGATGGTGATGATGCCAGTGATATTGGGCTACTATATCAACCATCTTATGGTGAGATTGGACCTCTAGATGCAGGTTCATGTGATGTTAGTAGGCTTGGACAGCAAGTTGAAATTCAGATGCAGCATGTACATCCATCCAGTGATGATGAGGCTATGCTGCAAGATGTTAGGCTTCAGTGGGAGTATGCCATGGATACTGTTCGGATAGGGATAGCTTCCAGTAGACCGACATATGGTTGACCATGATAGGAAGATGTGGGAGGTAGTTATTGACTTCCTCAGGTACTTGAGTGATACTCAAGTTTTGTGTATATGCTCTGATGAGCATGGAGTATCTGTTCTTGGTTGTACAGATGCAGATGTAGACACGAGGTTGTCTATGGCTAGCCTTTCAACTTGGCGGTTTGAGTATTGTCGTGTATTGATGGGCATTGGATATTATTTTTCTCCCCTAAAGGCACATTAGCCTTTAAGTGGGAGGTTGTGGGGGTTCAAGGCCCCTGTGCCTAACCCCAGTTATGTACCATACACACAATACCTATAAATATGAATACCCTGAAGATTAGGGTGGTCTTGCACCCACAATTCTAGTGTCCCTCTTTGGTTCTCTCTCTCTCTCTCTCTCAGACTTTCATTGTGCTCCAACAGATGATGTCTCTTTTGTGTGATCCTCTTGGACTTTTATTTTTCCTTGTCCTTATGTGTAGGTTCTTGTGGTACTACATTTGTGGTTTTGATCTTCAATATTTGCCTTGATTTTTCATGATGGGAAGGCCTGAATTTGATGCTTGCCTCTCCTTTGTCGTCGATGATGACAATTTTAGAGACATCGGCATCCAATATTTCTTCTACTCTTTATTGAGAGCATTGTTGTTGTTGATTGAAGACGATGATGAAGCTGCAATTGTTACACACAATATCTTGGTGGTGTTACATCAACCATTAGTCACAAAAGCTAATGACTTGGTTATGGTGAGGTGGGAAACCAAGAGGGCTTGACAGTGGAATGGTGGACATACAAATTAATGCCTTGGAATAAATGGGCCTAGCATTATAGAGGCATGCCAAGAGGGGACAAAAGATTAAGGTCCTTTGAAAGGAAACTTAGCATCGAAGAGGGTTCACATGGCATGCACTGAGCATGGGGGAGATCTCTAGAGAGAGGGATACACATGGAAAGAATTAGAAAGAGAAAAGTGAAGGAAGAAGCCATATCAAAAGGAGAAACTCTAGGAGGTGTCGAGCCAAGGTGGAATTCAATGCTAAATCCCTCTTTGTTAGGATTGCAACACTTGTATACCCAAATATAAGTGTTTCCAAGGTAGTACCATTAGGCCTTGAGAAGTACCCAATGGAAATATTGGCGGTGCCCTAGCCTCACAAATATTCGTAATGTAGACATTTTGAACAACTGTTTTGGATAATTTTGAGCTCCGTTAGTTACCTTAATGCATTTTCTCCGAAATGCTTGAACATTCTATATCATGTCATTACAAATTCGTCATGCATCATAGAAATACTCCTAATGCAGACAGTTCGAACAACCGTTTCAGGTATTTTTGAGCTCCGTTAGTTACCTTAATGCATTTTCTCCGAAATGCTTGAACATTCTACATCATGTCATTCTAAATTTGTGCATCATAGAAATTATCTTTGAAGAAATGAGAATAAAATAAAATAAAATCTCCCTACATCATGGACGACTAGTCATCTCAATCTGCAATAATCAAATGCTTGTAAGTTGAGTCTAATGTCTAAATCTTTCAAGAACTTGATGATGCAACATCCATTAACCACGAACATGACTATATCGTTGTCATCGATTGCATACCCACACATTTGACACGGACTGAATGGATGGCAATCTCGTTCGTTTGTTGTTTATAGAAACATTTGTCTGAGTCATTCCAAAGGAGTCTGAGAATACATCATACGACTCTTGAAATGAGGACTATGGTGGACGAGGTTTATAGCATATAGGATTCCAGGAAAGGCCTTTAAGTTACAAGTGATGTTACATTGGGAGGTGCAAATGGTTAAGTGGGTACTAAAGTTAGTCAATAAAATGAAAAAGAAAAAGGTAAAAATAAAAATAAAAGTAAAAGAAGAGAGAACCTTAGAGTTAGCAAAGGATGGGTGGTGCTAGTAAATGAATGTGGAAAAGTTTTGAGGGTCACAAGAAACTCATCCAGGCCCATTTTTGTATCATCAAATTAACTTGTTAGTGTAGAACCACTTATTGTTCTATTTGTGGACGAGTGCCTTGGGACACAGGGGGTTGATATGACCTTGAATGGTCCTAGACCTTGATGAAGTAATAAGGGTTGCATACCTTCTTGATAGCCATGAGGAGTATGAGTTGATTATCTCAATAATTTGGGCCTTCATCATAGTTTGCTAATTGATGGGAAGAGGTGTCGTCGAGACATCAATGGAGCCCCACCTTAGTGAGGAATTTTCTTCCCATGCTAGCAACATTTCTTTAAGGTCTTCGGTGTCCTTCATCGCAGCAGGTTCTTCTGGATCTACTCCATATTTAGGAGTAGATTCTTAGGGCTCTACTGCTATTATGGAGGTGGATTAAATGTTGCATTAAAGGAGTGGTTTTGTAATTCCTTACTGGGAAACCCATCAAGGCCTTTTAGCTACCCTTCCTTGCCCTTTACTGACCTTGTGGTAGGTTTTTGTGGCACCACTCCATTTTAGCAGCAGGTTCTTGTGCAACTACTAGCAGTGCATTCTTTGTTGTTGGTGTTCCAAGCTCAAACTTTTAGGGTTTTCACTCTTATTATTGTGATGTAGAAGGCTGAAGTTTCCCTTAAGACAGGTGACAAGATAAGGTGGGCCACTGTGGTGATGATGCTTAGGGATTCACACTTGAGTGTTGCCATCCTAATATCCTTAAGCTTGTAGTCATCTTTCTTGTGCCTTTGCCAATTACATCCTCTCACATGTTCAACTTCCATTGTATCACCGTAATAAAGTGATATATGTTCTTTGTAGCAAATGTGAGTAGGACCACAATGACTTGGACATCTTATGTTTTTGTTGGGCCCAAGTTGCTTCAGAGAAAATTGTTAGTGAAAATAATTTGTCATTCACATGGAAGGTTCTTTTGTGACTTCCATTGTGTCTGGCATGGTTGGTGTGATAGGTTATTGTGTAGCTACTATGAAGCTTGATGCAAATCTCTCACTAATTAAGGAGGGTTTTTGTGTGGCTCCCAAAGTAGATTTTATTTCTGTAAGGGTAGGTTCTTAGGTAACTACCATGTGCCTTGAAGAGTACGTGGGAAACTCGATGTTATTCTGATAAACTTTTGGTATAGTAGCTTCTTGTATTACTGCCTCATTTTTCAAGATAGGTTCTTATGTTACTACATAATAGGAGGTAGATGATGTCTCTTTTAGGTGATCCTCTTGGACTTTTATTTTTCCCTGTCCTTATGTGTAGGTTCTTGTGGTACTACATTTGTCAAGGTAGGTTCTTGTGGTTTTGATCTCTAATCTTTGACTTGATTTTTCATGATGGGAAGGCCTGAATCTGATGGTTGCCTCTCCTTTGTCGATGATGACAATTTTAGAGGCTTTGGCCTCCATTCGTTCTTCTACTCTTTATTGAGCGCATTATTGTTGTCGATTGAAGACGATGATTAAGTTGCAATTGTTATACACAATATCTTGGGGGTGTAACATCAACCATTAGTCACAATAGCTTATGACTTGCTTATGGTGAGGTGGGAAACCAAGAGGGCTTGATAGTGGAATGGTGGACATAGAAATTAATGCCTCGAAATAAATGGGCCTAGCATTATAGAGGGATGCCAAGAGGGGACAAAAGATTAAGGTCCTTTGAAAGGAAACTTGGCATCGAAGAGGGTCCACATGGCATGCACTGGGCATGGGGGAGATCTCTAGAGAGAGGGATCCACATGGAAAGAATTAGAAACAGAAAAGAGAAGGAAGAATACAGATCAAAAGGAGAACTCTAGAAGGTCCCAAACTAGGATGGAATTCAATGCTAAATCCCTCTTTGTCAAGATTGCAACACTTTGTATACCCAAATATAAGTGTTTTCAAGGAAGTACCCTTAGGCCTTGAGAAGTACCCAATGGAAATGTACCTTTCTTGTTGGATGGCATCATCTTTTTTCTCAATGCTGAGAGTTATTGTTTACATAACGGGGTGGCTTGAAATATTGAGGTTTTGTCAAAATCAAAATATATGATTTACCTTCAAAGTACCCTTGGTCCTCTAGTAGATCCTTTCAGACCTACTCTTCTTCTTTGTCATTCGTTGCTGAGGCTCTTATAGAGGTCACGAGGTGGAAGTAGGCGTTGATGCCAATGCTTGAATGTTGGTCCATTTGGTAGAGATTGGTGCATCTGGATGGGTTGATTCACACTACGGGAGAGCATGTATGATGTTTAATGCTTTTTTTTAAAAGGTGCATCTAACGTATTTGTCTGTGACAGTTGAAGATTTCAATGCAAGGAAAACAATACAATTGACCCATTGAGAACAAGAGTTAAACGTCGTTAGAAAGTACAAGACTACAAAGAAAACAAAGCATCAATAGAAAGCAAGAATGAAGCAAGGTATGATAAATCAAACTGATGCTGTAGTCAACATGAATGAGACAAATGATAGCCATGACTTAGGCTATGTCGTCCTTTTAGAAATAAACAAAGGGAACTCAACACAACTAGAAAGGATATCTTTGGAGAAATCCTATTTTCTCCCAATGTCAAGCATTTGCAAACCTGGATTCATCTAGGTATAAGTTTTTAGACAACCTCAAGAGAAGAGAAGCTGTCTGAGACATTCTCGAATTTGAAAGTGGATTCCAACCAATACTTAAGGTCTTCAACCCTTTGGATGATCCATAATGCCTACGGGCATGGATGTTTTTATCGAAGCTATACTTTTATATTAATATAAAATCTTGGTGAACGTTATACAAGCTAATTTTTTTAGTTTCACAATATTGACAAACATTGTATGATTTGATATATTTTCTTTTGAATTTCTAAGTAGAATATGTAAATCTTGGCGAAACTTTTGAAATTTTTGCATAGAAGTTTCAAATCTTGGCAAATGTTTGAAATTTTATTTTAATTAGGGCACATGAACTTTTAATGCCAATTTTGAAAGTTTCACTTCTTAACGAAACTAACATGAAAAAATCATCCATGCCTACGGGGCAAGTTGATGGTCCCTACATTCATAAGCATGGGACTAGACTTGGGGATATATACAACCAATGGATACCCTAATATGTGAAAGTGGAAATTTACCCCTCATTCTTACGTCCATCCCTTTTCAATTCTTTGCCCTAAAAATCTACAAGTGATAGATGTCGATGGTCCTCAATAGAAGAGAAGCTGTCTCAGACATTCTTGAAGTATTCAACATCCTTGACTGCATAACCCATGTCAAGCAACCATGAACTTGTGATGAAGCTTTCTTCAAAAAGCCTTGATGATGGTGGTGATGAATTTTGATGGACCAAAATATTAAGAATTCAACATTACAATGGCTTTAAAGCTTTTGGGTGTCCATAGGAGGAGTTTACTTTGCGAAATCTTGTTTGTCCATCAAAGATCAAGGAATATTTTTGGTACCCTCCTGCTAAAGATAATCACAATAAGGTAGCAACATTACACAGAAGGTTGTGATATTGTGTTTGCATTTTGGACTCAGGAAAGACAAGTATCCCAAATTAAAAAGATGTATGTCGTTGCACAAGAGGATAGC
The DNA here is from genome assembly GCF_047967505.1 of Dipteris shenzhenensis. Classification (NCBI taxonomy): domain Eukaryota; kingdom Viridiplantae; phylum Streptophyta; class Polypodiopsida; order Gleicheniales; family Dipteridaceae; genus Dipteris; species Dipteris shenzhenensis. The sequence goes on along the minus strand of NC_141605.1, from coordinate 3,726,995 downwards.
AGAGAATTTTGCGATCCATGATAGCATTCGTTTCTTAAAACCTTAAAGTATGGGATAGCAGTTGCTACCTGCGAATTGTACCTAGCCCCCCCCGCCCCACCTCCTCTCGCCCCCCTCATCATAGTTTGCTAATCGATGGGAAGAGGTGTCATCGATACATTAATGGGGCCCCACCTGAGGAATTTTCTTCCCATGCTAGCAACATTTCTTTAAAGTCTTCGGTATCCTCCATTGCAGTAGGTTCTTGTGGATCTACTCCATATTTAGGAGTAGATTCTTATGGCTCTATTGCTATTATGGAGGTGGATTAAATGTCGCATTGAAGGAGTGGTTTTGTAATTCCTTACTGGGAAACCCATGAAGGCCTTTTAGCCCACTGTTTTCTTGCCCTTTATAGACCTTGCGGTAGGTTTTTGTGGCACCACTCCATTTTAGCAGAGAAGGTTCTTATGCAATTAACTACTAGTAGTGCATTCTTTGTTGGTGGTGCTGTAGGCTCAAACTTTTAGAGTCTCCACTCTCATTATGTAGAAGGCCGAAGTTTCCCTTGAGGCAGGAGGCAAGAGAAGGTGGGCTATTGTGTTGATGATGCTTAGGGATCCACACTTGAGTGTTGCCATCTAATATCCTTGAGCTTGCAATAGTTCTTTCTTGATCCCATCTTTCTTGTGCCTTTGTCAATTGCATCCTCTCACATGTTCAACTTCCATTGTATCACCGTAATAAAGTGATATATGTTCTTTGTAGCAAATGTGAGTAGGAAGACACTGTCCTGGTAAACCGGAGATCTTCACTCTCTAACGAAGTGTACCCCCCTTGATGGTCTCGAGGAGGATCAACTCTAGGAGGGACTCTAGGCTCTGAACCACCAGTCTGATCCTAGGGACCCCATCGTCTGCCACCATTGAGCTACCGAATCTAGTGGGGACTCCAGCACCGTGCCCAACACTCTACCAATGGAGGAAAGGGTGGCTCTGTATTCCTTTGGGAGCCTCGGGAAGCGAGCATCACAAGGAATCTAGGAACACTGTGTGTTTGCGATGCTTTCAAGCCAATTTACTTTGTTTCTTTTTCTTTTTTTCTACCTGGGATCACTCTCCCTCTGAAGGTGTCACCTAGGGGGTTGGGGACTTCTATTGCTCTTGTCTGAAGGAGTGCTGGGCTTCGGCTTGCTGACTCTACCTATCTTGCGGGGGTGGGGGGGGAGGAGTCCATCCTTGACCACGAGGGCAATTTCGGGCTAGATGGCCCATTTGCCTGCCACAACGAAGACATTGTCTTGGTAAACTAGATGTCTTCACTCTCTAATGAAGTGTACCTCCCTCGATGATCTCAAGGAGGATCAACTCTGGGAGGGACTCTAGGCTCTCAATCACCAATCTGATCTTGGGGACCCCGTCGTCTGCTACCACTAAGCTACCGAATCTAGCGAGGACTCCAGCACCGTGCCCAACACACTACCAATGTAGGAAAGGGTGGCTCTATATTCCTTTGGGAGCCTCGGGAAGCGGGGCGTCACTTGGAATCAGGGAACATGGTGTGTCGTGTCAATGTCCTCCACTATGAAGCCATGGTACCAAGGGAAGAGGTATAGCAGATGCGAGCGAGCCAAGGAGGATGGGATATTGTTCCACAAGTGTGATGGCGGTAGCAGGAGAGCTAAGTTGGATGAGGAAGATTCTTCTTTCGTAGATGGTGACCACCTGGATGTGGTCTCCTTCTAGTGTTAAGGTCGCTTGGATCCACTCTCTCACTTGTCTTCTTGTGCCTTATGGAGCATGACATGCTCAAGTACCAGCTCTCTATATTACAGTATCAAATATGGCCATCATTGACCAAGTCAAGATTTTTATCATTCCGGGAATTGTGTATTGAATAAACAGAAGTTCTTATGAGGGCGCAAGATGTATTCAAGAACCAAAATTTTTTTATGAGGGCAAGATTCTATTTGGTCATTGCTAGCATTTTCTTTTAGGATTCTATTATACAATAGTTTCCATTGGGATTTATTTTATACAAGAACTCTTACGATTTCTCATGGATTATTATGGCCAAAGCGACAGTTTTTCGGTCAATCTGTAAGTTGTATGTCCTTTTGGAGTTTGAGAACCCTGTTAAGTTTATGTCTGACTAGCACGGTAAGTGTTTGGTAGCAAGATACTTTATGTATAAGGAAGCACCAGATCAATGAATAGAATTGCAGATATTCTCCAATGCACAGTTCTTTCCAAAGGAACTTCCAATTGAGGTTTACAATACTTGGAAGAGTATCGGTATGGAGTTTATCACTTCATTTTGAAAGATTTGAGAGGATTCTCAAAGAAAGAGGATATGGAAAGATTCCAAGAAAAAGTTTTATTACAGCTAAGTATCTCTTTTATGTTGATAAAGCTTGCCTTATGAAGATCCAACCCTTGTATGCGAATGAAGGAGAATCGTGGATTGTTTTCTTAAATTTGTTTTAGGGAAACACTACTCACAAATGAGAAGGCTTTAGAGCCTGATGCGCTCAAGTATCGGTACAAGTGATCATCGACCCGATGTTTCTTTCCCTTATTTGGGAATCAAAGGTGGAGTTGCAGCCAAAGAAGCTAAGGGGAAAACAACGCCCATGGAAGAAGCAATCCATCTTATTACAAAACTGTTGAGGTAATTTGCAAGGAAGATGATGCGCAGAGTATGAAAAAACTGATGGATTTCTATTATTAGAGTCTTATGATTGTTTTGGAACACTTTCCTTCCACCACCAGCATAAATGGTAAAAGTCAAGGCCTGTGAAAGGCAAAGCCATCAACTCCATAGGAAACAAGGGCATGGATTTGCCAAGAAAAAGGACCTAGTGCTCCTACAGAGCAAGAAACACTAAAGAAAAAAAAGGACCCATGGCTGCCCAGTGCTCTTAAAGAGCAGAAACTGCCAAGAAAAAGAAGGGCCTATGGCTACCGAGTGCTCTTAAACAGCAAGAAATGACAAAGAAAAGTAAGAATCTTCGTGAAAAAAGCAAGTGTTTTTAGATACAGAAAGAGGGACGTGTGCCTACCTAATGCCCTGGAAGGCCAATCGGCCAAAAGGAGTAGAGAAAGCCACAAGACCAATCTAAGTCAATGATAGGAAGTTATGAGATTCCAAGATCACTTTAGGTAGAAGAGATGGAGAAACCCTCTAACAAGAACAAATTGCATACCGTACAAAGAAGAAAAGCACCCAGAGCCAAGTTTATATGCATGTATCTTGCCAAGTACCAAAACTTTTATGCAATTGATGCCAAGAAAGAAGATATCCTTGAGTTTTACAGTTGTATCAAGAATCTTCTCAGTTGTCGACAACTAATTAGAAGCTAAGGGGATGTTACCAAATTGGTACTTCTCCCAAGACATAAAGAGGAACCTTTATTGCATTGATGATGGTTAAGAAAGTTGACTTTCGTTAGCTAGAATAAGCTTTGTTTTACTTTTGGTTTGCATTCGTAAAAGAGAACTCTGGGAATGCCCACAAGGGACTAGGATTAGTCCAAGATTAGAATGCATGCGCTAACCTCTAATGGATTGAAGCGTTGGTATATGTTTATTTCTGTGTGTAGAACCTTGAAGAGTGCAAAAAGGCCCTAAATTCAAGGGGCACGTGCCAAAAAGCAAGTTCCACAAGGCAAAAATTAAAAAGTGACGCCCCTACTTGTATGGGGGAGCCCACTAGTGCTAGAAAGTCCATCAAAGGTACTCCACATGGGAAAAAAAGTACTTTAATGACGGAGAAAAGCAGTTAGCTTTATGTAAAAAGTAGCCTAAAAAATAGGTCGAACTTTTGTAAAAGCACACAAGCTATGCCAAGTCTATAAAAGAAGGGCCTCAAGGCTCCTAGATGGATGGAAGAGTTGTACTCAGCTTCGTGCTCTTCTCAGAGCCAATTGTACAATGTATTTTCTATTGCAATAAAGACCTTCGGAGGGGGGGGGGGGGGGGCAACCCTTATTTATGGGCCCTAGTGTTGCGCGTGCTACGTCTCCTTCTCCTCTCCACCTATTCTATCGCAAAGAATCTTTGAGCTAAGTGCTGCAATTCTGATTTTCAGATTTCAGTTTGTGTTCTCTAGTTTCTGTCACAAAGTTCTTGTGAAATATTGCAAAAATATTGCATGGAAGTGTATGCTACTTGTGCCACGTGTCATTTTTTAAAACCTGGATTGGGAAAAGGGGAATCGGTCAACCTTACCCGAATTATTGGAAGGAAGTGCCCGAAAATGTGAAATTTGTAGAATACTTACTAAAGGTCAAGCAACAACAATGCATTATGGTGCTCCTCTTTCACCTCCTGCAATTATGGTATGAATTCTATCTTCCTATCATGGTCTCCAATCAGCATTACAAACTCCCCCCTTCTGTCCCCCTAGCCCCTTCCCGGCTTCCTTCCCCTCCCCTTCCCCTTCGTCCTTTGGTATCTACGTTGTATATTTCCAAATCTCATAACAGAAAATTTGACATAATTTACCAAATGATAACCCAAGATGTGGTCCCAAAAGGCCTTCGTGAAAGTGCAGACAATCCAATCATCCAGTAGACACACCAAACATTGTAATCTGGGAGACTGTTTTGCATGTAAAATCTACCTACTTCAAATGTGAAGTTTCTCCTAGATCAAATAACCTCTGTCAGATCCCCCTTTTAAGCAAGCAGAAAGAGCGTCATGTAATACAGCACAGATGTGGCATACAGCAAACAGAACCATCAATTGGTTCAAACAAGTTGTATCACAACATATCTGCAGGTTTTCTTCTTCCAAATTTTGTGCACGTAGAGAAATTTAAAAAAACATTAAAAAAGAACATTAAATCCTTTTTGCTGATTTGGACATCACATAAATCTGAAAATCTGTTATTTTAGGTGCATACTTTTTGTCTTTAAAAACAGAGGGAAGCTCCCAGGAATGATGGGCTGCTTTTGGTAACTCCCCATGAATATAATCTTTGGATGGGAGTTGCCAACTTTCCAGAAAGGAGGTTGCTTACAGATTACCTGGAAACATGGACATCTTTCCACCTTGTACCATAGAACGGCAGAAATGCCCACAGAAAATAACACGAATTAATCAATTTATAGCCCTGCTCCAGGAGAGCGAAGGGCACACAAATATTTAGGAATGCACATTGTCAAATGCATGAAGTTTGAACTATGCCGGAAAAAGAGCATACTATCGCACAAAAAATGCCAGCAGATTCTACTCTCCTGAAACCTGAGCATTCTAGGTCACATCCTCCAACTTGAATGCAGTCTGTGCTGGTGCACACTGGGGGCACCCTCTGACTTGAATTCGCTTGCAAATCGGTTCATTCGCTTTCACCATCCTCTTCATCTTTAACTCCAACCCAATTTGTAAATGCAAAAAGAAACTCTTTGAAAGTGATTAGCCCGTTCTTATCCCAATCCATTTCCTCTGCACATGAAAGGAAGGCAGCCAATATATCGCTCAGCATAAAGAGTTACGCTTATTGTCTGCATGCTGAGATATTATACTGGAAACCTAAAAAATAAGAGGACGAAAGCTTGAATCTGTGTCTTGAAGCATTAATAAATTTAACACACCAAATCTTCTTAGGCCAATCCTGCCTGCGTTCCTCGATCCTGGGGATGCTTCATCAATGGCTTGTACAATCTCCTTTTTACTTACATGTCCATCTCCATCTTTGTCGAAAAAGACGAAAGCATCAGCTATACTATCAAATGTGACCTCCAACTCTGGCAGTCCTAGGCGCAATTTCTGAATCTTTAAGATTAAGCAGACAAACTTACCGAAGAGAAATAGAAATACTGTCACTTGGAAACAGAAATGAAAGTTCAATTGTTACAGGCAAGGTCAAACTCATGATTCGGATACACTGCTGTTATCTGTGGGTGTTTGTAGAAGGTAGACGAGGGCCAGAAGCACAATGAACTCTTTGAAATCAATGCCACTACTTGCATCCATGTCACTCTCTGCATACAAGTCTTTGATTTCTTCATCTGTAAAGGACACTTTGAGCTCTTTAAAACACTCCTTCAGCTCCTCTAAATCAATGGAGCCATTTCCATCTTTATCTGCAGAAACCCTAATAATTGTTCAAATCCTCCATGGAGTACACAAACACAGAAAATATCTAATTATCATGGACACAAGTTTCAAAGAGTTCAATTTCCTATAAGAACATAAGTTACAGTATCTTGATAGTTATCAGGTTTTCATAAATCTTGTTGAACAGCTAGTATTGAAGCGTCGATGCAATATATACACCCTCGTAAGACTAGAGTACCAATCTTACAAATTAAGACATTTTATAGAACAAGAAAAAGAACAAAGGAAAGGGAGTTTGTAAGTGACTTTAGACAAATTCATGAATAAATGAGAAAAATAAAAACCAATAATGACGTAGTAAGTAAAGCTACACTTATATTCTCATCAGTACCCAAGCATAAGCTGCCATCAGGATTTCAAAAGATTCTTGGGTAAACCCAATGCTTACTAAGTTTAAAAATCGACAAAAAGTTTGATAGCAAAAAGGAAGAAACAAAATAAATGCAAAGAGAGAGAGAGAGAGAGAGAGAGAGAGAGAGAGAGAGAGGAGGATTAAATTAGGTTAAATTTCCTTCTCCCCCCCTCCCCAAAACAACAAAAAGAAAGAAGAAGAAGAGAAGAAAGACACAATGACTGATGCTAACACAACAGAACAAAGATAAACCAACGTACTTCTAAGAAACATCAACGCAAACACAAGGAAACAATTATTATCATTATTTTTAAATTAGTTTTTTATTTGCTTGTTAATAATAATAAAATAGTATAAGTAGAATTCACACTGATCTCTGTGGCTGCTGCACTTGGCTGCTCCCGCTGCCCCCTCCCCGCCATCTCCTCCCTCCCGCAGCCTCCCCCGTCTCCTCCTCCACCATCACCTCCCCTTCTCCCCCGTCTCTTCTGCCGCCTCCTCCCCCGACCTCCTCCTCTACCTTCTCCGCCCCCCCTCCGCGCAGCGAGGATCTGGTGATCCTTTATGGGTGCCCAGCATGGGCTCCCGGGCTCTCTAGGACCTGCTGGAAAAGAATACAAACTACATAAGAGATTTCTAATAGGGGAATTGGGGGTTAAGGCTCAGACACTCTACCCCATCCTACTGTTTTGAAGGGGAGGCACTATGCCAATTCATGGCTTACCTCACAAAGTTGAAAAGACAGATGCCAGCGTGATATCTCTGTTAGAAACGAGCCAAACAGAGGGTATCTCCCAGCGGAAGACTGAATAGATGGCCCAGGAATTCACACAGAAGTGTTTAACTATAAAATCCAAATTTCTTTGCTTGTGTGTACTCAACAAACATATGTGCAGAGCAATAAATAAGCAATGCTCCAAGAGAGAGATATAACCAACAAAGATATATTTCCGTGCACAAGGACACAATACAAAAGAGTCCAGAGTCCCACCAAACCGAGGTCCTCTGTCCTTACCTCTGCTGGTTGCTTGCTGCTCTAGTGGACAATGAATGAGGCCCCAAGGGGCCCCTTTTAAGGGGCTGGTAGCCCCCCAACCAACTGCCCTGGTAGAGGTAAATAGGCCGACCAAACAGCCTGCCCTAGCCAACCCACTCAGTCTGTGAAAACTGACTGGTGGGGGCACGTATTCTGAGGTATGGCTGGCCCTGCTTGGCTACGTGGCAGGCTGCCACTGGCCCAGGCAGTCCTGCCCAAACCCCAGGCCCTGTTTCAGGCCCAAACACCTCTCCAAATAAGAGCCTGCTATTCCGCCTCTGTTTTGGGCTGTTTCCAGCCCCTAGAGTCCGTACCGTGGCTGATGTCAGTGCCATGTCATTCTCTTCGCAAACCTGCTCATGTTAGGGTCTATTTCAACCCATCATCCATCTGGCAAGGTCTGCAACAAAATAACATACTCAAGAAATCAAGTCCCAAGCATCCAGATTACTTGGGCCATCAGCTTCTATGTGTAGTCCAGCGATATCCCGCTCTAAGTCACAGCATCCATTTGACTCTGAATTCAGAAGTCTTGTCGAAGAATCCTTCTCTATATCAGTAATACCCACAGCACACCTAAATGGCTCTAAGCACTCATCATTGTCCTTGACCTTCACAAAGGTTTCTGACTCCTCTTCTAACCATCTCTCAATGCCAGACATCCTCACCATAACACCGGGGTCTGCATACTTCACCTCAGAAACACCTAGAGATGTCACCAAGAAAAGTTCTTGTGACCACCACATTGGCTGAACTCTTTGACTGCTCCGACTCTGAGTTGGCCCCCTTCTTCTTCTGATCTACCTTCTTCTTTCTACAATCTTTTGCAAAATGACCTGGCTGTTCACAATAGAAGCACTTTTTCTCTTTCTTCCTCTTCTTCTTGTTTCTTCTTAGAAGAGTCCGTTCCATCATCAGACATGTCTTTCTTGGGCTTGCCTTTGCTAGGCTTACCCTTACCCTTGCCTTTGCACCCTCCTGAGCTATTAGGGCTTTTTCATTGGTTCCATCATATTTATGCTCCCAAGCTTCTTGCTGCAGAAGCAACGGTACCAGCCCCTCAAAGGTCACTGGTGCCACCCTCTGCCCTGCAATCATTGTAATCACAAACTGCTATAGCTCCTCGGAAGCATGCAACACAATAGTCATCCTTGTCGAACTTGTCCTTTGACCGATTGCCGTTAGCTGATCCTTCAGCACCTTCATCTGGACTGATGTGATCCCTCACCACCTTCATCTGGGTGATCTGATCCTGTGCTCCTAATAAATAAATTCTCATGCACATACACTGATCCAAAATTTCTCTTAGTCTGGGTGACCTAGTGCAAGTAGGGATCAACAATCAATCAGTATGTATGTATGTATGTATATAAACATGTTTCAAATACATACATCTATGTGTATGTGTGCGGGAGCGTGCAAGTGCATGCACACGCACCAAGTCTAAGCAACACCTTCAACCTCCACCACAAATTTCAACTCATAAACACTGTCACAACTTGGTTTGCGAACTCTCTCTTCATGGGACATGGAGTCGTCATTAAGAAAAGTTCCTCTCTTACCACATTGGCAGATGCCGTGTTGGACTGGTCCTCCTCCTTTGCTTGGTCAGCCTTTTTCGTCTTGCAGTTTTTAGCAAAATGTCCAGGCATATCGCAATAGAAGCACTTTCCCTTATTGTTTCTCTTCTTCTTGTTCTCCCTATTAGAAGAATCCCCATCATTATTTAATTGGTTGGCATCCTTCCTTTTTTGTGGTTTCCCTTTTCCATTCTTGCTTTTGGCCATGAAAGCATTTTCGTTAGCCATCGTCACTTCTGTCGTACTTCCTGAAATAACAACGGGCCCAATGTGATTGATCTTGCCCATTCTCTAGAGGTGAGAGTTGTCCCCAACACTTGGTAGCTCTTTGGAAGCTTGCTGACTAGAAGCATGGCCACCTGACTGCTATCCACCTTGTAGTCAACTGCTGCAAGTTGTCCCTGAGACACTTCATGCTTCCCCCATCATCATGGTGAACAGTTGATTCTGGAGCATGATGATTCTCCCTATGTTTTTTGTTTCATAAAGATCATGTAAGATCTCCCTGGCTTCATGTGCCGTATCTGCCAGTTGGATATAAGGTATCATAGCATCCGCAGTCATTGCAATAATGACTGCATCTTTCAGGTCCCACTCTTCACACTATCTAGATCTACTGCAATTGAGATCTGTTAAAACTTAGAAGACAAAGATGGAGGTTGCCAAACACTCCTGCAGCAGAAGATTGTGTAAACATTACCTAGAAATCACGCAGTGCACTCAAATCTCAATCCTTTGCCTTGTACAAAGAAGTGCACAATGTGCCACCATCTAGCAGACAAGGTATTGCCTAGATGTGGACCCCTGGCACCACAGAAATGTTCTCCTACCTCCTCCTGGCACCTTCAAAACACAGTCAGCCTGTGTGCTCTCCAATAGCTTAAGTGGGCTAAGTAGATGCCCTTCCTAGACCTCCTTATGGCAGACATCCAAAGGTGTTTTGTTCCCTAACCCCCTTGCTGCTCCTGTCTCAGCCACTGGATAAGGCACAAGGCACCTTGAATGTTCCTCTGCAATGCATTGCTCTTCACCCTGTAAAGTGATCTGCAGTCTAGACTGCTGAATCCTAATGCATCCATGCTGCTCTGCATGTAGGGGCACCTTTGAATGACTCTTGACCTCCCTGCTGCTCTACAATGCATCTTGTTGTGAGGCTCTATGAATGAGTGAAAGAGCCCAAGGCTTGGGCCCTTTATATAGAACTAGAATGCCCCCAAAAATTCCTCTCCCCAGATTCTTTGTCACGAGGGCGTCATTTCTGGCGCATGCATGTTGGCCTGCATGATGTGAGCAGGACCCTGGGAAAACAAAGAGCGAGGTCCTGGGCTCCTAGGTGTGCTAGAATCCCTAGCAAGTTGTGCCTTGGGGGCCAATGAAAGGTTTAGGGCCAAGAGGGGCCCAAAGTACCTTAGGAATGAAGTTGGCCATTGGTTGGGTCTTAAAAAGGTCCTACTAGAGGGGGCAAGGGGCAAATGAAGGGGGGGGGAATGCTATGTGGCATTTTCCCAACCTTAGATGCGTTTGACAAGGTTCAATGTGGGGGAAAGGGCAGAAAACTCACGTTTTCACGTGTGGGAGCGGAGGAAGAGACTTCGGACGCACAAATGGGCTGATTTTGACGCTTTTTGACACTCAGGGACTGCGCACAGCAGTTTTGGTCATTGTGTGGCTGTTTGGGAGTCCGTACGGCAGGTTGGGTGTCCATTTGCAGCTCTGTGGGCTGCTGGTACGATGAACAACCAGCGCTAGAAAGGCTTCAGGGCTGGCTGCTGCAATGCTTGAGGGCCTGGCTGCTCACAGGGCTAAGTACACAGGCCACGAATCGCTTCCTGAAAGGGCTGTTCTCTTGTTCTATTGTCTCTTTCTTTCCCTTTTCCTCAGCCATTGCTGTTGTATGAGCAGGCTAAGCCGATTTACAGACATGACAATGTATAATTGGGGGCTGAATTGCTCAAGCTCGTGTAAGAGCTCGTTTGAATGCTCCTTGATTGACCAAGGTAAGCTGGTTGTCTTCTCTTTTTCCTTGCTCAGATTGTGAGCTGTGTTTGGAGAGGCCTGGTTGGTAGGGTGATTTACAATGTATGCTTGTAGAGCAAGTTCGTGCTTTTAAGGATTGTGGGCAGGCTCCTTATGCTTTCACCCATTGTTTGGGTACTCCAGTAGCTCAGTGGGTGCCATAGTGTTTGTTGTGTTGTGATGCCAGTTCTCTTATGGGAATCAAGTTGATGTATCACGATATGTGCAACCCATAGGAGACTATTGGTCATGGCAGTCCTAGACAGTGGAGAAAGCTCCTGTATGCTTCCTTTTTCTGCTTTGAGCAGATAGTTGGCTAATTGTGCACTAGTGACAGCTGTGGGGAACTCAGTAGCTGAGTGGGCTGCTAGTAACAGTTCCAGGCTGAGTGCAGTCAATCTGGAATAGGGATGGATTCTTATTGCCAGGTTTAGTGAGAGTGGTGAACAGTAAAGGCTATGCAGGGTATGTGGATGCCCACTAGTATGTGGAATGCCCCAGTTGTAAGAAGGGGCGTATCCTTTATGTAGCCTGGATTTTAGGGCCTCTCATTTAATTAAAGAAATACCGAAAGGGGTGCCAAGGTTTGGGGCCAACCTGTGTCTTTGTCTTAGTGTTAGGGCGTTCTAGCACCCAATTTGTTAATTGTGTATTTGCTGAGTACTTGCTGGTTATTTGTGGTTTACTGCCCTTTGATTTATTGAAAGCCAATTTCATTCTTCCTGCAAACTAGCTCATCGAATATGACGGTATGGGCCAACCCAAGATATCAGCCCATAAATTGCACATTGAAACAAAGCGAGAGGTTGAGGCCAAGTGACACTATCCTCAGGTGAGACTATGTACCCTGTGTGATGTGCATGGATGGAGACAGAGGAGCATGTGCTCTTGGACCACCTTCATGTTGCGCTTTTCAGGTCACAGGGCACTCGTACACTTAAGTGACCAGTAACCGAATAAGAGTTCAGACAACAATGGATCACACAATTCTGGTATGCACACTATCTGAACAAACACAGAGGATGCCTAACATGAGGATGGCTACAAGACAAATGGGTAAGTTCCCCATCGGAGATATTTCCTAGTAGAATCATAGCACATTGCAAATATCTTGGATCCTTCACCCGTTCCATCTCTCGTACACTTGACCAGTAGCCGAATAAGAGTTCAGACAACAATGGATCACACAATTCTCACATGCACACTATCTGAACAAGCACTTCATAGAGAGCATGCCTAACATGAGGATGGCTACAAGACAAATGGGTAAGCGCCCCATTGGAGATGGCTACAAGACAAATGGGTAAGCGCCCCATTGGAGATATTTCTGAGTAGAATCATAGCACGTGCAAATACCTTGGATCCTTCGCCTGTTCCATCTCTCGTACACTTAAGTGACCAGTAGCCGAATAAGAGTTTTCAGACAACAATGGATCACACAATTCTCACATGCACACTATCTGAACAAACACTTCATAGAGAGCATGCCTAACATGAGGATGGCTACAAGACAAATGGTTAAGTGCCCCATCGGAGATATTTCCTTTAAGAATCATAGCATGTGCAAATACCTTGGATCCTTCACCTGTTCCATCTATTTCAGTTTTGTTTTCAGCTTCTTTTTTAGCTTACACTATATATATAGAGAGATGTACTACACACCTCTAGTTCCCCTACCTCAGGTTTTCTGGTCATGATGTATTACAGATTTCGGTTTCACAAGCCTTGACCTTTTTGGTCTTAAGCAAGCATTCATAAACCTTTCTTTCTTTTCTTTCTATATAAACGATTTATGAAGCCTGCCACTGAGTATGAGGGCTTCTCTAAACCTGAAACAATGACCAGTGTCATGCAAAGTCTCGAGACAAAGAAACCTCCACACAAATGCAATAACAAGTGTCCACAAAATATAAAATAAATGTAGCATCTGACTATCACCCTAAAAGTAAATTAATAAAACTATGGAAAACAACATGGTCGTGTTACAATTACACCCACAGCACATACTCTTAGAAAGGCTCTCAAAGAGCAAAAAACTAACACAATATAGAATACCAAAAACGGACCCCACCCAAATGTGCCTGCAAGCCACAATAAGTAAACTGACATATATTTATACTTGTGTTTTTAAAACTTACCAAATGCTCTGAAGGCACCCCTGACAGCCTGGAATGTCCTGTCAATCTTTGTAAATTTCATGATTATGCTGTTGAAAGATTTTATAGATCTCTTCCCAAAAGCGGCCCTCTCTTTCATCGCCATTACCATTCTCTTCTCAATCTTGGACAGTCCATGACTCTTGCCTTGTTTTCCAAAAGCTAAACCCATGATAACTTCCACCCTTGATTAACACCAAAGGAGGAATGGGTCCACCAAACTGTTTCACACCACAAAGAATACACTTTATAAAGATGGACCTTTAGAGGTATAAACAAACAAGCAGTTTACAAAGCCAGTACAAAGACTACACTATGCCGATATAATCCAAAGCTTTAAAACAGTGTGTTAATCAAGACTGGAACAACCGTCAACATAAACAGATCATGGTTAATGCCACTACAGTGACTGCTGGAGACCATGGGAATGACCAGAATGCAAATTAATTAGCAAGCTAGGCTCTAATCTCTTCTGCTGCCTTACAGAAAAATGCATTCAAAAGAAGCATACAAGAATAGTTTGCCAACAGAGATCAATTACATATAAAAATCCAGCACTAAGCAGCAAGTATACAGACTGCCAGACATAATAGGCCTACAGATTTGACAGATGAGCGGCATTATGAAGCCAAAAAGGGTGAAGCTGCAAAATTCACAAAGCCCAACTGTTAACTCAGATAAAAGAAGACTAAGACACTATAATACAGCAACTGCATTTCTCTATGAATATGCCGTAGAACAAGAAGGTTGGAGAATTTCCCAAATGAGACATCTATACGATATCACCAAAAGCTGACCGAACATCCAACTTTCTCTTAGAATGATGAGTTTCCTTTTTGAACTCAAGACAGATATAGACCACAAGCTTAATTCCCACACATCACACATTGCAAAAGAATAGATAATTAATGTAAGCTTCAAAGAATTCCATATCGCATGAAATATAAAGCTTCACACTTATCGAATCACTGCTGAGGCTTGCTTGCACGTTAATTAGGCATAAATCACATCTGAGTTTTGTGCTCAATGCCTCCCATAAATTGAAAAGTGCTATTCATTGCAAACCGACAGAGTCAACCCATAGCACTATGCAATAACTTATGTGGCATACATTTGATCCATGGCTATGCTGTAGACGCTAGAGGTGAGAGGAGGGTTCCTAGAGAAGCTATGGGGTCTGCTGCTGGAGAGCGGACTGTTGTTGTTGGTTCATGGCCAATGACGGCCTCTAGGACAAAAGGAGCTACTGCATGTATGCTGATGGAACTGATGTCCTAACTGCGGCTGAAGGTGAGGTAGAGGTGGAGCTACTCGTGGACATGATGGTACATCTATTGCCGCTGCTGAGGGGGTTGTTGCTGTTGCTGCTGCTCCTGCTACTCCGGATGCTCCTATTGTACTGTCAGGTGCTGACCATGTCACGTGTCACCCAACTGGGTCTGCAAGGCCCTGACCAACCCCGACCTGCCATGTGACAATTGGGTACCTGCTACACCTGCATGCTGTGCAACAACATGGGAGTCCTGGAATGGCTATCATACTCTACTCTAGACCTGCAGAGACTGTTTCTGGCCTGTTCTGCTGCCATACCGGCTGAAATCATCATGTCCCTGTTGGCTGACCTGTTGTACCTGTTGTTGTGGGCTGTGCAGTCTCCATGCCATGGGCTGCAATGCCTATGACATGATAGGTCCACATGACCTTTTCCTTATGTGAAAGCATTAATGGTCATGATGTAAATGTTCAATTTGATAGTGCCAATACTCACAGCTTTATTGACACGTCAATGGTGCAAGAGTTGAAGCTGCCCATGGTAGGCTGTAATGAAACCTTAAACCAAACCTCAAACTCAGGTTCTTCAATCACAGCCTTCTAGGTTAATTCACACTTCAAGAGACGTGGCCAAAGGAGGCTGGAATCCAAAATCGCAGTAGCAGGAGCCAATTCGCAGCTCTCTAGAACCAATTGCACTTGACGAAACACATTGTCTAATGGCTGGAAAAGTGTGCGACAGTTTAGGAAATCTTCAGCAAAGGGCTGGGCTGAAATCACAATAGAGAGAGAGTGTGTGGGAGGAGAAGGGCGAGAGAGAAAACACAGCCATAGGGGCCAGAAATTAGGGCTGGCCCCCCCTCGGCCTTTACTACAATAGAAATTTGTTTGTACAAGGTGGAGCAAGAGCTGAGTACAAATCTCAACAAAATTGAGAGCTCGGAGGCTCTTAATTTATAGACTAGGCTAAAGCTAAGAAATCAGGAAGCTGATGCTTTCCAAAAGCTGGGCCTGCTTTCTTGCCTAGAAAGGCGACTTTCCCAAAAGCTGGGCTTTTTCTCTAAAGTAGGCACTTTCTCCTAAGGTCTGGCACCTTAATTGCTTTTAGGTCAAGTGGGCCCTCGAATCAAGTGAGGCACCACTTGTATTGTTCTTTCCCCCTTAAAAAGTGGGGAATTAGGCACTCTCCAAAGTCCTACACATTGCACAAACAATATCCAACACTTTAACCCACTAGAGGTTACCCAGATGCATGCATTCTAGTTTTTGGACTAACCCTAGTCCCTTGTGGGTGTCCCCACTGTGTTATTTAACCAATGCAACGCAAAGGAAAACGAAACTTGTTCTAGTTAACCAAAGTCAACTTTCTTTGACCAAAATCAATATAAAGGATTTCTCTTTATTTCTTGAGAGGAATACAAATTCGTGACTTCCCCTTGGCTTTTAAGCAGTTGCCCTGAACTGAAAAGCTGATTAGTTATTGAACTTGATAAGGTACTTGCAGGCAGCCTTGCCTCTGTGTCCTTTCTTTTATGTGTGTGATACACATTTTGTTCTAGCTAGAGGAGCTCCTCCAATTCTTCTTGAACGTCTGTGGGTTCTAGTTCTTGATATTTTCTTTAGAAGACTCACGTGGAAAGCATTGTGGATCTTCCAATTCTCTGGTAGTTCTAGTCTGTATGCATTCATTTATTGGCTCACTAACTTGAAAAGGTCTAGGAGACAGCTTTGATAAATCTTTTCTTTCCCTTTCATCTTCCTAAGTCTGGCTTTCTCAAACTTAATAAGTGTTGGGATATCTCAAGGTGTATGCCCCAGGCACACCTTGGGTTCTATGTGTGTGTGCTAGAGGCACAGTTAGGTGCCCATAAGCACTGTTAGGTGGTGGTAGATGCCACATAGACTGATTGAGAGATTCTAGGAGCTGATTGAGGAGATGATTGTGGAGCTTGGTGGCTCATGTAGAGGTGCCTACATATGGACCTCACCCTTCTTCATTCTATATGCATTCTCTTGTTTCGTGTTCAGCTTCATGCTTTCCTTTCACTTCTTCAACATGGTATCAGAACATTATGATCCTCCTTGAGCCCATTTATGCCATGTCATCTTCTTCTTCTTCTTCTTCTTCCCACCTTCCTCTCCATTTTGCCCCTTTCTGCCCAACCACTTAGAAGGCTGAATTCTCCTCCTACAGGCGACCTCTTCTAGAGTCCTTCTGGCTGGAGAGACCCTTCATATAGGCGACCTTCCATGTCAGAGCAATTAGGGAATGGCGCCCTCAGACCCGCACAACAGTCGCTTTCTTCCTGACGCCATTTCGTGCAATACGACTTGTTGGAGCAACCATTTCGAAATTCCTCTAAGCCACGCTTGCACAACATCATGAGCTAGCCCCTGTCCAAATTTGAAGTGAAATGGTCCACCAGGGAAGGAGAAAATGCGAAAAAACCAGTCGACAATCAAGCTCCTGGCTATGGCGACGTGACGCGGCATTTCGACTTTCCTCTTCAGTGGCTCTTCTCTGGTATACCAGCTTTATTTCTACCTAAAAAGCCCTCTTTTCTTTGCCTTGAAGAGTGAGATACAAGCCCTCCACTCTGTTTTGGACAGTTTTGACAGTGTTGTGAATTTGGTGCTACATTAGATGCTACTTTGGCATTTCCGATACTTTAAAGTGTTGAATAGCATCAGTACAATTGTGGCTATAACTTTCCTTTAGGTTGTTATACCTGGATTTGCTTGGAATACTTTCATTTAGCCACCTCTATGAAGCATGCAAGTTGAAGTATCATTTCCATTATGATTTTTATTATGGAATTTGTCTACAAGTCTTTGCTACACCAAATGCTTGTACTTTGAAGCTTTTCAGCTTTTTCTAGCCTTGTAAGAGAGTAGACACTTCCCATTTTGGGTTAGACCCTCTCATGGCTACCTTCTTGAATATTGATAAGTTTAATGGTAAAGGCTTTCACACATGGCAGATGAAAATTAAGTTTGCATTGATGAGGGAAAACCTTTGGGGGCTTGTCAAACCTGCTTCAACTTCTTCTTCAACAGCCTCTAATGCTGGAGAATCCTCAGCTCCTACACGCCCGGCACGAGATCCTGCTAGAGAGGAGAAAGCCTATGGCATTATTGCTCTTGGCTTAGAAAATGACTATATTCATCACATTTCTGATATGGAGTTTCCTTCTAAAGCTTGGCAAAAGCTTGATATTCTTTTTGGTGCTAGCTCTCACATCTCAAAATTGTCACTTAAGATTGCTTTCTTTGAACTGAAGATGGCTAATGGCACTCCCTTGGCTGCTCATGTCAATCACATGCGGAGTCTTATGACTCAACTTGCTTCTATCAACTCTCCAATCACTACGGATGATGCAATGGCAGTATTGCTCAAAAGTATGCCTGAAGATTATGATCATGTTATCACCACATTGAAAAATCTTCCTAATCCTACTCTTGAAGGTCTTATTACTACCCTTCAAGAAGAAGAAAGGCACAAGGAACTCCGGAGAGGCAATGACACAGCCTATGCCATAAAAACTCAAATGGGCAAGTTTCCACCTTGCAAACATTGTGGGAAGACTAATCACCTCTCAAAAGATTGCTTCAAGATCAATCCTTGCAAATATTGTGGCAAAAACAATCACCATGAAAAGTTTCGTAAGTCCAAAAAGGAAGCAACTACAAAACCAGAAACTGCCAATTTACTTTGGGAACCCACCTTTCAGTAGGGGCAGCCTGTTTGACAGCAAGGGGTTCAGTTTCCTTGACTTTTCCCCTTTAGTTGATGTGCCTCCACAAGATGAGGCCTCCTATGATGATTATGCTTTTTGAACCAGCTCCACATATGCTAGAGGATCTCTCTTTTTTATGTTGAGTCAAGGTACTCTGCCTGGATAGTCCTCCAAAATGAATGGAATAAACTATTGTGTTCTTTGTAAACACCTCTGGTCACCATATGATGTAGGCCATGTGTATGTGTTTAGCTCCATGGTACCTCCTGCAGACATTGTGTGCATGTACATGCAAGGGAGATAACCATTGGGGGGTCTTATGTATCCCTTTGTTTGCCTCACACCCTTGGGAACCCTTGCTAGCATGAGATCCTAGCCATAGATTTATCCTTGACCACCATGAGATGGCTTGAGACACTATGTGACTGGATGTATCCTTGACATAGCCTGAGGCATTCCCTTGAGGGGGGGTTTTGTGGGGATATCTCAAGGTGTATGCCCCAGGCACACCTTGGGTTCTATGTGTGTGTGCTAGAGGCACAGTTAGGTGCCCATAAGCACTGTTAGGTGGTGGTAGATGCCACATAGACTGATTGAGAGATTCTAGGAGCTGATTGTGGAGCTTGGTGGCTCATGTAGAGGTGCCTACATATGGACCTCACCCTTCTTCATTCTATATGCATTCTCTTGTTTCGTGTTCAGCTTCATGCTTTCCTTTCACTTCTTCAACATCTATGTGTGTGTGCTAGAGGCACAGTTAGGTGCCCATAAGCACTGTTAGGTGGTGGTAGATGCCACATAGATTGATTAAGAGATTCTAGGAGCTGATTGAGGAGATGATTGTGGAGCTTGGTGGCTCATGTAGAGGTGCCTACATATGGACCTCACCCTTCTTCATTCTATATGCATTCTCTTGTTTCGTGTTCAGCTTCATGCTTTCCTTTCACTTCTTCAACAATAAGTACCCAATCTCATTCATGTCCCTTCTATGATTGTCCGCTGCTCTTTTGTGCTTTTCTCTAGGTTTTTTTTGTTGGAGATATCATAGTCAAAGAGTGTGTTGATGTGATGTGTTGGTGTGTAGTACTAGGAGATCTAGTACTAGTTCATGTGTGAGTCATGTGTGAGTGCCACATGTCACTATGGGACTTATCCCATATGCACTTGGTGCAAGTGTGTGAGCATGTAGCCTATAAGGCTTGTACTTCACTTGTCTCATTAGTGATGATGAATGAATGAAAGCCTTCGTGGATTCTACATCTGTCTACCATTTCTTCACTCCCTCGCTCTCTCTCTCTCTCACACACACCTTCATGGATTCTACATTTGTCTACCATTTCCTTGGCTCTCTCTCTTTCACACACACCATGTTTCTAACATGGTATCAGAGCAAGTCAACCCTGCCATAGCGCCCTGCTGGAGATATCATAGCCAAAGAGTGTGTTGATGTGATGTTTGGTGTGTAGTACTAGGAGATCTAGTACTAGTGATTGTGTGAGTGCCATGTGTCACTATGGGACTTATCCCATATGCACTTGGTGCTAGTGTGTGAGTCTGTAGCCTATATACAGGCTTGTACTTCACTACTTGATGAATAAATGAAAGCCTTCATGGATTCTACATTTGTCTACCATTTCTTCACTCCCTAGCCTATCTCTCTCTCTCCCTCACACCATGTTTCTAACATGGTATCAGAGAAGGTTCACCCTACCATAGCTGCCCTACCACATCATCCTAGATCTAACCCTAATTTTGCTGAGGCTCTTTCCTTCTACATCCGCCTCAGCTCTACCTCATTCTACCTCCTCCTTTCAGCTTTCTCAAACCGATTAGGTTTTCTGAGCAGCTGCCCTCATTGCTGCCTCCATAGCCACCTCTCCTTGCAGCCCCTCCCGCCATCCCTCGCCTCACCCGCCCCTCCTCCGTTTCACCCCCGCCTCCGCTCTCACCCCCCCCCTCGCACCTCCGTCTCTCCCCCCCCCCTCACCGCAGCCCCTCCCGCCTCCCCCCTCACTCCCCGCCTCACCCCCGCCTCGCTCCGCCCCCCCTCGCCACGCTCCACCCCCGCCCCGCTACCCCCTCCGCTCACCCCCGCCCTGCTACCCCCTCCGCTCCACCCCGCTACCCCCTCGCTCCACGCCTCCCGCCCCGCTACCCCCTCCGCTCACCCCCACCCCGCTACCCCCACCCCGCTACCCCCTCCGCTCACCCCCGCCCCGCTACCCCCTCCGCTCCACCCCGCTACCCCCTCTCTCCACGCCTCCGCCCTCCTCCGTTCCGCTCACCCCCGCCGCCCATTCCGCCCCCTCAACCATCGCCTCCCACCCCGCCCCCTCCCGCCTCTCCGCCCTCCCGTTCCACCCCCGCCTTCCCCTCCCGCCTTCACCCCCGCCCCCCCGTCCATTCGCTCCACCCCGCCCCCTCCGTCCCTCCATTCCCCCCGCCCCCCATCCGCCCCCTCGCCCCCGCTCCGCCTCTCCCCCGCCCCCGCTTCCGCTCCCGCCTCCCCACCTCACCCGTTCCCCGCCTCCACGCCTCCACCTCGCGCCACCTCCGCTCCCGCCACACCCAGGCTCCACCCTCCCGCTTCTACCCCCCCCCCCCCCTTTTTTGGGTGGCAGCCTCTTCCTCATCGGAAGCCTCGCAGTTTGTCTTGGCGGTATGGCGGCTCCCTGCCCGGAACCGGAGGCCCAGACGGTCCCTCCCTCTCCAGATGCCTACCGCATCATCCTGACAGAGCAGCAATCATCTCGGGTTCAGGAGTTTGCCAATGACTTTGCTCTTACCTCTGTCTATGGCAGAGTCATTGGACATTCCCCCTCCAGATCAGCCATCAGGGACTGGCTCCAGTCCACTCTCATGCTAGAAAACGGCCATATTGAGGAGGTGGCCCTTATGGGAAGGGGCATCTTCTGGCTTAAACTCTCCAGTGCGCGAAAGCTGCGAGCAACCTGATTGCTGGCTCCCCCACGTCAGTGGATGGAAAGGTTATCATGATAGTCCCGTGGTACCGTGGATTCAGCGCAGCAGATTTTGATGCCCGGTTCCGTATACCTCGCCATCCAGTGACGCTAGTTTTTTCTGGTCTTGCTGCTGAGCTGCGGCCGATTGTTAGGGACCTGGGCTCCCACTTCGGCTGGGTTATGCACGATACTTTCGCCGATGCGGTGACTACGGCAGGAGCCCCCCGAGTCCGTGTGGCTGTGGCGGATCCTGCGACTCTCCCGACAGTGATCGAGATCGTGACAGGTGCCGGCAGCATCACCCAAAGCATGGTAGTCACCGGACAGCCAGGACAGTGTCTGAGGTGTCACGGCTTTGGGCACCTGGCGGCTGTTTGCCCACGTTTCGCCAGCTCTTCTCGGCCTCCCCCGCCTCCCCCCTCTCCGCCCCCCCCCCCCCCTTCGGGCAGCCACGCCAGGAGGAGCAGAGGCAGCCGGAGCCCGGACCAGAGATAGCTGGCGGCTCGACTGAGATTAGAAGGAAAAGAGGAAAGAACAAGAAGATTTCTGATAAAGGCAAGGAGGCAGAGGTTACCCCGCCTGTAGCTGCACCTCAGAAACCCGACAGGTAGCCGCCCCAGGGACATGGGAGAGCATCTTCTTGGACGGTAGCCCGCCCTCCACAGCCTCAGGTCCCCCTCTCTTCCTCTCCCCAGCCTCTTCCCATCCAGCCCCAGCCCATCCCCCAACTGCACCCCTTGTCTCCCGACCCGTAGCTTCAGCCCCCTCGTCCTCCTCAGTCTTCTCCCCCTCCTTCTCAGCCCCAGTTCCAGATGCAGCCCCATCCCTCCCCCCCCCCCCCGCCTCTTTCAGCTCTCCCGCAGAGCTAGCTGCTCTGACGGTTCCTCAGCCGAGGGCAGCCCCCGCTCCCCCTCCTTCTTCTCCTCCGCTAGCCGCCCCTGAGGAGTCTGAGCTGCCTATTCCCCAGCCTCCTCCCCCTCCCCCTCCGCTGGCAGGACACCCTGAGTCTACACCACCACCGGAGCAGGCTTCTCCGTCCGCTAGCCCCTCAGTGGCAGACTCTGACGGGCCTCAGCTTCAGGAGAGAGAGCTCCCCCGCGACTTTTACATATCTGGCCCCTGGGACTACTTGGATGTGGCCGACCTCGGGACCTTCCCTGCTTGCCTCGACATCAGTATCTTCCTGCTCCGCAAAGGGGCGAATGGGAAGATAGCCGCCTTGGCCCCTAGGGATGGCCCTAGCTTTGCTTTCACGTTCCTCAGCGACGGCACCGAGACCTGGACAGACGACTCGGTCTGAGAGGCTCTCAGGGAGCAGACGCATGCTCAGATTTGCTCCTGGATAGGCCCGTCCGGTGGGCAGCTTCTCGAGACTCAGTGGTCCGAGGGTGACGTGCGCCTGCGGTGGCGCTGCGCCGCCAAACGATTCAGACTGATTGTGATCCTCAGGCCCCCCCTGTCTTGGCCCCTCCCCCAAGATGTCAGAGCCTGGACTCCTCAGAAACTCCGTGCCTTCTACGGGATGTCCACCTCAGAGATCTCGAGCTGGCTCGAGAAAGCTTTCGTTCATGGTACCAAAGGCCTCTCGCCTTTGCTGAAGGTGTTGAAGGACGGGCAGGACGACCCCGCCTCCCCCTCCAAACCTTCCATAAGCGCCAGTGCCTCCACTCCGAAATGTCAGCTTCTTCTTCGACCTCGACCGCGAGCAGACAGTTGTTCGCTGCCTCCCAGTCCTCACCATGAGCCTACACCTCGTATCCTGGAATGTGAACGGGTTTCACTCTTCTGGCACCCGTGGTCCTAGGAAGCTCATTTTGAGACAGGAACTTCAGCCAGCAGTGATTGGACGTTTGGATGTACTTCTGCTCCAGGAACACAAGCTTTCGGCGGCTCACCCCCGTAGATGCGGGAAGATCCTCCCTGGTCGCTCTCACACTTATTGGGAGCCCTCGATCGGCGCACTGGGGAGGAGTGGTGGTGTCTGTACTTTCGTGGGAGAGCAGCTAGCCCAGGGAGTTTTCGGTCATGGCACGTTGATTCCAGGTCGTGCCCTTTGGGTAGGCCTGGAATTGGAGGGCTCCAGAGTTGGAATCCTCAACATTTATGCTCCCACAGATCTCCGTTGTAGAGCCACCTTCTGGAGGACACTTACAGGGATTCTCCCAGACATGGATTCCTGGATTGTTGGAGGTGACTTCAACAATTTGGAGACCTTGGAGGACCAGCAGGGCAGAGGACCGGAGTTTACAGGTATGTCTCAGGCAGAGCAGTCCGCTTGGGACTCTTTTATCTTTGTGACAGGAGGAAGGGACTGTTGGCGAGACCCGTCCTTCCGGCGCTGGCACGGGAGCTTGGACTTCTCATGGGGTTTCCGCAGGGAAGGAGGTAGACTCCTGGAGAGGCTGGATAGATTTTATGTTAGTGATTGGGCCATCAGCAGAGGCGGTCAGGCCGGTATAGTTCCAGGGACGACACTCTCCAACCATGCGCCTGTGCTCTTATCATTAGATTCGGCAGCTCAGGCCCTTCCCCCCCGCTCATGCCGGATTCCCGACTCCATTTTCTCGAGGGAGGACGTGCGCAACAGTATTTGCAGTCTTTGGGATAGAGACTGGGGCGAGTGCGCGGATTTGGTTGATTCGGTGGCGCAGGCTCTGCAGGAGTCCAGCCGAATCTGCCAGCTCGCAGCCCTACAGGTTCGACAGGAGTGGTGGGGTAGAGAGAGAGCTCTTCGGAGGGACCTCGCCTCCATTCAGCGGCTCCAGCAGGCATCCCCGGGCTCGGAGGAGCTTCGGATCCACGCCCTTCGAGCCAGAGCCCTTCTTGAGGAGACACTCCAGCGTCGCTCAGAGTTTTCCTATCACGCCTCTCTCCTTTTGGGCTCAGAAGGGTGACCGGATGTGCAGGGAGTTCTTCAGGACACATGGCCAGAGAGCTGCAGGTGATCAGCTTCGGAGTCTCAGGACAGC
Source organism: Dipteris shenzhenensis (assembly GCF_047967505.1). Lineage (NCBI taxonomy): Eukaryota > Viridiplantae > Streptophyta > Polypodiopsida > Gleicheniales > Dipteridaceae > Dipteris > Dipteris shenzhenensis. The sequence continues at coordinate 3,702,813 of NC_141605.1, read as the reverse complement.
GGAGGGACACATCGTTACGGATCCGGGAGAGGTCTTGGGATTGGCCACCGACTTCTACAAGACCCTTTTCCAGCACGAGCCGCTTGCTCCTCGTACTCGTCGTGCCCGTGAGGAGGTGTGGAGACACACTCCTTCCTTGGTCCAGCCTAGCATGCAGGTGACGCTGTTGGCACCGTTTACCACGGATGAGATGCTGGAGGCCTTGATGGCCATTGATGGACAGAAGTGCCCAGGTGAGGATGGGCTATCCCGGGCATTCTTCACCTCCTTCTGGGACCAGATCCATCAGCCCCTCCTAGCAGCTCTTCAGAGGATTTTCAGCAGCGGTTATATGCCAGAGAGCCTCTCCTTGGGACTGATTTGCCTCATCCCGAAGGGAGGAGATAGACAGGAGATCCGTCAGTGGCGCCCGATCACTCTCCTTACCACTGCCTACAAAATCCTAGCCAAGATGATCAGCGCCAGAGTTCGGCCTCTACTTCCAGACCTCATTCATGACACTCAGACAGGCTTTGTCCAGGATCGCAGTATCCTGGATAATGTCTTCACCTTTTCAGAGGCGGTGGAGTGGGCTCAACACAACGGATCACACCTTGCCATCCTACTTCTCGACTTTGAGAAGGCCTACGATCGGGTGGACTGGTCCTTTCTGGAGGGGACTCTGGAGCGGCTAGGTTTCCCAGCAGGTTGGATTCAGGGTATTTCAGCTTTGTACAGGACAGCTTCTAGCAGAGTCATCATTGGAGGCAGGATGGGTGAGCGTTTTAGCTTGGAGAGATCAGTGCGTCAGGGCTGCCCCCTTGCTCCTTACCTGTTTCTCTTCTTCGCCGAGGCTATGACTTACTACCTCCGGGCGAGGTCTACAGGGATCAGGGGTGTTCGCCTTCCCCTCCGGGAGGACACGGAGCTCTTGGACTCGGAGTACACGGATGACACAGCCCTGTATGTCCAGGACGATGAGTTGATGCTGGAGAGGGTGAGGATGGCCCTGGAGGTCTTCTGCTCGGCTGCTGGTGCGAAAATCAACTGGAACAAATCAGTTGGTTTTCTCACAGACCCCGGGGCGCGTTCTCAGTGGGGGAGGTTTTTGGGTTTCAGGTGGATCCCGCGGGGACAGACAGCTAGATACCTGGGTTTTCAGGTCGGCCTGGACATCACGCCAGCTCAGCAGTTTCTCCCGATGCTAGATTCCATCCGACGGAAGCTGGCTTTCTGGAGCACTGCTAAGCTTTCCCTTGCAGGTCGTGCCTTGGTAGTCAACCAAGTCCTCCTTGCCACGGCTTGGTATGTGGCTTCTTGTTGGTGTTTCTCGAGATCCAGTGTGGCGCAGCTTCGGAGGCTGGTTCGGAACTTCCTTTGGTCCGGGGAGGATGGCCTCAGAGATACCAGAGCCAGGGTTGCTTGGCAGACAGTTATTCTTCCGCAGGCTGAGGGAGGCCTGGGAGTCATCGATCCAGAGCTGCAGAGTCAGGCCTTGTTAGGCAAGTTAGTCATCCGCGGTTTGACCCCGGGGGGGCAGACGTGGAAGATGCTACTTCAGCAGGGGGTCGGTTCTTGTGTCCCGCGCCGAGATGGAGAGTGGCTCCCGTCCCTCAGGTGGATCTTCACTTCCGCCCCGCTTACTCAGCCCCGTTCCCCACTCGTTCGTAGCCTCCTCATGGTTTGGAGGCGGCTCCGCCTCAGTCTCATTCAGTCCCCTCCCCGCTGTCAGGAGGAGATTGATCGCCAGCCGCTTATCTGAATTGATCAGGCCAGAGATGCTGAGGGCCTTCAGTTGGGGGAGAGATCACATATCAGGTGGGATGATTGGATGAGGGGGCCAGCCCGGTCCCTTCGAGTTTGGAGGGACACGTACAGACATTTGGAGACGGCTGATCTCGCAGACGCAGCTAGAGGTGCACGTGGAGCCCAGGCGAGATGCACGGAGATCGACGGCGCGATCCCAGCTGATTGGTTGGTTCCACCTGAGCCTCAGATCCTCATGCCTGGTGACGACCGTTGGCTGGGACAGTTCACCCCCCGTGGCATCCCACTGGTGGTCGCAGGACGTATGGACGACTCCTCTATTTCTTTCTTCGCGGTTATGGGGGATGGACGACTCAGGAGAGAGGATGCACTCATCGACCCCCTACTCCCATGGCAGAGGGTTCGGATCGTAGGCCTTTTGGGGAAGGTCTGGCGTACCGATCCTAGCATTGAGCAGGATCAGCTGCACCTTTGGCGACTCTGGCTCTGGGAGGGGCGGGCCTTGTCAGAGCTTGATTGGGACCCAGGAGAGTGGAGTTGGCCAGAGGTTGTGACAGGACAGGGGCCGACCTCCTTCTTTGCCTACAGCACGACTTTGGGCAGGCGAGTTCTTGGGAGAATGCAGAGCCGCCCCCCCACCCAGCGGCCCAGTTGGTATGCACAGGGTATTTCCAGATTCTTTTTGCAGGCCTTCTGGAAGGCCTTGTGGGAGAGCTGGCGGCCGCGGAAGATCTCCTACTTCCTGTGGCTTCTCGCCCACAAAGGTCTTCCGGTGGGGAGCTGGTTGAGACAGATAGGCCAGGACGGACGCTGTCAGATCTGCCATGAGGTTGAGGAGTCACCAAAACACTGCCTGTGGAGCTGCACTCGCGCCCAGGAAGTGTGGAGGTGGACTTTCGGGATTCTCACTCGCGCAGCACCAGAGCTAGGCTTGATCACGTGGGGCGCGTTCTGTTGGTGCAGCACCGCACCTGGTCTACATCACTTATTCGAGGCATGCCAGCAAGACCCCACTTTCCTTATCACGCAGGGTACATGGGGGCCGCTCGAGGGTATCCTGCAGCACCTAGCAGAGGCGGATACAGGAGTTCAGGAGAGGCAGCCAGTCTGGGAGATTATTAGCAGCATAGTAGGGTGGCACATTTGGACCTCGCGTTGCGCGCAGATCCTCGGTGGCACCTCCTTATCGACTGCCCAGATCATGACTGATATTTGGTGCGAGATTATTCATACCCTCAGAGGCCAGTGGGACCAGATTCAGGGAGATTCCCGGTCCGGTCAAGAGAAGCGGAGACGCTTCCTCCGGGCTTGGAACACTCAGGGCCTCTTCTTCGAGCAGACTTCGCAGGGCCTTCGGTGGCGCTACTCACCACCCCGATGGCTGTTCATTCACACTCGCCTTATCGACGTGAGAGAGTGATTTATTGTGTTACCTTTTAGGGCTGTGTCCGATTTGTGAACACAGCCCGTCAGCTACAAGCTGACCTTTTGTATCTTGTTCTCGAAGTAATATAATTAGCACTGTTTTTTCGGCAAAAAAAAAAAAAATTGTTTCCAGCAGCTCCCCTTCAAAGGTGGCATCCACTTGTTCGTTACGTGTCCCGATCACCATTACCTTTGCCTTATCTATATTGACATGCATTCCCAAGTGTTCTCTCAGTGCAGCTTGCAAGTTCTCCCTGTTCTTTGCAAAGAATACCACATCATCTGCGTAGATAAGCATTAGCAAAGCATACCCTGCAATCCTAGCACCTTCCTTGCTGTGTCTTCTGATCCACTCCTCCAAATCATCGATAAAGAGACCAAGAAGCATTGGTGACAGGGGGCAGCCTTGCTTAACCCCTGCTTGTTAAAGCTTTCCCCGTGGAGCATGACCCATCCACTAGCGGTTGTGCTAACAGGTAGACAGCAAGGAAAAGATAGGACCCGCCTCAACTTCTTCAGCCTCTATCTCTACCTCAACCTCAACTCCCGCTACAGTGTCAGTTTCGTTTTCAGCTCCAACCTCAGCTCCCTCTATCTCTATCTCTACTTCGACTTCAGCCCCCGCTTCAGGCCCAGGGGCCAGCTCTAGTTCCAGTCTCAGCTCCCTCTACATCTACAATCAGTGACATACTCATGCCCATGGCGCCGGTTGTTGTTCCCTTCCCCTCTTCTCCTGTTACAGCTCTCGCACAGCTTATGACCCCTACTTCGGAGGTGTCACACACTGTGCCGCATTACGCTTCACTCTCCCCTCTCTCTCTCAGTCAGCCCACCCTCCCACACCCCGTTGGGACTGCCTCATCCATTCCACTATCATCTCCGTTCCTCACTCAGTCACTGTCCAGTTTCCGGACTCAGTCCCACTCTTTCATGCCACAGTCACCACAGTTTCAGCATGGACATGGGTGGGCGGATACACGAGAGGCCCGTGAGACCTTGCTCACGGAGATACATAGTTTTCGTGAGCGTGAGATGGAGCTGACTCGCTTCGCACGGGAGCAGGTCCGCTTCAACCAGGAGCAGAGCTGCATCATACAGGAGCAGGCTAGGGCCATTCGGGAGCAGGCGGGTCTTATTCAGGGACTCAGACATGATATCATGCAGCTCCGACAGGAGGTCACAGCCATACACACTGTCCCAGGGAGTACCCCGGTGGTCGAGGCACAGATTGCGAGCATGCAATCTTCTATTGAGGAGACTTCCATATGGGTTGACATGGCCAAACGAGAACCCGCAAGGGTAACCGTTTCGGCTACCCTCATGGAGCAGCAGCAGAGAGCCAGTAAGGTTCTCAACATCATAGTACGTGGGATCCCACGCACTGAGGCTACACCGATGGTAGATGCGACTCCGTTCATGGCCGCTACCCTGGGTGTGGCTGAGCACAGGATAGAGAGGGCACGGCGGGTGGGGAGAGATCCTAACCGAGAGCAACCCCTGTGATCATACAGTTCCATGACACTCAGGCACAACTTTCAGCTCTACAACGCAGGTTTATCCTTCGAGATCAACCAGCGATCTCTATGGATGAGGACTTCACACCTCTACAGGTTGAGAAGAGGCGCTCTTTGCTGCAGCAGCGGGATCAGGCCCAGAAGGAGGGGAAGTGGACAGTGGTACGAGAGGGACGACTTCTTACAGGTCGTCCCCGTAGGGCACCTGTCCCCTCCCCTACATAGGAAAGCGGAGTCTATGAGACTCAGATATCCGAGACCCTGTCCTGCACCATTTGGAACTGTAATGGTACCGTATGGTCAAAACCAGGGAGCTTCTCAGAATCCTATACAGGCCACGACATAGTCTTCTATACAGAGACACATCAGAGTCCAGAGCGCCCTCTTTCAATAGTCAGCGGATATACATGGGAGTTTGCCTACAGAGATGAGACGAGGGGTACAGGAGGAGTTCGATGGTCAGGTGGAGTTGCAGTTCTTTTTAGATCCACACTTCGGGGGATCATTTCAGTAGAGCATAGAGATACACATCCCAGATTTCTTTGGATCAGAATATCACACATGGACAGTCGGGATCTGTTTGTCGCAGTTTGCTACTTCCCCCCAGAGACCTCCCACTTTGCCAGAGATATTCGAGGTGATGATGAGACATCTCCATTTGCTGCCCTTTATCAGTCCATCGTTGACTTTTCTAGCCGCGAAGAAGTCCTTCTAGTGGGGGACTTCAACGCGAGGACAAGGGCCCATCAGGTACCACTTCTTGACTTCAGAGATGATTCCACTCTACTGCCAGATGTTGACCTTGAGGAGACAGGTATGCTACGGGTTTCGGCTCACAGGCGAGGTCCATTCTCATCTTATGGGCAAGCCCTATTAGACCTAGGCAGGATACATGATCTCATTATCTATAATGGTCTTGACAGATGGCCCGCTTCAGGTGGTTTCACATGCTTTCCACATGGGGGGGCCTCTAGTGTTGTTAATTACTTCATGGGATCCCCGGTTTTACATCTCGCATTACTAACTTCACTGTAGCACCTCCCCCCAGGGGCTGATCATACATACCTTTCCTTTCGCATCTCCAATCTATGTCCAAGAACATGCCCAAACTCATCTCCAAAGCACGACATCAAGATCCTTAAACTTACTCTTTCCTTGGCTGTTGCTTCTGCCGCTAATGGATGCATTATAAGGATGTCTAACCAAAACCGTCTGCCATATGCTGTCGCAGCCAGTAGAAAGGGATAAATACAACATCATGAGGGATGATCTTTCAAGATGGTCCTTCCCAAGGCATTCCCTTTTTGAAGCTGCTTCAAGGCAGTAGTCGGAAGCAGGCTGAGCAAGCCATCTAATCCATGACCGCACAAGGGATATACGTCCCCACCCTCCTCTTGCCATATAATTTACTTGGGCTGAAGTGAGGAACGTGGGCAATCCTGCAAGCACTTCCACCAACCAAAAACATCTCTTCGAAGTTACCATAGTAAGGGACTTGCTTACAAGAGCCCAAGATAGAGGCCATGCTAATACTTCTGAACCACAGAAGTACAGATCTTTTCCATGGCATCCAATCATCAACATGATGTCCTTCACATGTGGACTCGACTTGTATGGCGAACGACTTCGAAGGTGAAAGCCATTAAAGAACGAACATAATCAAACAGGTAAACTAGCGCACGTCACCCAATTGCATGCACATGGGGATGCCATAATTATATGTCCTCACGTTTTGAGGCACACAGAATTGTAGGTTAGAAATGGAGTTGCACTCAATTCTTGCAGGTTTCATTACATCACACGCGAACAACCAACAGCAAGAGTTGCCATCGAGTATCCGCACTCTTGGTGTCCCTTTCGGCGTAAGATTGAGAGGAATTAACAGACGCCTCAGTGCCAAAGTTAGGAATTCACAACCTCTAAATAAAACGCAGCTTAGCAGGCACGGTCCTTCTCTATCGCGCAAAAGACACGGGGAAGGGGTATTTAACGAGGAGTAGAAGCACCTTAAACTACTGTTAAAATGTATAATCGATCGTCAGGCTTCACCCCGGTGAGCCTATAGTGCTTGACAGGAACTCGATCCCCGGACGAAAGGCAAAAAGCGGTCTACAATCCGACGCGATCGACGGATTTTATCCAGAAAATGAAGAATGGAGCTAGCAAATTTCGGATGTTGAAAGCCCGCAAAATGACGATAGTGCATTGTGACGCCATAGCTCAGCCTTGGACGACAGGAAGACACTGTGCCGTCCGATCGTCCACGTGGCGCACCATGATGGGTTTTTTCATTCCTCCATCAATATTGATGCCTCTTCAATGTCCAGCTAGACGGATGAAAAGGGAGGTTAACTCTCTCAATTGTGTTTGGGACAAGTGATAGGACCCACCAAACCTTGTTTGAAGCCCATCGAAAAGCTCCATGTTTTGATAAAAAATACCAAAGTCCCAACCACAAATGTCCTTTGCACAGATGTCCAAAACGTGGATATCCTTTTGATGGGATAGACAAAGTTCGAACCCTGGCGCACACATCCTCATATGCCCATGCCTATTAGCGTGCGCATTCCAGTCACAGGCTAGCACGACCGGAGGGTCTAGGACTATGGTAGGGCCTAGCGCCTACTAGTGTCCTGGGGCATGTGGAGGTGTCCATGTACTAGTGATTGTAATCTTGATTGTGGGCTCAAATTATAGTGTAAAGAATCATAAGCGAGGACTTTGAAAATTGAAAAATGAGAAATTTCTCTTTCTTCTAGTCACAATCACTGTAGAAATAAAATCATAATCTCTAAGCTCCATTTCATATGGAATGGGAGGACCATGAAGGGATTCATTAAGATGCATGCTACTTGGCTACACACGACTAAGAACTAGGCAAAAAATCAAGTTGAGTTTTTAGAGATGAGCCCTTACAAACGCTCTTTAGCTTCTGCAACCAAAGGATGGAGGGATTCATTAAGATGCATGCTACTTGGCTACATATGACTAAGACTGGGCAAAAAATCAAGTTGAGTTTTTAGAGATGAACTCTTATAAATGCTCCTTAGCTTGTGCAACAAAAGGATGGTTGACCGAGGGTTGACCTACCCATTTCACGGATTTGCCACGCGGGGGAGAGAGAGAGAGAGAGAGAGTGTGTGTGTGTGTGTGTGAGTTTGGCTCAATCATGTCTAGTTAAGGGAGGGATTATGAGACAGAGCAAGGCTACCGAGAAAGCAACTAAGTTCACCATGTTCAATTTGTTACATGGAGGGTGATGCATCATAGCAATGTTCATGCTCCCCCTTTTAGAAAATCAACTTAGCAAAGGTTGCACATGTTTTTGGGTTACTTCAAGGTGCTAAGCTTACAAAGGAAGGTAGCAATTTTGTTTACAAAATCAGTGGTGCCAAATGCCTTGCTATAGGACAAATGGTGGATTCTACTCCACCGTCTTTATATATATTATCTGGGAAGGTGCAAATACGATGAGTGGTGCATAAAATTTGTGGTATCGACTATTGCCTTGCTATAAAACAATGTTGGATTCTATTCCATCTCCAAACTTCTATGGCGTGTAGTCTTCGTATTTGATATTTGAGAAGCTATAAATGCAATGAGTGTTGCATATTACATCACCAAAATATCAATTTAATTGACTTGTGGAAATGAAGGTGGTCCTTGTCAAGGGCAGCTATAATTGTGGTTGATGAATGAAAACAATTGCCCTAAATAAGTACTTTGGCATTTATTATGGTATTTCCTACCTGAAATATATTTTTGGTTTGAAATACATTACCTTTGAACACATTTTTAAAACTTTTTTCAAGACATGAACATTCAAATCATGGTGGTTTCCATTTGTTCCTTATGTGCTCCTTATGAGACAAGGATATCATAGAGCGTGAAGTTTAGGAGGTTAATATATCATGGAGCATCGAGTTAATCTTTCTCCTTTGTCATTTTTGGGATTGATCCCTTGAAAGCGAAATTTCGTTACCTTAAAATTGAACGTTCATACCAAGCCTTTGTCCTAAGGTGACGTGTTTGTCATGTACTTTTTCTTATCAGACACCTGATATGCAACAAGTGCCAAATTCGTTTCGTTGAAAAGAGGGAACGTGTTTCAGAGTGAAGATTATAACCAATTGTGTCGCAAAGCTAGAAAACATTCTATGTTGCCATGGAGCCACATGTACATAATAGCTACTACGAGAACTTTATGGTTTATTTTGTAAACATGTAGCTACAGGTCCTTTAGTCTCAACCTATTTTCCCTGATTGTTTTATTGAACCTTAGCATCTTCTTTTTGAGGTAGGTCCTTGGAAACAAAAAATGGATATTCTTTTTTTTTAACCTTAGCATCTTCTCTTCTCACATATGTTTCATAGTACTGTGGGAGACACATCAGCATATCATGCACACTTCCTTTATTGAAAAATGGAGTGGCAGCCCAAAGCTCTTGGGTGTGTGAGAATAGCTCTATGGACCACTATCATCACTAGCTCATTCTTTAGTGTTGCATGAGTATGGGCATTGTCTCTATTACTCCTCTTGCCATCATACCATGATGTTGGTCTAAGACCTGGGACACCCACAGCTTGTATCCAAATAACTTTTCCTTCTCCTCCCTTGCCGACTGGTTCATGCTTGCTTTGCGCTTCCAATGGAAAGTGCAACTTGTGAGAGCACATGTCAGAAAATGTTGTACATAGTTGTATCTATGCTCTCCCTTCAGCTTGGGATCAGCATTTGCATCTGGCCCACTAGCCATCTTGGTGAAATGGACTAAGGCACTAGCTGTTGACTTTCCTAGAGCCCCTTTCTCCTTTTTGTTTTTTCTTCGAGTAGAAACTTGTTTCACCTCCCATTTAATCATCTAGAGTGCAAGCTAAACAAATATGGAGAGAGGAGAGGATAACAGTGGAGTTGAGGAGAGCGGGCATAGCTAGAGAGCACACCACAAATGACTAACTATACAGTAGATTTAGTTGAAAATAAGGAATATATACAAACCCCTTTAGAGTTATAGGTCCTTGGAAACAAAAAATGGATATTCTCCATCATCACTTTTCAATGGACCTCTTCTTTTTTTATTTCCTCCCGCCCTAAGGCTCAGAGTCGAATAGCCTTTCATATACCACAAAGCGTGAAGCATTCCCACAGTAAATGGAAATGCAATTTGCCCTTGCAAAACACACAAAAAGGGGAGATGTCTTTCCATTTAACTAGCTTATCCTTCGTAGGCAGTTTGCCAGTGAGTACACGCCAAATAAAAAAACAAAAAGGGATGGTGTAAGGCACGGCATTCTTCTAAGGCATAACTTCCACATTGCAATTGAATCTAAAGGTCCTTTATGCCTCCAAAACATTGGTCTATAATGGGATGTTAGTGTTGGGGTCTGTAGCCAAGTCTTTGCGAGTAAGCCATCCCAAGCTCTTCTCGTTTGGAGCCATCCACCCATGCAGATCAATAGCCCACTGGTTGTCGGCCAGCCGCCCCTCACCCTCGTCAGAGTTGAGTGCAAAAACATTTCCTCAGATTCCCGTGTAGCTGCACCAATTGTCTTATTTCTTGCATTGTTAGAAAATTGTGACTATGTGGATTCCAAGTGCATGATCATGTAGTGAGCCCCTCATGAGAGTCATGGTCTTATTTAGACTGGAGCTACTATTGGTGAAGGCCCATTTACTTACCCAAATTTTCAAACCTAGAAAACGGTCGGCGATCAGTGCCCGGACCATTCAGTTGAGCTAATTACTCTTCGCCACAATGTAATGAGCCGGTCGAGAATCTCTAACTTCATAATCTTGAGATAAAATTCTGAGAGCAACACCTCTTGCTATGGGGCAACATGTCGTGGGTAAAGCCTACAACCCCTATTTTGTCCATCCAGTGCCGTGCCAACATAGCCTAGGGCTAAGGTGAATATATGAGAAACCACTTAGCATAGAAGCTATCGCATTTGGCTTTAAATGCCTCTAGTTCTAGACCCCTGACAAACTTTGGTGTAGTGGCATAATGCCAGAAGAATGCATGCCATTGTTCCTACCAGAGCTAATCAATAGACATACGTTCAAGATCTACAAAACTTTCCTTCAAGAAGTGTAAAATTGTAGAGAGAAATATCATAGCGGGAGAGAGGATATGCTTAAGCATTGTGATGTGAGGTATCCCAGAACGGAAAGAGGCTTTCCCCTCCATTTTTGGAATTTACTTTGGAATTTATTCTTGCACTAGTCCATATGCTGGTGCACTAAAAAATCTCCTCGGGTTGGATGACCACTTTGGAGGCCAATCTGAATGTAGTAGAGAATGGTTTTCTTTGCGATATTGATTCTAGAGCTAGAGACTTGAGCAAAGTCATTATAAATCTTCAACAGATTGTCTAGGTTGGCTTGGTCAGCCAGGAGAAGATTGGAATTGTCATCCACAAAAGAATGAGCGCAAAAGTGTGTTCTATCTGCTGGCAAAGGAAGCCCAGATATAATACCACAATTGATATGATGGTCTATCTACTAGAGAAGAGGTTCTGTTATGATCGTAAAGAGGAGGGTTGCCAAAGGGCAACCTTGTCTGACAGACCTTCTCAAAGGAAAACTATCATACAAATAGCCACTAAGGGAAATAGTGGCAGAAGCATTGCTGAATAGGGTTTACATTAGGCTACAAAAACCTTGCCATCACTTTGAGTATGAAATCCCAGGTTACTTTGTCATATGCCTTCTTGAGATTGAGGTTGAGGCATGAACTTTTGATTATGTGCAGTAGCGAAGTCGATTGCCAGCATGTTGAGTATTACATCATGAATACTTCACCAATTATATAGAAACCCATACTGAGATGAGAGCCATGCCAACAAACACCAGATTCGCTTTACTAGAGCTTTGTTTGTTTTCAACATTGTCAAGGATTTCCAGTCCCCCAATCACAGATGGTTGCTTGATTTGGGGATGACTTTGACAATTGCTCAATTAAGGGCTGGTGGCATGTATCTAGTTCTAGCAATGTATTAAGAAGCAATGTAAGATCACTCCCACACATAAATGTTGGTAAGAACCTACGAGAATCCCATGAGGACCTGGAGTTTTTGGCCTACCATGGGTGCCTATAGTAATGGGTTGAGGCTCATAAGGGTAGTAAAAATCTTCAAATTTTGCCATTGGCTAGCTTCCGTTGTATCTCATGCCATTGCGTGTGAGCCCCATCCATGTGTTGTTTTGCACAGTTGATGTGGAGGGGAAGAATGGTGTTCTGCGAGTGCAATGATAGGAAGAGTGTTGTTGAGTGCTTCGAATGAGGAAAGGCATGGAGAGCAGCAGGACATCAGGAAAGACATGGGTCTGTGTAGTGGGAGTGCAAGTAGGTTTGGTTATGAGCATCCTCACATCGGGAAAGAGATGGCCTTGTGCTGTTGGAGTTGGCAAGGCCTTATACTACAAGAACGAGGAGGTGCATGGATTGTTGATGGAAAGAGGACATGGCATGGTGGCGTGGTGACACGGGACTACGATTGCATTTGGGAGGACACGGTATAGGTAGTGCAAAGAACCCTTTCGTTTGTGATGTGGCTTATGGAGATGGCTCGTATAAAGAAGGATCAAGCTATAAACTGAAGCAATCAATCTCACAATGACACAATGCATTAACAATAACGTAACTTTAATCCTCTTCATCGGAACCACTTCTTGATCCGTTGAAGCCATCCAGTACATAAAAATGAACGAGCTAAAATTCATTTGGCAACATTTTGCACTTCGACGTGTAGTCTAGATCTAGACTAGAGCATCCTTAGAGGACATTCAACTCCACCAAGCCAAGTAAGCCATTGCCATATCACCCAATTAGTTCCTACTAATGTTAGTGTGATACTTGGCAGAGTTCTCCTCCTTGGATTTAGGATTGTTGCATTCATCTTGCACACACACACCACCCATGTAAAGTCACACATTGTTGATTATTGGTTCCTGCACATACACATCAGTCTTGTATAGCTCTTAGCTACTCTCTCGACAGACAGTTGTCATCACTTCACTATAGACTTGATGGTGGTTGCAAAAAAAAAACTTGCTTCTCAACTTGCTCGAAAAACTGGCTTCTTGCCCATCCCCATCATTACTGAGTGGAGATCACCACTTACAATTTTGGTGAATTTTGAGCTTTATTACGCCATATTTGTGTGGAGGTGATCCATGTAGTGTTGTAAATTTACTAGCAATTGAATGTCCCTATTTGAGGTTACTTCCTTAGAATTACACAATGCTAGGTTGCTTCATGGCTTCCCTTGTTAAGACCTCTAGATCTTAGACATGTTCCAAAGACATCATGATTTTGTTGGGACCTAGTTCCATGCCTTAGCTCTAATCTTTCATAGATTATCTTGGATGGATAGAGTCTATTCACCTTACGATGTTAAACTAGCATGGCATCAAAGTGCTTTGCGGTATCCATGAGTAAGATCCACGAAGCATTCAAAGGGCACCTCTAGTTGTCCCTCAAGGGGTTGTGATCACATAATGTTTCTACATTTTGGTCTTGGTTTTGAGGCCATTAATAAGTAACTCTTTCTTTCTTTCTTTTCGTTACCCCTCACAGACACCAAGATCTCGCACACCTATGCACACACATTGTATGAATGCACACCTATGCACACACACCCACCAACCCGTTCCCCACCTCTCGCACTTTGAGAACATTAATGGTTACAAATATGTTGCCGAGCTTCTAAAATAAGCCCACACAAAGCTCCATCGATTATTGAGGGTGCTCCTTATTGGGGATATTATCCAAAGACTAGTAAAAAGTGAGGGTGTGAGCAAACCTTTGAGTCAAAGCTGACTGAGACAACTATTAAGGAAATATGGCCAACCAAGAGCTTAGCATGATGATAATGAGATAAAACTCTACCTTGTGGGGGAAGTCACAACATTGGATGACCTCAAAGTTTCAACCACACCATATGCTAAGGAGTTTGTCCCTTATTGCAATGTGTAAAATGGTACATGCAAGCCCCAATTTCACCCAAGTAGGAGGATAGAATTGATATAGATGTAGATCCTTATGTTGAATCAGTGACATACATGTAAGATGTAACCCGTTTTATATAAGTAAACATTCAACATTATACTTTTATTGTTTTTTGCAATGAAAGGTAGGATAGTTCAATTTTTTAAATACAAGTAACATGATCCGTCTACAACGGGTTAGAGATCCACTCCGCTGGGTCTCAAGGTGGACCATTTGACACCAACATTTTAGCAATACCTTCATTAGCAATGATGGGTATTTAGGATGCTTCCGTGCATATAAACTTGGCATTCATAACCAATTCAAGTGGCCTCTAAATTTCATTCATAGCCATTTCAAGTGGCCTACATATTTTCCAAGTTTAGCAAAACCCATGAGTGGTCAGCTAGTTACCTACGATTCAAACTCATTACTTTCACACATGTAAAGGAAAAATACCCATGACAATTTAGGAGCTATGTATCTTTCATAGAAAGTTGTGTTACTTTTAAAAGTAAGGTCAAAACGGTTCCACAGAATTATGTACACATTGGGGATAATGCTTTTGCATGTATTGAGTATATCTTTAAAGAAGTAGGATCAACATGATAGACTAATCTTAGACCGATCCACTACATTCACATGTACCCCTAAACGTTTATAGGTAAATGTCACAATTTCAGTGATCTCAATGTAATCGAGTCTTTGAATATGAGAGTGGTCATCTATTTGTTACACAATCTTCTAACTTGTCCTGATGCGTAGACATAAAGAATGTGTGCAAATCAGGCTAAAGGACATAAATTACATTAAGAAACCTAAGTCCAATCTATTAAGAAGCGATGCAAAAAATGCATATCTAGAAATAAAACTCACTAAAACATGCATTTTGAAGGATGGTGGCTATTGACAAAGCATAGGCATCTACATCTATATCTCCTCGAGATTGCTTTTGCGGAACATTACTATAGCCTCGTTAATTTCGGCCAAATTATTCCAGAGTAGGCTAAATTGTTTCACATGCTCCTGTAATTCCATGCTTACTTTCTCAACCTTTATCTCTCTTTCTTTTAAGCACCTTGAGACATCTTCAATTATGCTCAGTATTGCCCTTGTGTGCCTCTACCTTTCTCCTGAGGGCTTTTTTCATTGACTCTTTCTAAAGATGAATAATTATTGCCTCCAACGGTTTATAATTTGAGATCCAAAGAGATCATGGAGATGAGTAGGGGACCATTGCGAAAACAATCAATTGGTGGACTTCTTGTCTTCTATTTTGATGAAACTAATTTACCTACTGGTGTAGCAACATGCAACACTCCCAATCACTATGGGGACACTCTGAGCATGAGTATCTACATATGTATGAAGTCTCTTCATCCTAAAGAGTGCCCTTGACATAGAATAAGAACTATCTGCATTTGTCAAAGAATCCTCAAGCAATTCCTAGGGGACCATCGTGAAAACAATCAATTGGTGGACTTCTTGTCTTATATTTTGATAAAACTACTTTACCTAGCAATACTCAATACTCCCAGTCACTATGGGGACACTCTAAGCATGAATATCTACATACGTGCGAAGCCTCCTAATCCTACAGAAGTGCCCTTGACATAGAATAAGAAATATCTGCATCCATCAAAGAATCCTCAGGCAATTCCTTTGTGGCCTCCTTTAAGGGATAAAGAACCCAACCTAGCCACCATAGATATGGAGTACAAAGTAGGTGCACCCTATAAGCCTTCACAGAGAAAATCAGAGCTCCTAATGCTCATGATCACACTGATACTCTCAAAGATAGGTAGCTATTTGCAAAGCGATTCCAGTGGCCACACTTATACTTGTGGAGATTAGCGCATAAGCATTTATAGTGCATTACGAAAAAAAGAAGGAGATATGAATAAAGGTGATCCCGGACTATGAATCTTGTAGCATTCATACGAAAATTGTATTTGTAGAGCTTCATGAATGCATCTATACTTACAATGATGGTTGCAATTTGCAATGGATGATGCTAGAACCATATTAAGCCTTGCACTTGCACCAGCACCATTATCATCGACATGCATGCCATACCTTGGACAAAGAAGTTGATTTGTAGCAGCCATAGTGGATAGGAGTCTCTCCTTTATTAAATTCTTACAATCCTCCCGAGTATTGAATGTTAGAAATGAAATTCCAACGAAGGGTATCCCGCAACAGAAGATTGATAGAGCATCCCGAGGAATTACACATGGTAGTTTTTCACCACAAAATCAAAACTTCTTATGTGTACTTCATAACCATATGTGTGTGCAAGCCAATAATTAGACAGTGCTCCAACAAAGATAAAGAATCCACAATTATATATTTCCATCCAAAAGCCGACACAATACAAAAAAGATGAGGAGTCCAACCAAGCCATGGTCCTCTGATCTTACCAAAAGTTCTACTATCTCCTTGGCATCTCTAGATCCCTGAGCCCGTGTCCTCCTATTGAGCTTGTGTAGACTCTCCATCCAATGATCCCTCCACCCTACTTCCCAGGGAGTTAGCCTACGTGGGAAACTTCCAGAAGCTTAGTCTGCAGCCCTCCAACACTCTTCTCTTCGCCTGAATGTAGGCCTAGAAGAGAATGGTGTACATTGTTGCTTGGTATTTGCTGCTCTAGGTAATGTCTTATGAGTTCAACATGGCCTCCCTATGTAGGGGCAAAGCCCCTCCAAAATAGCCAATTGGTAGGGAAGAAATGGGCCGACCCAATCAGCTCCCCACCCTACTTTTTCTCTCCCCATAAACCCTATGGTGGGGGCTCACAAGCAGAGGTTTACCTAGCCCTTCTTGGCCATGGGGTAGGCAACCACTGACCCTAGGTAAGCCTGCCCAAATAGCCATGATGCAAGCCCCCTTGGCCTGGAAAATTTTTCACAATTCCGAGCACCCTCTTCTTGCAGCACTAAATCCGCACTTGTGTGGGTCCCCTCCAAGCCTTAGATCTGCTCCTTGTGATCTAGCGGTCAATGCCATGTTTCCCTAGGGGCTAGATTTCATAGGTGGAAAGCTTCTCCGAGCTTAATCTCCAGCCCTCCAACACTCTTCTCTTCGCCTAGATGTAGGCCTCGAAAAGGCTTGTATATTTCTTGTTGTTGCTTGTTGTTTGCTCCCAAATGGTCTCCTTATATAGGGGCAAAGCACCCTAAAAAATAGCCGACTTGTAGGGGGAAATGGGATAACCCAATCATCCCCCCACCCTACTTTTGTTGCTCCCCATAAACCCCATGGTGGGGGCACACAAATAGAGGTTTACCTAGCCATGCCTTGCCATGCAGCAGGCTGCCATTGGCCCTAGGTAGGCCTGCCTAAACTGCCTTGATCCAAGCCCCCTTGGCCTCCAAACTCTGCCATGATTCCTAACACCTTCCTCTTGCAACAGCAACAAATCCACACCTGTCTGGGTCCCCTCCAAGCCCCTAACCATTTCATACAGCCAACTATAGAAAACTATACACCTACTGATGTCATCACCAAGTTTCCCTACTAGATTTCTTGCATACATCTGCCTTCTCTTGTCATGGATAGCCTCTGGGCAATTGTGCCTCAAATCTACCCCACATGAGGTGCCTTCTCTACCAAGTACTCCTCTTGTGCTTTGCTTTCTCTCACTACTACCCACATGGCAGCCACAATGCTACCCTTTGGGGGCTCACATATGGGGAGATGACCTATAATGTCCCATAGATGGGGAGGTGAGAGAGACAGAGAGAGAGAGGGAGGGAGGGAGGAACACACACACACACACACACACACACACACACACACACACACACACACACACACACAGAGTCTATTAATGTCCACTGGAGGCCAAAAGGTCTATGGGACAACAAGTAACCCTCTAGTACATCTCCTTTAGGGAGGGAACATGGCAGCTCCCAAGGAGTGCAAAAACAACCCTCATTATTTTAGAGTGCCTACATAATAGTCTGAAAGAGTAAACAACCATACATTAGTTTAAGACTAAGAGTCATTCGGTTTTGATTTAAACTCTCTAATTAGGGCTACGCCTTCATGGTAAACTACCCATTTTCCATCCTTTCTACTAGCCTTGACTTTAGCTAATTTAATTGCCTTATTCTTGAGTTGAGCCTGTGCAAGCTCCTTTGTTATCCATACTTTGGTACCCTTTAGCTTGTAAGATTGTCGAAGAAGCTTGATCTGCATATCTTTTGACTTCAGTGTAAGGATTGCATGACCTTTATAGTGCATAATAGAAGTTGGCCTGGAGTCATCATCATCCTGCTCATCATCCACCACCCATTCAATGTTGGGCAAGCTTGCTTTGATCTTTGTCAATATTTCACTATATGTGTCCTCCTCTTTGTACCAATCTTTTGGGAGTCCCCCTATTCTAATCTTCAGTGCATTATCACTTCTAGCTTCGTGTTCTTTGATCTCTGCTTGAATATCAGACTTACTTGCTTTGGTGTCCACCTCCACAATCAATTCCTTCTTAGCAATTTGTACTTCAATGAGAGCAAGATCTTTGACTATAGAGACTAGATACGGGGTAGGGGGGGAATCCTTACAAGATTTTACAGCCACATCAATTACTACTTGCTTACCAGGCCCTTCTAGAATGTGAAGTAGAGCCTTTACTTCTGCCAGTTCCAATTGTAGCTCTCTCATTGTCTGCTGCTGCAGATAAAAAATCTGATTTTGTTGCCCAAGGATGGGTCGTTTTGAGCCTTCTTGTTGGTAATTCTGTGCATAAGAAGAGGGTGTCATGGGTTGCAACTGTAGAGTACCGAGTCCTGATAGAGGTTGAAGGAGTTGAGGGGGACTGGGAGGAGAGGGTAGGTCAGTACATAATTGGCTTTTTGTTGAACCACCTAGCTGAACCTAACCCTCGGGTTGGGTTGGAGGTTTAGCACAACTCAAGGTTAGGGTTAGTGTGTTTGTTGGCTGCTGACGGGTTGCTGACGAGCGACGGGTTGTACGAATAGAGAAGTACGGATGGGGCTTTGCGGACTGGAGAGGGAGAGAGAGAGAGAGAGAGAGAGAGAGGTGGAAAGTTTGAGTAGGTGAGGGGGAGCTGAGGCAGAGAGGTTGAGCAGAGGGGAGGCGGAGGGGTGGTTGAAGTGGAGAGGCTAAGCGAAGGGGCTAGCAGGAGAGAGAGAGAGAGAGAGAGAGAGAGAGAGAGAGTTGGAAAGTCTGAGTAGGTGATGGGGGGCTGAGGCAGAGAGGCTGAGCAGAGGGGAGGCGAGCGGGTGAGGGGTGGCTGAGGTGGAGAGGCTGAGCGGAGGGGCTGGCGGAGGGGCTAGCAAGAGAGGCAGGAGAGGCTGAGTAGAGGGGCTAACAGGAGAGGCGGGAGAGGCTGAGCAGAGGGGCTAGCGAGAGAGGCGGGAGAGGTTGAGCGGAGGGGCTAGTGGGAGAGGGAGACCTAGGGCAAGAACTCCGTTGACAGTGTCAAAAATAGTCCCAGACAGAGGGGTGTGTCACAAGTGGAATAGGTGGAACAAAAAATGGTGGTTGCTAAAAAAAACTCCCTTCTCAACTCGCTCGAAAAACTCACTTTTTGCCCATCCCCATCATTACTGAGTGGAGATCACCACTTACAATTTTGGTGAATTTTGAGCTTTATTACACCATATTTGTGTGGAGGTGATCCATGTAGTGTTGTAAATTTACCAGTAATTGGATGTCCCCATTTGATGTTACTTTCTTAGAATTGCACAATGCTAGGTTGCTTCAAGGCTTTCCTTGTTAAGACCTCTAGATCTTAGACATGCTCCAAAGACATCATGATTTTGTTGGGACCTAGTTCCATGTGTTAGCTCTAACCTTTCATAGATTATCTTGGATGGATAGAGTCTACGCACCTTACAATGTCAAACTAGCATGGCATCAAAGTGCTTTGAGGTATCCATGAGTAAGACCCACAAAGCATTCAAAGGGTACCTCTAGCTGTCCACCAAGGGGTTGTGATCACACAATGTTTCACGTTTTGTTCTTGGTTTTGAGGCCATTAATAAGCAACTCTTTCTTTCTTTCTTTTCGTCACCCCTCATAGAGACCCAGATCTCACACACCTATGCACACACATTGTATGAATGCCCACCACTAATGTCTAGGCCTACGCATGACCCTAGACCCAAACCCTCTAGGTTTCATAGTATGGCTGACCACAATCACAACCCATGGTTCCGGGATTATGGCTGATGCAACATTTCCTTCCCCTTAAGAATGGTTTATGTCCTCAAAAACAAAATTGAGAAACCTCCTCTGGATATTGCTTACCCTTTCCCATGTTGAACTCTCTTCAGGTCTATCTTTCCACTTAACCAGACATTCTTGCCATATTGTGTGTCGCGTTCTTTTTTCTTGTCTATTTAAAATTCTTTCTGGTTCATGTGGTTAAGATGCAAGTTCAATGAGTTTAAGTAGGACTTCATTTCCAATGAGATTATCATCATCTCCTAACTTTCTTTTTAGCCTACTAACATGAAAAACTGGGTGTACTCTACATCCCTCAGGTAAGGCTAATTTGTAAGCAAGTTCTCCAATCCTCATAAGTATTGTGAATGGTCCACAATACCTAGGAGACTTCTTCGGACATTTACTTGTCTTTAGAGATTCTGAAGATTTAGGTACCTTAAGGTAGACTTTCTCATTTACTTCAAACTCCAACTTTCTACAGTGGGGGTTTGCATAACTTCGTGCTCTACTATCCTGAGCTCTTCTTATGCTATCTTTAGTTAACTTAAGTGTTTGATTCAAAGCTTTAAGAAAGTATTTGGCTGCTTGAACCTTCTCTTTTTTGGGTTCCACTATCATTCGGTCTCTTGGTTGAAATCCATACATCATCATGAATGGACTAAAACCTGTAGCTAAATGTTTGGCATTGTTATATGCAAATTTTAATATGGAAAAATACAGTTCCCAATCAATTTTCCATTTACTTACATATGCTCGGAGCATATCCTCAATGATCTGATTGACCCTTTTAGTTTGACCATCACTCTGTGGATGATCCGTAGTGCTTATATTCAATGAAGTTTCTAACCTCTTAAACACAGCCCTCCAAAAATGGCTATTAAATTTGCTATCTCGATCACTAACAATATCGATTGGTAGCCATATAATCTATAGATATGCTCTACAAATAGCCTAGCTAATTCTAGAGTTTTAACATCTTCATTGACAGGAATAAAATGAGCCATCTTGGTCAACCGATCCATAATTACCCACACTGAGTTGTGCCCCCTCTGTGTCCTACAATGAATTCCATGGAGATGCTTTCCCATTTGCCAGATGGAATCTCCAATGGGTGTAGGAGACCTCCTACCTTAAGGCGTTCAGCCTTATTGACTTGGCATTTTTGGCACTTCAATACATAATCTTGGACGTCCTTACCTATTCCAGGCCAAAAGAATTGTCTTTTCAGAAGCACGTATGTCTTTTGAATTCCCGGATATCCAACACTCGGACTATCATGACATTCAAAAAGAATTTGGTGCTTAATGTTATTATTATCTAGGACACATACTCTACCCTTGTAGAGCAGGTAGCCATCATCAATAGTATAAGTTTTCTACTTAAGTCCTTCATCACCAACTTGTGGTGTGTCGCCATTTCCATGCGACTCCACAACGAAAGCATCTCGATTAGTTGGACCCTATTTCTAATTGCTTTCCATATTTCAAAGAAGTGAGGATCAAACTCACATTTCCTATATGTCAATTGTATATCAAACTCTTGCATTAACTCAGCCCATCTAGCTTTTTTACCTTTAAGCTCTAGCTGATTACAAATCCACTTAATGCTCTACTCATCAAAGATGATCTCAAAATTTTCACCATATAAGTAGTGCCTCCACTTTTTAAAAGCATAAACTGTAGCATATAGTTCCTTCTCATATGTTGAGTAATTCCGTTGGGCACGATCTAACTTTTTGCTTTCAAAAGCCACTGGTCGATCTTTTTGTATAAGTACCGTCCCAACAACAAAATCATTGCCATATGTCTCAACCACGAATGATTCATTGGGATCCACTACTTTTAAGACAAGAGCTACTCCTATAGCTACTTTTAATTTTTCAAAACTTCTCTTTTGAGGTTCATTCCATAGAGGTTTCGAGAGAGAGATCTCCAAGGTGATGGAAAAGGAAAGAGGACTCACGAGATGGGGATCACTCGGAAACTGTCGCTGGGAGAAATTAGCAGGAAGCCCTCTTATTCAGTTGGTGTAACATTGGTATCAGAGCGGGTTGTGATCACGCTTCTGTTGATACAGTTGTGAATGCAATCAAACTAGAAGGACCACGCAAAGTGTCGCAGATATGCTCCAAGTGAATAGGCGGTCCTGACCACTACAGCAGCCCCAAATCAGCAGAACTCCCTTGACTGTTTGTTGTTGCCTACTGCGTCGTAATAAGAACCAAGTGAAAGAAAAGCCAGTTCTGAGAACGACGGCCATTTCAAAGACTCGGTTGGCGTGATACGACAAAGACGTGAAAGAAGGAAGTGGTTTTGGAACACGTCGCGCCATTTCTGCTGCTGCTACTACTCAGAAGGAAAGCGCCGATGCAGCCATGTAGAATATATGCAGAGAGAGCTTATGAGTGGAGAATAGCTTTTAGGTGTTTGGCACTTCTTTCATTATTGTCTTAGTCTACAGTCCGAATATGTCCAGCAAGCGGGCGCAACTTTGAAAACACCTTCGAGAGCAATTTGCAGATCAGCAGGTCATCTCCGCTGGTGACCGGAACATGACTTCCTAAAGACCGTTCGTATATCACTGCTCAATCGACTGAGGAAAATCAAACTTGCAGCGCTCAACTCTCTGATTCTCGACGCCGTTTCGTCGATTCGTCGCTTTGCTTTTTATTTTCAAAGTTTTGACAGGCCACATCATTCAAAGGTCTCTCAACCTTTGAAAAGAAAAGAAAAAAAGCCACATCATTTCTTCTTTTTTACCCCTCTCTATATGGATTCTTTACCTCTTTCTTTTCTAAGGCCCTTCAATCCCAAAGTGTCCTAATCCTTCTTAGCCTCACCAAATTCAAAGATTAATGGTCGAAGCGAGGACTTTGAGTTATAAGAAAGCGAAAGAGGTCGGAATTAAAAGAAGATTTTGGGGATCGAGTTCGAGGAAAGCGGAGGCGAGATCAACAATCAAAGAGAAGCGCATCGACTTCAAAGACATATCCAAAGCCTCGAACAAATACCAAGGAAGTGGGCATCACATTTTTCTCTCTGACATAAAGCGCTTTGCTTTATAATTTTTGGAAAATACACATCGTTAAAATGACAAATCCAGAAAAGAATGATACGATTAGGGAGGCCGAGGAAAGGGCTAGAAAAGGAAAAGCGATAGTTGGGGAGGAAACAAATGAGGAGGTACAAATTGAAACTCAAGAGGATAACGTGGAAATGGAGGACATAGACTAGAGTGATTATGGAATTCCGTATACGAAATTCCCTAAACTTGAAACTCGAATGCAAAATATAGAAACATAGCTAGGAGTTATAAGTGATACATTGAAAACCCTAGCTGAAGCCATAACTAAGTTAGCTGATTCTCAATCGGTAACTATTACAGAAAAATCACCGATTCCTCCTAATCAAGTTAAGAGGTCCACCTCTCGACTTAGAGAAACCTCTAATATCCTTAAGGACTTGAAACCGCCAATTTTCAATAGGGAAGAAAAGGAGCATAATAAAGATGCGATTAATACGTTCTTGCAAAAGTGGCAAGACTTCTATCGACTCAGGAATACCTCTCCTGAAAATCAAGTCATGGAAACAAGTCTTTTCCTTGGAAATAAAGCCTACAAATGGTGGATGAGACTCAGGGAAAATGGTAGAATTCCTAGGTATTGGACAGAGTTTGAACAAGCCTTCTTAAAAGAGTTTTTATATGAAAATGAATTAGAAAGAGCGTGGGAGGCTTGGGATAATTGCACTATGGGAAAAAACACTCTAGTCTAGTACATAGTGAACTATAGGGAGGCAGTCCTTAAGCTGAAGGGAATTGATGAATTCCAAAAGATAAGGGGTTTTATGAGAGGTCTTAAAGACACTTATAAGGTTGAGGTGAAAATAAACCTTTGAGGAAGCTATTAAGTATGCCCAAATATACGATGATATGACGGGGAAATTCAAAGTTGAAACTTCAGAACAAACAGGTTTTGTTCCAAAGTTTAATAACTTTTCCAATTTGAAAAGGAAGGGGCACTTTAAGAAGGAGGTTTCTTAGGTACCACCTATGAAACCTCAAACACAAAATTATCCTCTCTTGAAGAAAGAGGATTGCGAAAGTGCTAGGCAAGAAAATCTTTGCTTCAAATGTTTGAGCAAAGACCATGCTGCTTGGAATTGCCCTAAAAATAAACAAGTGGGAGCTAAAGCCCCAAATAGACCTCCATAAAAACAAGTGCATGCGGTGCAAGTCTTGCCGCTTAATGGTACTGAAAAGTACACTGAGATAGAGATCTATCAAGAGAATAGCACCCGCATGTGATGTCTATCATCGGCAATGTAGCAGCCCACCTTTGGTCCTCATGATTTAATGAGGATGCATGGAAAAATTAAGGGGCAAAGAGTAAGAGTGATGGTTGATGATAGTGCAACACATAATTTTTTGAACTACTGGTTAGTTAAGAAATTAAAGTTGCTCGAGAGTCCCAGTGCCCATAAATATGTGATTTCTTTGGCAAAGGGAAGTGATAAAAAAGTTTGGGACACCATGATACATGGTGTAGAGGTGGATATTCAAGGTGCCTTGGATTTCCAAATCATGCATCTAGACCGAACAAATGTAGTGCTTGGTCGAGAATGGCTATAAATGTCACACCAACTGAATAAGAGGGCTTCTTGCTAATTCCTCCCAGCCACGGTTTCCCACTGATCCCCATCTCGTGAGTCCTGTTTCCTTTTCCATCACCCCAGAGATCTCTCTCTGGAAACCTCCCCCTATCCCAATTCTTGCAAAGTGGCCTCCTCCCTTGGTGCCATATGTCCCACAAGGGACCTTACCCTTCTAGCCCCCTCATGGGCTCCCCCTTGCACCTCTTAACTAATGTCTAGGCCTAGGTGTGACCCTAGACGCAAACCCTCTAGGCCTCATAGTATACAAGGACTGTTAAGCCCTCTGGTTTCCCGCCTAACCACACAACCCATGGTTTCGAGATTATGGTTGACGTAACAAGACCACTTGTCAATACATACATGATCGAAACACGAGCCTGATGATCTAGCCAATGCATGCGAACTTGTCCTCCTATGCCGATGGAGCCACACTAGTCCCATTAACTTTACGCTTTTCACCTTTTATGAACTCATAACCAAATACAGGACCAATCGGATAAATCGAGATGTCTCTACCGAAGCTCTCGATCACTTGCTTCTTATGACTTTGAGGACTCCATGCATGATTGAGGTATATGCTTGTAGAACTCTTTTCTTCTAGCTAGAGAGAAAAAGGTGATGGGGAGCATATAGACAAGCCCTAGACTAGGTACAAGGAAAGGTTGAGAAGTGCCATTTTTAGATTGGTCATGGTTTTAAGAGACTTTCTACGAAAAATGGCGTGTTGGGTTATTAAATACCATTATCAATTGAGACTTCTTATTGGAAGACTACAAGAGAATGGGGTTTCATAAGAATTTTATAAGCATGATAGCTTCTCCTTCAAGAAATTTGCAACTATAGTGTGAATGAATAATAGCTCATCGTAATCCGCACCTTGAATTCAAGGCATTATTAGTTCAAGGGGTTAGGTGCCCCTTTGTCTGCCACTTAGCCATTACGTGTAGCTATAGGATAAAGAGAAGTCAGAGGTAGCATAACAAGTCTTGATATACCGAGATAAGAAATTCAATGGTGACATGAATGTCTCCACTCATCTCCCAAGTTTATTATCCCACCTTCATCAATAGCTTCTTAGAGGTTGTTAGATACCTTTAGTTCCCCCTAATAAAGGTGCTTCCATAATGTATACTTTTGGCCTCATAATGAACCTTTCCTTCTCTCAAGGATGCACCAATCCCATGGCCATACATATTGCTTACACCATGGGCACCAAGAAACAACAAATAAAGCAAGCTTTTAGTGGTAGTATTGATCTTTGTGGTCATCTCTACCCACAGAGACAAGTGCGTGCACATTCCCATGTTTGGCTCATGAGGAACGCCAATACAATAGAAGTGATCATCATCAATCCAAGATGATTCAAGCCATCAAGGAGCCTGGATTTATAGCCATAGCCAAGGATGTGAGAACAAAGCCCGTCTTTGGGTAGCTTGGAGTTTTCTACTATACATTTAGGTACCAAAGCAATGAAACCAATGCAATCCAACACCATCAATTTTTTAAACATCTCATCACTTAAGACCTTTTATTAAGCACTTTCAAAAGAATATCCTACCTTGTAATTGTAATTGTTAAACATGAGTTCAATGTAGCACCATTTTTGACAAAGAGAACCTACATCACCATTTTTCACAAGACTTGTAGCAATTGATTTCTTGCCATTAACAAACGAAGGCCTCAACTTAGGCCCAAGGGCTCTACAATAAGTAGATTAAATGTTAACTTTCTAGGTTCACACATGCAATTAGCACAAAATATTTCTACACCTTATTTAGCAATTTAGCAATTCTTAAGGACAATATTACTTGTATTGATGTTGTAAATTATGGTTTTGAATTTTATTTTATTATTGCTCAAGGGTAAAACAAATACAGAAGGTTTCACAAAACACCTTGCCTTATTTTAACATGAAAGCTGATTTCTTTTAAAAAGATGAGTGATCACAACCATAAATGAGGGGGCATGGGGTGCCAAAGCATTGCCCTTTTCCCGAACCATGAAAGACGAGCAAACTCAAAAGGAATACTACGCTCAACATAAAGAGTGCACAAGAAAAGCCAACGCATGCAAGCTGGTGCAAACTCCACCTATATTTTTTGCTTTGTATCCACTTGTCCCAAGGTTTCCATAAGATGTTGATTGAATTGGTTGTGCAGCTAAATGCTCGAATTTCTCAAGTTCTTAGACCTTGGAGTTATGTTTGTTTTGTGTTATGTTTCCCAGCATGGGACCAAGTATCACCAAAACTGTGTAGCTCCATCTTTGATCTTTGATTCTACATATGTGTTTACCTTAAGAAGATTAGCAAGCATAACTGATTCAAAGAGATAGCATGTTAATAATTCATGTCAAAATGCTTGTAACAAAAGGAAATAGTAATGAGGTCGAACAATCACAAAACACATTTGATTAGGCTCAAGCTGCACGTCAAGTTGTGAGAAAGATTGACCTTGCTACTGTGTTCCTTTCTTTGCACTCTATGTTTTTAAAAGCTCCTGTTGTACTATAAAGCTAAGCTATGTTATTCATCAACGGGACGTATGAAGTAATAATATTTGTAGTGAACCCACAAGGCTCTCTTAAGCATAAGGGAATGAAATCCTATGCTTCATTTTACAAAACCCCTGCTTCGTTAATTATGTATCGCAGTTCTTATTCCCCTCACCAGAAGCTAGATGATTGAGGCTTCACCCTCCCTCGGAACAAAATGTCTTCATTGAATCGGACATTCTCTCTTTCCTGGAGTGTTTTCTTGATGGCACGGATAGCCTACCTGACAGGATAATATTTTTAGGAAGGGAAAAAAAAATTGCATATAATTATATTTCCAGACACTCAAAACAGGATGGCACAACACAGCAGCAACTAGGCATATCATTAAGTCTGTCTGGACCGAGAGCTAGGTTCACATGCATGGTTGTATTTCTGTGCATGAGAGACTTTGTGTAGCTGTGTCCTACATAACCGGCCATACCAACAGTCCTCCCTTCCAGCTGCATCAGGTGGGAGTTCCTGCACATGAAAAACAGTTGCAATGAATTCTCTCCTTAAATTGCACACACTCCTGCTTGCCTATCATCCAGAACATCTACGATGTATCCATGTCTGCTCGAATCTTAACTTTCGATTCTATACATATTTGACTCCTACCAATATCCTTTAAACTTCCCATATGCTCCATTTAAAAAAGTTGCAAATGTCTGTACTTCTATCACAGCTCAAAATTTACTGTATTTCACAACACTCACATTTTTTGGAAGCGACAAACGGTATTTGTAAAAGATATGTTGAATGATAGAATCTGCACATTGACTGCAAAACGAGGAAACATTATACATGGGAATCACAAATTCTCACACCCCATAGCACAAGCAGAGTATTAGAAATTACTTGCAGAAGTATGATCCTGCTGTGAAGGTAGGACGATTTGCCGGCAAAATCGGCTTTTCTGCAAGCATACAGACCTTGACACTGTAAGAAGGACAATAATTCATCTTGAAAAAATGGTTTGATGATGGATAATGAAAGGTCTTTGAATTTACCGATTTCTCCCCTGTCCATCTTGTTCAGCCACTCAAGTACCACATCTTGTACTTCCAGCCTTTGTTCTGATATGTATCGTTTTGTCACCTGCTGTGTCAGAACAGTGAATAAACCATCCATACTTGTTTTTCCTCTAGCACAGACAAGCAGTCATCAAATTGAAGAAACAAAAAAGGTAAATTAGAAACGACTCACATCCTGCTCATAGGTGTTTCCTCTAAAAGATCCAGAGGGAAGTTCTGATATCCTTCGTTCGTTCATCTGAAAACCCAGGAGGTTGAATGTCATCCCCTAGCCATGAAATCTTTATACAAAGAATTACAATAGAAAAAGAAATCAGACATACTGTCTTTAACATTCCTGGTCTTATACAACCAATCACCACACCATTGGGCCGCAATACATGTTGGTTATGCCAATACATATCACAAAATACTTGATGGCATCCTGCACCTGTGATGACGAACCCCGCAATTTTGTCAGCTTCCAAGGGTCAGATCAATATATAAGCATATAGACTTACAAAATCAAACACTTCAGCGAAAGTTTGAATATATTACATCTCTGTGGTACATCTATGTCCAATCTCTCAGGCATGAGTGCATTGCAGGCTGAGCACGTAAGATGGATAGTCTGTGGTCCGCAATGAAAGACAGAATCTGGCCACCATTTCAACCCCCCCAAAAAACAGCTTTATTTAAAAAATGGACAAAACATACTGATGAACTAGTATTCGACAATCAAGTCAACATGATCCGAGTCAAGATGTCCACTTAAATATGATATGTAAGATCACCGTAAAAAATGTACACATTATCAACACAGCCCTATATTCCTCAGTCTAAAGAAGTTACAATGAACGCAAAGATTCATGTAATGAGGCTACAAAGTGAATCAAAGGAAAATTTCCCCTAATATAGACCCAGCTTACAGCAATTAGTATGAAAATAATAATAAAGCAATTATGTCTCCCTTGAAACCACTAACATTCAGAAAAATCATCTGTCAATTTCCATCTAAGATTATAATGCAAGAAAAAACATAATCACAGCAGGTCTCAGATATTATAGTGTTTCAAGACATTGAACAAGAAGAATGCAATGCTGAAGAGGATCATCTAAAAAGCTCAACAACGCGCATAGACTGGATTTGTAGACTATGCACTTTGGGAGATAGAGAGAGACAAAGGAGCATTTCCTATGTACCTCTCCTAGAGGACGGTATCACCGCCTCTTCCTGGAGGGACAAGGTTTCGGACCTCTTTCCCGGCTGATCAGGACCAGGTATGTGTTGGCCTCTATCTGATGGAGATGTCATGACGAGAAATCACTAATCCGTGAGATTAGTAGAAATCAAAACATTATTATATATTATACGCCAATGGTGTAACATGTATTTGTATTTATGATGGACACCGACCGATTTGTTATGGCAGTGGATCATCTCAGCAAACTAGTCGAGCTGAGTCACTGCTTCAGATGGCATCAAATTTGGACATGTGATACTTATTTTATTAATAAAGATGTGCACACACGTGTCTAGGTCCTAGGGGCAATAGGAAGGGAAGGGTGTGTTAAGGTGCATTGAATGATAGATGCATGGGTCATAGGATAAGGGTAGGTGTAAATGGGAAGATGGAACTTGAGTGATCTCAAGGGACATTAATGAAAGGATATCACCCTTTCATTGTGAATCTCCACTAGCATTCTCTCTATTCACCTTGCATTTATCCGCCATCTCTCTCCCACCTTGCATGTAGGTTGAAAAGAGAAACAAGTACTCTCACAAGGGCGCTCTTCCCCCATTGGAGGGCCAATTGGCATTCAAACTCTGCATGCATTGCACACATTCGCATTCTCAATGATTGAATAGTCCATTATGACAAAATTAGGGACGAAGAGGGTGCTGAATTTTGGGGATGAAGATTTAGGTAACCCCTCGTAGAGAGCCAAATTTCAATCTCGAGAGAGAATAGAATTCCCAAAGTATTACGGAGCAAGAGAGGTGGATAAAATCCTCAATTGGATTCGCCATTTTGAGCTATATTTTGTCCATGAAGATGAGACCGACCATGAGAAGCTTGCTCTTGCCACATTGCATCTACAGAAGGATGCTTTGATATGGTGGTCCTTATCACAAACCGGAAAAGAGCCTATTCTTCAATGGTCCAAGTTTGTAGAGCAGCTTAAGGCCGCTTTCATGCCCCCGAGGCATGAAAAAGAATTGACCTTGCGCTAGGAAAGGTTCAAGCAATTCGATAACAAGAGTAACGCTAAATTTACGGCTAGGTTCTGGAAACTCTCTTTAGAGTTACCTGAGAAGAATGAGGATGATAAAAGAAAGAAGTATTTAGCAGCCCTAACATCGAAAGTGAGGTATGAGGTTAAAATGTTCAATCCAACCACACTGAAAGACCTCACTAAATTAGCTGAGATTACTGGGAGGAAATTGAATCCTCGTAAACCCTTCAACAAAGGAAAGGAGAAAGCTATTGTACAAAATGTTACCAGCCAATCACGTCCTGGATGGATACCATTTCCTTCCATGACTCACGATGAGAAGAAAAAGCTAATTAAGGAGGATAAGTGTTTTGGATTAGCTAGGGCATCCATGGCATAAATGTCCTGACTCCTACTCTATTAGCCAAACTTGCCAATCAATCCTGTAAAATGGAAAGGCAAAGCATCCAAGCAGGAGGGTGAGGCTTCTACCTCCTCATCCCAGGACTCTATGGCGAACATAAAACCAAGAGTAAATGCTATCCATTCAGCCGACACTAGTGTATGGATGTGTGAACTGAATATATTCTTTGTAGAGTATGGATAGAGAATAAGATTTTTCTCCTCCGTGTAGAGCGTCTTATATGATGAATAGGGCTGAAATAGAAGAGTTGAAAAAAGAGATTGATGATCTATCGCCTCTATAGATTAAGAAGCTGTTCATCGCAAAATCATCTATAGCCAAGGTCCACCTAGTTCAATGAACCATTTGGGTGAGAGAATCGTTTTAATACTAACCAGTTTGTTGAGAATATGTTTCAGCTTATTGAGCAGGTTACTATAAAGATCTTGGTATTAAGAAGAGGATTCTGAGAATGAAGAGGTACTGCAGTGGTACTTCTGCATTTTGAATATTCAGCATCAAGAAGAACCATAACTTGAAGATGAGATTTAAGTTCTAATTCAGAAGAGATTGTGTACTACCAAGAGAAGACTATTTGTAGATTATGAAGAGGAGATGCAAATGCAGAAGTAAAAGAGAAAAGCGTATGCAAGACAAAGAGACAAGAGAGGATCCATAAGAGGACTTCTGCCCATTCAAGCAGAAGGGAGTGTCATGATAAGAGAAATCACTAATCCGTGATTAGTAGACATTAAAACATTATTATATATTATACACCAATGGTGTAGCATGTATTTGTATTTATGATGGACACCGACCGATTTGTTATGGCAGTGGATCATCTCAGCAGATAGAACTAGTCGAGCTGGAGCCACTACTCAGACGGCATCAAATTTGAACATGTGACACTTATTTTATTAATAAAGATGTGCACACATGTGTCTAGGTCCTAGAGGCAATAGAAGGAAAGGGTGCATTAAGGTGCATTGAATGGTAGATGCATGGGTCATAGGATAAGGGTAGGTGTAAATGGGAAGATGGAACTTGAGTGATCTCAAGGGACATTAATGAAAGGGTACCACCCTTTCATTGTAAATCTCATGTAGCATTCTCTCTATTCACCTTGCACTTATCCGCCATCGCTCTCCCACCTTGCATATAGGTCGAAAAGAGAAACAAGTACTCTCACAAGGGCACTCTTTCCCCATTGGAGGGCCAATTGGCATTCAAATTCTGCATGCATTGCAACTGACCCATGCTGCCCTCATATCATCTATCTCCTCCTCCTCTACTCCGACATGCCCAAGGGCATACTCGAATGCATAGAAATCTGTGATGTGTCACTGAGCTGAATCTACCTGTCTCTCGCGAACCTGTTCCCTCTTGTTCCTTGATTTGACACAATAGGGTCTCTCTACTGGACTTCTCGAGAATGCGAATGTGGGGATGAGACGAGGAGGAGGAGGGATGCAGCCAAAGGCACAGGAGCCAGACACGATGCAGAGCACGTACGATGGAGGTTCAACCCATCACAACTTTACTCCCACGGGGTCGTCTGACCAAAGGCGTCACTCTCAATATGGCCCGCCGATGGGATACAGAGATAACGGAGACCACACCCACAGCCACAATACCCAACAGACATAGATACGAGATATTTTTGCAGCCAACGGGCACCATGGTGTCTAGCTATGTGTTCTGACTTTGAGACTAAGCATTAGCTATTAGTTTTGAGTTTTTGTTTTCGAGCTTAGTAGCTACTTAGCAAAGGGTCTGAGTGAGCCCTTTGCCTCGTATGAGTTACTATGTTATCGTACTTTGTCTCATAGCCCCACGAGGCCTCTGTAGAATCCCGTAGGATAGAATAGATGCATCTTGCAAGAGGTGTGAGAGCACAATGAAATCTCTATATTGATTGTGAGAGAGAAGACTCTCTTTTATAGAAAAGGGGAAAAGGTAATACCTTCCCTACATAGTGGCAATCAGCCCCTACATCAGTGGGAATCAATCCCTACATCAATGGGATTGCCTTTGTCTTACATCATCACTTAGGTCACACACTAGACACATCATAGCACTTAATGTGCCTTTACAACACACACAAACACACATGTAACTCCCCTAGATGCACACATGCACCATAGAGCAAGCCCTTGATCATACTTATCCCAACATGCCTCTTGCAGTGTCAAGGATACATCTAGTCTCATAGTTTCTCATGCCATCTCATGGTGGTCAAGGATAAATCTATGGCTAGGATCTCATGCTAGCAAGGGTTCCGAAGGGTGTGAGGTTCACAGAAATGGGATAGACAAAACACATATCACATGGTCTACATCATATGGTGACCAGAGGTGATTTACATAACATATTCTTTTTGGAGTACTACTCCAGATAGAGAACCTCAAAATTTGACCCAGTGATGACAAACAAAAAAGTGCTTAAAAAGCATAGTCTTCATACGAGGCCTCATCTTGTGGAGACACATCAACTGAAAGTAGATTGGCAGTTTCTGACTTTGTAGTTGCTTCCTTTTTGGCTTTACAATACTTTTCATGGTGATTGTTTTTGACACAATGTTTGCAAGGATTGATCTTGAAGCAATCTTTTGAGAGGTGATTAGTCTTCCCACAATGTTTGCAAGGTGAAAACTTCCCCTTTTGAGTTTTTATGGCATAGGCTGTGTCATTGCCTCTCCGGAGTTCCATGTGCCTTTCTTCTTCTTGAAGAGCAGTAATAAGACCTTCAAGAGTAGGATTAGGAAGATTTTTCAAAGTGGTAACAACATGATCATAATCTTCAGGCATACTTTTGAGCAACACTGCCATTGCATCATCTGTAGTGATTGGAGAGTTAATAGAAGCAAGTTGAGTCATGAGACTCCGCATATAATTGACATGGGCAGCCAAAGGAGTGCCACTAGCCATCTTCAATTCAAAGAAAGTAATCTTAAGTGACAATTTTGAGATGTGAGAGCTAGCACAAAAAATAATGTCAAGCTTCTGCCAAGCTTCAGAAGGAGACTCTAAATTAGAAATGTGATGAATATAGTCATCTCCTAAGCCACGAGCAATGATGCCATAGGCTTTCTCCTCTCTAGCAGGATCTCTTGCCGGATGTGTCGGAGCTGAGGATTCTCCAGCATTAGAGGCTGTTGAATAAGTAGTTGAAGCAAGTTTGACAAGCCCCCAGAGGTTTTCCCTCATCAATGCAAACTTAACCTTCATTTGCCATGTGTGAAAGCCTTTACCATTGAACTTATCCATATTCAAGATGGTAGCCATGAGAGGGTCTAACCCAGAATGGGCAGTGTCTACTCTCTTACAAGGCTAGAAAAAATTGAAGAGCTTCAAAATACCAGCAACCAAATTCCATACTACAAAACATAATAGAAATGATGTTTTCACTTGCATGCTTCATAGAGGTGGCTAAATGAAAGCATTCCAAGCAAATCCACGTGTAGCAACTTAAAGCAAAGCTGTAGCCATAGTTGTACTGAAGCTATTCAATACTTTAAAACATCAAAAATGCTAAAGTAGCATCAAACTCACCACATTGTCAAAACTGTCCAAAACAGAGACCTGAACTTGGAGGGTGCAATTCTCACAGCTCATAGCTCTATTCAAGGGGATTTTTATGCAGGAAGAAGGGCCTTATACCAGAGAAGGGCTACCAGCAAGGAGAGGCGCAATGTTGCGTCAGGTCGCCATAGCCAAGCTTGAGAAGACCGACTGGTTTTTCGTCTGTTGCGCCTCCATTCCTTGTCCAAATGAGCTCAGATTTCAACAGCAGGTTCCCTTCAGTGTCGTGCAGCTCGGGCTCAGAGAAATTGACAGAAGGATAAGCACAGAGGCGGCATTGCGTGAAATTTCGTCAGAGAGTGTGAGTGTTGGCGTTTCACGTACAGTCGAAATTTCACCAAAAGCTTGCAGCTGGAAGTTCGCCCATACAAGAGGAGTTTGCAGCTCAAAGGGTTTGGGCAATGGTCGTTTGTAGGCAGAGAACAGAGCTCTCAAAGATTTTGGGAAGGAGGAGGAAAATAGAGAAGATGAAGAAACTTATAGTTTATGCTTGAGATAGCATCTAATGCTAGGCTAGGCTAGATCTAGAACCTAAAGCTCTGATACCAAATGTAGAATCCCGTAGGATAGAATAGATGCATCTTGCAAGAGGTGTGAGAGCACAATGAAATCTCTATATTGATTGTGAGAGAGAAGACTCTCTTTTATAGAAAGGGGGAGAAGGTAATACCTTCCCTACATAGTGGCAATCAACCCCTACATAAGTGGGAATCAATCCCTACATCAGTGGGATTGCCTTTGTCTTACATCATCACTTAGGTCACACACACTAGACACATCATAGCACTTGATGTGCCTTTATAACACACACAAACACACATGTGACTCCCCTAGATGCACACATGCACCATAGAGCAAGCCCTTGATCATACTTATCCCAACAACCTCCCAAAGACGGTAATACATCTCTCTCTCTCTCTCTCTCTCTCTCTCTCTCTCTCCTCCGCCTAGCTCTCTACCTCTCTCCTCCTAGCTCCACCACTCCAAGCAGCGCCCACAGCAACAGGAGCGGCGGCTCACACAACAGTAGCAAGGCGGCGCACATAGCAGCAAGGGTCGGGTCATGCACATAGCAACAAGGGGCGGGTCGCGGGGAGGGGGCAGATCCAGGGAGCAGTTCGCCAGCCTAGGGGGGCCCAAAAGCAGCCCACTCTCAGCCCCAGACTGAGCTGAGCCCTGGCTCAGTTTGGGGTGTTAGAGACAGCAAAGGGCCCCCCAAAATACTCATAGGCCACCATGGAGCTCTCGAAGGCCTCCATGGAGAAGAAATCTGCTATCTTAACTCCTAACTCGAAACTTACAACGAAGAAACTCTCCTTTGCTGCCATTACTGGTTTTGCCTCGACTCCCTCTCCTTATGATTTGAACTATCAAAGGCAACGCAGCAAACTCACAGGCTTGAACCTACAGGAACAAGTTTACTATCTACAACAAGAACTCAGAGAAACTAAGGCTCGACTCGCCTCTATGGAGATGAAAGTTTTTAATATGGAGAACAAAGGAAAACAGGAAATCGTACAAGAAGTATTGCAGATACAAAGTGAAGCAGCGCTCGAACCAAACATGGTAACCAAAGTCCAGGACTTAGTTACCACTCAGGTCAAATCAGTAAAACAGAAAATTACAGCAAAAATGGACAACAAAATCAACACATGGGATGTTTACAAGAACAGGAGAAAAGGGCCAGCAACAACCGGATTCTACGCATAGGAGGATTACCTGTTACGCTCAAGTTGAGGTCACATGACCTCGGAAGGGTCAGTGGACATTTTCCTTTAAAGGATCAATGTTTGTATTATACTTATTTGGGCTGGTCAAAAGGATTAAAGTCAAGGTTCTTGATGAGGGTGACTAGATGGGTCTAAGGCTATGGGTCTTAAATGCATTAAGTGTGTGAAAGCGCCTAGGGGCAAGTGAATTAATTGATATCCCAAGAGAGGGGTAGAAAAGATGCATTTAAGAGGTACCTAGAATGAAGACATGTGGCATACTAGATCCATCTAGGGAATTGGGGCTTGGTGGATTTGCAAGCAGGAGCTTTGACGTGCGATTTTAATCTGCAGAAAGCTTGCTAACACCGAGAATTGTTTGGAAGGATTAAACTTGTGTCTGCACCCGTGATTGACGGTAGGCTTATGAATTTGGAATTGGTTGTACGTTAGGTCACGAAGGTGCAGCGAAGGTTGATGTTCTTGTGAAAGCCCGTCCTAGCAGCAGTGTGTGGGACATCGCCAAAAAAAGAATTCGAGCGTCGAACCAGGGTGTCATTTCAACTCAATTCTCGCTACAGGAAGGCTTTGCCAGTGAGCTCTCTGTGTATGAATGGGCCCTTTTCTATGGCTGCAAGCAGGAAAATCTGGAGTTACGGAGCAAGAACGACGGCCCGTCTCGGAAGCGAACACGAGGCTTCCTTCTTTGAATATTTTGGATCAAGGCGTGAAGAGTCATTGAGCGAAAGTTGCGCGATCAAGACTATTGACCAGGGAGTCTTTATTTCATTCTTTGCCCTGTTTTTTTTGTTTACTTGGTTTGCGGCTTTTAGAAATTTCGAGATTGGATAGTGTAGATGAGAAATTCCAGAGTTTAGTTTGGAAAAACAGTGGGTACATACAGTGTGTATATCCAATTATTTGAGAGTGCAGGAAATTCCCAAGTATAGGGAAGTGTTGCCAA
This sequence comes from Dipteris shenzhenensis, assembly GCF_047967505.1. Lineage (NCBI taxonomy): Eukaryota > Viridiplantae > Streptophyta > Polypodiopsida > Gleicheniales > Dipteridaceae > Dipteris > Dipteris shenzhenensis. Next base: position 3,665,869 of record NC_141605.1, on the reverse strand, counting down.
TTTGCATTTACAGTTTATACTTGTGTTAAAATAAATTTTCTTTAAAAAAAAAACCCCAAATCGACCTAAATGGAAGTTGAAGAAGAAGCTTCTAGGGTGGACCACGTAGAATCGGGAGTACGGCCGACCCCGCCGGTGTCGGGCAAAACAGGCCATACACTGTCTGATAGAATTGCATTATTGGAGGATGCCTTGCAACACATTTTAGCTCAACAATTGTAAGGCAATCCGAGCTCAGAAAAATGGTTCATAGTATGTCTACTAGACCATCTCATGAAGAGAAAGGTAAAGCTCCAGTGGAGCCTGAAACCAATGTTCATACGGTCGAGCCTAGTAGAGCTAAGGTGCCTAATATTGCCAATTATAGGCCAGATAAGTATTCTGGTCGGATGTCTGATCGTAGTTCTGATATCATAGAGACATGGTTACACAAATGGTACGAGGCCTTCGCCATTTGTGAAATCAAGAATGATATGAAAAAAATATGTGAGGCCACCCACATGTTTAATGAGGCAGCGGATAGATGGTGGATAAAACAACAGAAAGATGGAGTGGCATCTACTACTTGGGAGGGGTTGAAAAATAAATTAGAAAACACTTCTTACCTCCTGACGAAGCATCCCGAGCTTGGGATCAGTATCGAAACCTTCGTCAGAGAAATTTATCAGTGGTTGAATACACTGATAAGTTCAGAGAAAGTGTAATGAAAGTTTATGAACCTCTACCTCAGTCGGTGCAGGTAAAAGATTTTATCTTTGGACTGAATGATTTGATCAAGATGGAAGTTCGGGCTAAGTATGCGAATACGCTAGATGAAGCAATTGCCATAGCCCTGAACTATGAGGATGCCAAAGGAAACAGACCAAGTGGGTATGAGTATCCGAAGAAAACTGGCTTTAAGAAGTGCCTCACAGCCTAGTGGCCAAGACAAGCAAGCGAAGCCAGTTAAGATTCCTTCTAAACCAAGTACCACCATTTGAATGAAAAGAAAAGTAACACCAATGGCAGCCTGGGCTTGATCAAAGTATTCTTTGAACCCAGAGAAAAGAGAAAAAGCAAGGAGAGAAGGCTTGTGTTTTAAATGCCTTCAGCCTCATCAGTGGAAAGATTATCCATGAAACAAGGATTGTCGGATGGTTGAGATGGTGATCTCAGAATGCGACGTGGAAATGAAGAAAAGTCCCAGAGCAGAACAGATGCAGATTTAGCTAGCGGGATCTTCTCAAAGGTCAGTACCTGTTTTGTTATGTGTGTCTGTTGCTAAGCTAGTAAACAATGCACCTGATAATATCCTATCAAAGCCCGCAGCAACGGGTATACAACCTTTAACGATACGGAGTTAATTAGGATGAAGGAGCAAGTAGCCAATCATGACATCATTGTGTTGTTTAACTCAGCGCGTCAATGCACAATGTAATTAACTCCAAGCTTGTAAAGAGGCTGAAATTAAAGACTAGCCCATCTGGCTATGCATACACAGTCAGAATGGCAGACGGAAGTTCAACTAAAGTATGGGACTAAAGGGTTACTCAGTTGGAACTTCAAATTCATGACTATGCAGAGAAGCTTGATTTTGAAATGACAAAGCTTGCTCATGCACATATAGCCTTGCGTAAGGCTTGGCATTCTAGGAAGAATCCAGCCATAGATTGAAAAAAGCATTTATCAGTTCAAGATGAATGATGTGCTATATGTCTTACGAAGTGAAAAAGATATACCTCAAGGACCGTTGGTTTCCGTAATGGAAGTTCGAAAAGCTCAAGAAGAGTTTTTGTTTCTTTGTATAGCATAGGTAGAGTCAATTGATGGTCCTTCAACTAGCACTCATGTTACCCAAGATGGGGAGATGGCCAAGTTAGCTGATCAAATAACAAAGGAGTTCTCTCTGATTATTTTAGGGATGAGTTACCTTATGGGTTACCTCCAGAGCGGAATGTTCAGCATACGATTGAACTTATCCTGGGGGCAGAACCTGTAAATAGACCTCCCTATAGGTTAAGTTTTACTAAAGAAGCGGAGGTGCGAAGACAACTGGAAGAATACCTCAAGCTGGGGTAGATTCAGCCCAGTTTCTCACCTTTTGCTTCGCCAGTGATATTGAAGAAAAATAAAGATGATACTTTCTACCTCTGTATAGATTATAGAGCGTTGAATAATATCACTGCTAAGCACAGGTATCCGATGGCTCGGATCAATGATTTGCTAGATGCATTGCATGGGGCCATAATTTTCAGCAAGATTGATCTTAAGTGTGGCTACCATCAGATCCGTATAGAGCCGAGGATGTGCATAAAACTACTTTTAGAAGCAGGTTTGGACATGCCGTTTGGACTTACCACTGCTCCCGCTACATTCGTCATGCTTATGAACAATTTACTACGCCCGTATATCGGGAAGTTTGCAGTACATTTTATTGATGACATTCTTGTTTTCAGCAAAAGTATTGTTGAGCATCATGAACACTTAAGAATAGTGTTTAATACTTTGAGGAAAGCCAATCTCTATGTAAATAAAAAGAAAACTGTATTGTGTATGGCAAGACTTGAATATTTAGGATTCATTATTACTCTTGATGGCATGCCATTTCCTGTACTCAATAAACCAAATCCACCATTAGTCAAATACTTAGCGCGGTAGAAATGGATCCAACGAAAGTGGTTGCGATACTGACTTGGTCTATTCCTTAGAGTTTGACCACTTTGCGATCATTCTTAGGATTTGTCCAATTCTATCAAAGGCATATCAAAGGATATTCCGAAATAGTATCGCCACTGACTGATCTGACCTTAGATAAAGTACCTTTTATATGGGGATAGAATCAATATGAAAGTTTCAACACTGTAAAACAAGTTGTGGTCTCATGACCGGTGTTAAAAATAGTTGATTTCCAGAAACCGTTTTTCATTGAAACCGATGCAAGTCGCATTGCGGTAGGAGCAATTCTTCTCCAAGAGAGAAGGCTAGTAGCCTTTGAAAGCAAGAAGCTTTCTCCCTCTCAACGAAATTGCCCAACTCATGAGTTAGAGTTGTATGCTGTTATCCATGCTCTGAAAACATGAAGACATTATTTTTACGGATTAGAGTTTTATGTTGATGTTGATCACGATACTCTGAAACATTTTTGTAAACAATCTGACTTGAGAGGCCGCCAAGCTAGGTAGGTGGGCAGAACTCATGCAGGAGCTGATACACATTCCATCTGCTGAGTGTCGCTGATGATATCAAGAACCGTATGGAATCCATCTTTGCTACTAGAGCATAAGTTTCATCATGATGTTGACATATTGCTGTGCAAATGCTCAACTAATCTAGCTTTGTATCTTTGAATATTGCCATCTGGATTGTACTTCACTTTGTATACCCATTTGTTTGCTATGGACTTCTTTCTTGGTGGAAGGTCGCATAATTACCAAGTATTATTCTTATACAAAGCATCAATTTCTTCATTCATAGCAGTTTTCCATTCTAGCTTGTCTACTGCATCTTTAAAGTACACTAGCTCTTTTGTGGCCATGATGGTAGTCATAAGAGCATAGTTGGTGGTTTCAACCCGAATTGCTTTACCTTTAGAGACTTTAAATCCAAACCCAAAGACCCTCATTCTTAAACTGATGTAATGAAAGCCACTTTCTCAAACATATTATTAGAATCTAGACGTGTGCTATAATAACTTCGAGCTGAGATGCCATGTGCACTCCTCGACCCTCTGGTGTATCCAGATATTGTAAGTCATCTTTTTTGGTATGTGCTTTATCCCATAGATCCATCAGGTCACACACACACACACACACACACACACTCTCTTTTTTTAGTGAAAGCCATGATTGTTTATATTACAAGAAAAGCCACCTCAAAGCGAGGAGCTAGAATTTACATCAGCTGAAAATCTCTGTATATGCTAAATATACATCATGATGGATGTAGCGAGTCTGCAAGCAGTCAAAAAAAGATTGCTCTCTCTCTCTCTCTCACATACTTTTTTTTTTTTTTTTTGGGTGAAACCAGTAACTATATTATTAACATGAAATCAATGTACATGACATTAGACTCCAAAAGAGAGCCTAATGGAAGAACTAAAAAACAGTCAGAAAACACTTCAAGGCTAGTAGCATCCAAGTCCCTTGCAGCATAGCTATCATATAAAGATTGCTTGAGGGACATTCTGAAGAAAACATATGCCTGAGGAAATTGTTGACCCATCCTAGAATGCAATCTCTGTGTCCAAATGGTCCATAGTACCCAAAAACGAGTTGAGTGAAAGAAGAGGAGGAATGGAGACATCTGAGATGAGAAGCATCCAAACATCCAGAAGAGTTTCCGGAGTCTGATAGAGGGAAACCGAAGCCGCAGCAAATGAGAGACATGAGTGATCAATATCTGAGAGTGCGGGCAAGACCATAATAGATGAGGAACTGTCTCGCGGTGATGAGAGCAACGGGGGCAGGAAGGGGAAGCAATGCGACGTGCTGCCAATTTCACCCCAATGGGAAAAGCTCCCACTATACATCTCCAAAAGAAAAGCCTCTGTTTCAATGGCAATTTGGCTTTCCAAATTTTCATAAGTCGTGATTGCCACCAAGATAAAGGCCTATCCAAATTTCAAAGAGTGTTGGCATGCTTATCAATCCATGGCGATGGAAGAAGAAATCTGTAGACCATCGAGGAGGCCAGATAATGCATTGAAAGCGAATAGGTAGCAGGAGATAAGGAAGTCAAATTCCAGTCCAGTAATCTGTCCTGTACAAACAGTGGAGGAACACGAACAAATGGCTGCAACATAGTTGAAAGTATTCTCCAAATGGACCTATGATGCAGACCCAAGGGGAATGTCCTGCAAGCTTGTGGAAATGAAAGCATATAACCTTGTTGATCCACAACATCTCCAACAAATCTTATGCCCAATTTCATAAGATTATATGCTTTAATAGGTGCCTGTAAAGCGAGAGGCGATTCAAACACCTTGCTCCAATGGATGCTTTCCAAGCGAAAAGAATTACCATGATGAGAAGAAGCACCTGTCCATTTAGCATAAGAGAGAATTCTCTTCCAATCATGAATAAAAGCAGTAGAAACAGGACAACCAGGAATTTTCCCCTGAAATGTGGTCATGACTGCTTCCCAGTGATCTGTAATCCAATGCCCATATGCATGGGACGTCATGTTTCCACACATAGCTGCTAACATAATAGCCCATGGCTGTTTTTGCTGAAAAAAATCAGCAATCATAGTGCTCTTTCTTGCCAACATATGAACTTGAAGATTGAGAATATTCAGCCCCCCATGTGTCTTAGGTGAACAAATAGACTGCATGGGTAGTAGTCGCAAAGCCTTTTTATGAGATTTGCTTTTCCAAAATATCTCCATAGCCTGGGACATATAGGAAGCCAAATGCTTAAAAGACCAGGGAAGAAGAGGCAAATAAAATTGCACATATGCCATAATGATGGACTGTACTATCTGAAGTCGAACATATAGAGGCCAAGTGGACAAATGCCAGTATTCCAGCTTCTTGTTGATCTTTTGAAGCACCCATTTGAGCTATTGTTGCGGGGTAATATTCCAGCCAATGGGATACCCTAGATGCCTCACAATAGTATGGGAAGGGATAATGTGGCCTAGCCAGAGAAGTGCATGCCAATCAGCTTCTTTCAATGCTAGAAGATTTGATTTCTGAAAGTTGATATGCAGTCCAGCAGCTATGCCAAAATCATTCAGAGTATGCATCAAATGAGAGAGGTCACTTTGAGAATTCCTTCGCATAAAGTATGAATCATCAGCATATGCCTGTGCAAGGAATGACTGTGCCCCTGGAATTTGCAAGCCATGAAGCTGCCCTGTATCTACAAGATGGTCCATATGCAACAGTAACGGATGGGTAGCAATGGCATACAGTAAGGAACTAAGAGGGCAACCCTGTCTCACTGAGCGGGTCATGGTCCAGGTTCTTGACAACCCACCACCAAGCAAACACTGCGCAGTGGCATGAGAATAGAGCCAGTAAATAATATGGACCAGCCGAGGGCCAAATCCCAATTTATGCATAGTCTGAGAGATAAAATCCCAATGGACAGTATCAAATGCTTTCGCAATGTCCACTTGCAGAATGAGAACATCTTGTTTGGAATATTTGGCATACTCAATTGCAAGCAAAGTATTGGAGATATTGTCAGTAATCTGCCTTCTGGGAACAAACCCATACTGCCTGGGATGAAGTCCTGCTTGCAAGATGAAGCGAACCTTGAGGACAATCATTTTGGCAATGAGTTTGTAAATAACTGGCATAAGAGATATGGGCCGCCAATCAGCCATCGTCTCACACAACCTTTTTTTGGGGATCAATTTGACAAGGCCATGTTTCCAAGAAGGAGGAAGAGATTGTTCTGCCCAAGCATGATTGATCATTAGAAGAAGAGTGTTCTTGAGATCACCCCAAAATGCATGGAAAAATTCAACAGTCAATCCATCCCAACCAGGAGAGCTGCCTTTACGTAGATGACTCAAAGCATCATCCAGTTCATTAAGCATAAAGGGCTGCTCCAATGCATGAGCCTGTTCCCGAGACAATATAGGCTGAACATGCATAAGAAATTGAGACCTGGCTGCATTCACTTGCATCAAATGATCAGGCTGAGGAGAAAAGAGATGCTGGAAATGACTAGAACATTGCGATTCCAATTTTGATTTGGAGGTGGTCCAGGTGCCATCATCTTTCCTGATCCTGCAAATATCCTCCTTTCGCCTATCCGCATGGAGGCTTTTAAAAAAGGCTTTGGAGGAGCAGCCCTTATCCAAAAGGGGTTTCATGCGAGCTCGGATTTGCCACTTTTTTAATTTGCGAAGATCATTTTGATGGATGATATGAACCGCATAAGCACAAGAATCCTGTTCAGAAGAGGTAAGCTGCCTATGAGAATTGATTACATCCATTTGTTGCTTGTGAGATTGAGCCCATTTCAGCTTAAGCCCGAGGTTTCCCATGTAACTCCGTCCATAATCTTGAATAACAGCCTGCAAGCGATGAGCAAGACTGATCCAAGAAAAATCCATGTCCTCTTGAGCATGTAAGAGGAGGGGGCGGACAGCCACTCTCACCATGTTCTGCAATTGTTGATGAAGCAGATAAGCACTATTAACATGGAGTAGGCGACGACCAAAAAAAGGCATATCATCTGTCAAACGTGCTATAGATAATGCCAAGCATACTGGAAGGTGATCAGATAGCAAGAGGGAATGATCAACCCATAGTGCACATGTAAAACTAGCATACTGTTGAGCATGCAGCAAATACCATCTGTCAAGTCGAGCCCAGTAATGAGTAAAGGCATTGTGATGATATGTATAACCCATATCTCTATCCCTTGTTGAGAGCCATAAATCTTCTGCATGCAAGAATGAAAGCATATCTTCCCAATGTCGAAGCTCAGTGGGGATCATATGAGAATGATGAGTGGTGTTGTCTTGAATGGCAGGCGAGTTATTAAAGTCTCCACACAAAAAGGCATTGGACAGCCATGGATATTGTTTGAGGGAGGCCCACATTCGAGCTCTAGTCGCAGAAGTTTGAGAGGCATAAACAGATGCTATTTCATAGAGATCAGCATGACAGATGCATTTGATCACCATCCATCGACCCTGGGGGTCATTGTAAGCAACCGTGGGCTGCATTCATGTTTTACCAGCATGCAGACCCCCGAAAAGTGCATTGTACCAGCATAAAAGATATCATAACCAGCATAGTGGCCTTGCTGGCCAGCCAAGAAGTGTTGGTTGTGTTCCTGTAAAGAGATTACATCGGGGTGCATTCTATGTACATAGTGCTAGAAAAGTCTCCACTTACTGACATTGCAAAGACCCTGAACATTGTATGTAATGCAAGTAATTGAAGTAGACATAGAAGATATGTACAATCAAACCAAAAGCATAGTAAAGGTATAAGCTATCAGGCCTCAGCCATGACATCAACATCCACCTGGCCTCCTGGATCATTAGCTCTATGATCCTCATCATTGTCACAAACAGGGATGCCCCTCTTTAACACATCAACCCACAGTTGAGAAGTGAGGCTATCAGCAGGGGTAGAGGTCTGACCAGGGGTGGAAGTTGAAGCATCCCAATGGCGAGATTGTAACGGTCATGGTTTGAGTGCGAATACCTTTTTGGGTTGCTGCCAGGCACCCTGGGGAGAGGCATGAGATTCTGAAATTTTGCCCTTTCCTTTATCCTTTTGCTTGGCTGAAACCTGAACCACATTTTCTTTGGGAGGGACAAATTTAGATGCCACATCACCCAGCTTGGTAGGCATAGCCTTAGGCCCCGGGCCATAAGTTGGGGGGGAAGTATTTTCTGGAGCAATAGCTGTAGGTGGGAGCTGATGCAGGACACTGTGAGGCTAAGTGGCCAAACTTATGACATGTGAAACAAGCACATGCAAATACTCCCCAGTTCAAGTCAAAATATTTTTCACCGAGGGGAACATCCTCCACTTCTACCGCAATGGAAGGAGGGGTTGGGTGATCTGTATCCCAAAGAACACAAAACCGATTGCGATTACCCGAAGGACGGGGTGGGCATACAACTTGCCCCAAAGTAGCTGCCAAACTTGGTAACTCAACCCTCATATAATCTGGAAAATCCACTACCTCAACCCATACAGGGCAGTGATGTCGAATGAGACCGTGATGATCCTTATTTGGCAACCATGGCATGACATGCACCATTTGTTTGCCATAGAATAGAGGTGACATCTCCAATATCTGCTGACGATATGAGGCATCCAAAAAGTGCACTTCATAAAAACCTCGAGAGGCAAAGTATACTCCTTCAACAAAGCAACCTCCCAACAAAGCCTGAACCCACTGAGCCACATCATTTGCTGAAGGTAACTTCCCTGGGAAGAAAATGATAACTGCTTGCTGAGAGAACTTTCGAAGAGGAGCGACCAATGAGGGCAGCTTTAGAGGGCCGGGGGAGGTTTGGCCCACTCCTTTCGGCTGTGATGAAATTCATCTTTGAGCATGTCAAAAACATAGTGAGCATCTACGGAATCTGCAGTTGAGAAATCAACTTGCTGTCTTTTGGAGTCCCATGTCGATTCCTTGCGGAAGTAACTTTTAAATTGGTCCTCCATTGAGGTAAGCAGGGCGGGATTGATGAAATTGCAGAAAAGAAACAAAATTGTACGGCAGGGTTTGTACAGGCAAAGAGTACGGACGAAGTACAGGGCAGGAGTACGGACTGTACGGGTATACGGGAGAGGCTGTACGGAGGAGGCTGAGTCGTACGGGGATGCTGACGGAGCACGGTGGACTAAGCTGTACGGAAAACAAAAGTGAGCGGGGATGCTGACGGAGCACGGTGGACTAAGCTGTACAGAGAGGGACGGGGGGTACGGATATACAGCAGGGTATTCAGAGTAGAGATGGGGATGACCATTAAAAGAGGGACAGATACGCTCGGGGCTGCGCAGGGAGGAAGCGGGCTGCTCGTACGGCCGTACGGTGGACGTACGGCATCCGTACAGTTGTACGGACAGGGCGCAAGCTTGTACGGGAGCTTGGCGAGGCTGAGCAGCAGGGATCCTCTCTCCACGGGTCGTCACACACACCTTCTCTCTCACACACACACCACTCTCTCTCTCTCTCTCACACACACACACACACACATGTACATGTGCATCTGTGTGCATGCCCCCACCCACGCGCACACATGCACGTAAAACACGCATGCATACAAGACATCAAAAATGTGGTTTTCCAGTCATCTATGTACCTTCTGAGCCATTGGGTCCTACACATTGTGGACAACGATCAGAATCCCACTCTTCACTGTCATCATCCATATCATCACTGCTTGATGAATTGTTTTCACCACCATCTAGCTTCATCTAACCACATGCAAATTCAATATCAGATTAAATATTGAAGAAGAAGCACATACGCTACATGGGACACAATTAGAATATCATGTGCTAAAAGGGTAATTTGATATCTCGTCTAGTTCCCAGAATTTCAGAAAACCCAAATTCACAAAGGAAGCATAAAGCCAAATGCTAGTCCAGTGTGGTGTGCATTGAATGCACTTGCAAGCCTTGATGATAAATGTCATATTAACATCCACTTACAGAATCATTGCCTACAATTGCAATTTGATCCAGATTTGCTATATCTTCAAGCGCTCTTTTTAATGAAGGAAAATCTTCCAGCAATTCCTGAAAGCAGGAAAATTTGCATTTGAAACCTAAAGATGTCAAGACCTGAGCTGCTCACTTGTTTTACTAGCAGTCAGAAAGTAACCAAATAGAAGCAACCTGGCATTGGAACCAAACACATCCTTTTAAAAACAACACTATCACTACAAGGGCTCCTTGGTCTTTTAGATGGATAGCCACTCGACTTATACATCATGTCACTGATTTCTTTTGAATCCCATGCAACGTTGATGTGTACCAAACAGGGTGAGTAGTGTGACATCGAGTTTTAGTACCTCTATATTTGAAAGTATGGCATGTCTTCAATCTCTATGCATTCAAAACATACAAACATATGTGGGAGAGGATAAAGAGGATAGCAAGGGGGTGAAGGAACGGGGATGGGGGAAAGGTAAGTTTGTCCATAATCTACTGCAGAGTGAATAGTGAGCCCTAGGTGCAAACCACGATATGAATGTATTCACAAGCGCATTGACACAAGCCAGCACTATAACTAGGTTATATGCCAGAATGATGAAAAAATGATAATGACTCAACTTTAAGAAAAACTTGACAATCAGGCATGTTTATAAATGTCCTACTACACATCCACAAGTTCAAGCCTGAGCTTTCAAAATATATGCTGCAAGGGATTTGAATATGCTACCTCAACCAGATTGTGCAAAGTATGATTTCGTTTCACAGAAACAACAGGTTCTCGGCATTGGGGGCACTTCCACCTGGACAATGTGTTCTTTTTGTACCATTGTGAAAAGCATCCATTGCTGCCCAAAACTCAAAAGTGAGTACATTCTAGTAGTTCCTTTTTGCAGAATTTTTGAAATTCAAGCCTGATAGATACATGCCACTGCAAGTTATTTGCTTAAACATGGCACACTTTGGGAAACTCACCAAAAGTTATGCAGACAAGGTGCAACAGAAACAACATCATGCCAAATGCTGAGGCATATGCAGCATTTGAATTCATCAATGTTTTTTGATACCTGCAAAGACAGTGAAGACATAGTTCTCAGTGCAGGCTCGTAGTTACTGAGGCCAAAAGTCTTGGCAGGAAGCTTACCAATTGAATCGAAACAGTGTGATTAGATAAAGTTGGAGTCCAAGCCTTTCTTTTGCCACACCACATGGGAGTGTGTGTGTGTGCGCGCACACTATTAAGCTCATAAAATGTGCATATTGTACATAGCAACTGTCAAATGGGAAAGCATCACTAGAATTGTGACAATGCCTTAGAGTCATGCAGCTTAGGAAAAACAAATCATGGCTGGATAACACAGGGAAACTGAAAGATATGGGGACTAGAAGTCCTAGGAGAGTAGTTGGACCTGAGATCACCCTCTTTGGCTCTGACAAATGAAGGTGCATTGCTCTTCTGCCCTTGCCTCCTACCTTTGTCATTTGGAAGGCTGGTTTGTGAAATCTCACTACGTACACATGTAACAGGCCTTCAGTTTCCTAAAGGGCAGTAGACCATAACTTGCATTGCATATTCATTACTCACAGCCACATTGCATCATTTCCAACCACTTAACTTTAAACAATACCACTTAGAAACAATTTGAGAAATAACTAGATGGAGGCTAGAGTGCCCCTGCTCAATAAAACCAAGTACAAGACACCACATTGGCCCCAAACTCTTGGCACCCCTTCGGGTATTTATTTATTTCTTTAAGAATGAGATTTGTACATACAGCAAGGGCTCACCCTTATGCTCTGCCCCACAGGCAATTCCTTTGTCCAAGCCAAACCTTGGCTATAACTTGCATTCCATCCTAGTGCACACACTAGTACCCAAGTGCCAAGGCAAAGCTAAGGCATTCACCATTTGTCCATGATCAACTATAAAGGTGTCCAAGCATTCCACAAAGACTGTAACCAACTGTAAGTGACAAGGCATCAATACACTTCCCAAAATGCTCAAGCAGCCTCAAGGCATCCAAATGCAATACACTGCCCCTATGGCACTCTCCCAGGCACACTCTCTGCAACTGAGCGTCTGCTTAAGCCTGTAAGGTCCAGAGGAGCTCCAAACAACAAATGCAACAACAACAAGCTTCCAAAAGATCACCAAATGCAATCACATGAAAGGGATAGCGACAAGAGAACTCAAACCAGCTTCAACTGACTTCAATCTAGCTCTAAAACACCAATAGATCCCGTGTGGAGGCTAGCAGGAGGAACTGGCAGCTTAGGAGAGGGGAAGGAAGAGAGAAAGGAAAGCTGGGAGCTGAGAAATGTGAGAAGAGCAAGGCTCACGGGTGCAGAGGCTTGGGTGAGCAAAGAAGGGCTAAACTTCCACGGCAAAATCCACCTGCAGCTTGGAATTGACCCGTGTAGCTTAGGAATGAGTGCTTCAGAAAGCGTGCAACAGCAATTCAGCGATCAAAAACACCTCCGGATGCGGGCAGCAGCCTCAAGGTACATGCAGCTGTCTCGGGAGGTGAGCAAGCATCAAACCAGGCCCGTACAACAGCCTAGGGACCTTGAAATCTGTGTAGAGTTGTCCGTACAGCAGGAAAAACAGCCCGTACCACATCAACGAGAGACGTGCAAATAACCCGTACAACAATTATGATAATCCCGGGGATGATCCATGCTTGGAAAAGTTGCAAGAGTACGCTCCCGTGAACAGGCGAGCCTGCTACAAAATTACAAATAGCATACCATAACCTTGGGGGTTCACATATACACTATAGTAAGTACCAAAGGTCAATGGCACCACCCAGGAACCCGCTAGTGTTCTTGATCAATCCCGGTAGGAGGCATGAATGAATTGTTCTTTTACGAGGAAGAAGGCATGCCTGCTCACAAGATCAGGGGACTCTAATATAGAGAGGTGGGCATGGCAATCCCGACTCTTCGCCACATGCATGCTATTGGGTCCCCCCCAAAGTGGTTCATCATCATCAGCGCAGGAATGATCAACGTATTCACCGAAATACAAGAAATTTCACAGTGCAGGAACAAGCCAACCAAGAAAAAATCAATTGGATGCAGGTCGAGCTCGACAAGCTGAAAGTTGCATTCGCCTCGCTCTCAAAAAGTCACATAAGCTAGGAAGATTTGAAGGCCATTGAGAGAAAGCTCGTTGGATCAGGGAAGCGAGCCATGGCCCAACAGATGATCCTCCACAACCTTGAGACAAGCTAGCCCACCAAAAGCCAAACCACCCCTATATGGGACCCTCTTCTGAGGAGATCACCAAGCTACGAACTGAGCACTTAGCAACCATGGAAGAAACGACCAAGTTACGGGCCAAGCATGCAGTAGCAATAGAAGAAGCCAAGACACTGCGTATTGAGAATGCTAGGTGCATAGCAGAAGAAGATACGAGAATCACATAGTGCTAAATTCAAATCCAACTTGTTTTCTTAATGTCTACTGGTGTATAGAGAGAGAGAGGTGCAGCCCAAAGATGGACCAAAACCATACACAAAATGTGTGCATACTGTGACAAAATCTAGCAGCAGGGAGTGCTTTTGACTAAGCTTTTGAACCATTCATGCAACGCCTACAAATTCTCCCAAATGTACCATGAACTTTGAGATACATCTAGTTCAAGCATTGTGTCTAGCATCACAAAAGCTAAACAAAGACAAAGCCAGTGTTAGCTAATGTTTGGATGGCACTCCCTAAAGCTATGACCATAGCTTTTGCACTCAGCAAAGCTAAAAAATGACAAAGCCAGTGTTACCTTATGTTTGGATGCTTATGTTTGGATGGCACTCCCTAAAGCTATGACCATAGCTTTTCCAGTCTGCCCTGCTGTCCCGCAGCTCCAATCTGCTCCAGTCTGCTGCACAGGTCTGCAGCACTGTTTGCATGCAACGCAATAATGCCATTCTCTAAGGTCTTCTAAAAAAGAAGTAAAAATGGAGTGCTCTTGACTAAGCTTTTGAATCATTCATGCAACGCCCACAAATTCTCCCAAATTTAGCATGAACTTTGAGATACATCTAGTTCAAAGCATTGTGTCTAGCATCACAAAAGCTAAAAAATGACAAAGCCAGTGTTACCTTATGTTTGGATGGCACTCCCTAAAGCTATGACCATAGCTTTTGCACTCAGCAAACAACAGGCCGCTAGGTCTCGAAGGAAGAAGCATCAATTTCTAATGATGATTATGAGGACGAATAGCAAGGTCAGATACTGGATTTCCATCAGTCCAAACTCAGTATATCATCATCGCATCAGGGGGAATCAGTATAGGTTACAGGCTGCTTGTCACAATTGAGTGGGAAAGGGATCTTAAGAACCATCCTTTCAGTTTTTCCAGAAAGGATCATCCCTTCATCAGGGCAACATTAAATGATAGGGTCATCGCAGTTGCCAATACTTTCATTCTTCTAAAGAGCCACGCCGGCCCCATATAGATGTCAATAGCTTTAAAAACATGAGTTCTAACTTTTCTGACTTCAGTCAACCATGTCACAAAGCCATCAGCAAAAACTCTCACATGTTGCTCCTATGCCTTATCAAATAATGAACTTTATCTGAGCTTATTGGAACCCTGTGGAGTAGACATAGCAGGAGGGAGCTCACGCCTGCAAATCTGCACAATGCTTTGGATACACTGCCAGGATCCCACAACCTCATCAGCACACACCGGGTTGCTGAGCCTATTGGACAAAGAAACAGTGAGAACCGATATAGAGTGTGTGCCTTGCCCCTGAGTCTACAGGTTGGACCTGTGCGCCTTTAACATACCCAGCTCCCCTTGCACGTTTAGTTTTACCCCAGCTTTTGCATGTCAATCCCTAACCTTCCTTTCTTGGAAACAAATGGGCCTGCAAGTATAGTCAGAATATGGATAATTGGGGAAGGCGTTTCCCGTTCAAAGGGCAGCCTATAGATACAATACAAATTAGAATGCATGATATAGAAGCTAGCAGATGGAGAGGGCTTGTCAAGATTCGCGAATCGCAATACAGAGTTACAAGTCTTCACTCGTGGTTCAGAAAGGAATGAGGCTCTGCATGCTTAATTTCCATGAATGAGGCTCCACATTCTCCATTATATAAAGAAGCAATCACAGGAAGCATATTGGCAGACTAGCAGCTGGCAAACCAACCCTTAACAGCTGACAGAATAAAAGCTGCCAATAACACCCACATTCAAAACAGTAGACACCAAGGGCTGCCTTGGGATGGTGTTGCATTAATCAAGGAGAGGGACAAGAGGCAAGTTGACGATACAGAAAGACAGGAGTCATCAACTGCTTGTGGTGAATTCCCAGGATAAAACGTTTCTACCAATCATAAAACATGAAGGGCTGCAAAGATGAGCTAGCAAGTACTCTTCATCTAGAGCTAGCAATAACTTGTAGTATGCTACTGTGTATTCATTCCTCATCAGTTGAACGTGCAACAATTAATGTTGAGTTATTGCAAGTTTACAAAGGAATACTCTCATCAACTACGGTGATTTCCACCAGATCCATTTGGCATTTGGGTGCTTAAAAGAGAAGAAAGCTTGTACCTTGGTTCTTTCCCTAGTTTCTGAACCCAAGAATATGTCTCTGTCAAGGCACTGCACCAGGAAACTCAAATAGTTTATAGCATATTCAAGCCGAAGTTCACAACCGGGCAACCCTAACCCTTGTTGATGAGAAAAGCATTATTACCTCCCAGGTTCGTTTCCTGTTACATACTGCATCCTGAGAGCTACTCCTCAATATTTGGACAATATATAGCGGGCAGCCTGAAAGGTCACATTTGGCATTCAGAGACCGCCGTCTAAGGCAGAGGAACGTCAATTCTCACTCCTAAGAAAAAGAAATCTAAAGAGCTCACGAAAAATAACCTGAAAGATGAGGCCCAAGGACAACTTCATCGCCTTGCTTAATAATTGTCAATTCATTCTTCCCAAGCGCTGTACCCTTGACAAGTGTCCCATTGTCACTGCACGACACCAAGGGTTTTGCAAAAAGGTTGGTTTAGATGTACTAATCAGCATAATGGGTGGCTTAGATGTACTAACCAGCATAAGAAAAAAAGTATAACCAATTTCTAGAGCATACTGCATTTGCATATACAAGCCTTCACTTTATCCCCATCTGAATCTTCCTGAACAGTAGAGTCAATTCGCAGGTTATAAAGACTAGAACAGTAGAGCCACTTTGTGACTACATTATAGGTTGAAACGGGCTATTCTGATGGTTCCCAGGTGAAACAAATTTATGTCACTTATTAATAAATATCAAGAATTGCAAGGACTTTGCTGCCTATTATCAGTGATACTGGCAGCTATCCTTCAAATTCGGAACTTTTCAAATGATCCATTTGTGAGTTTTAAGCATGTACTGTATGTTTTCTTCTGAGAAGGAGTTGGTTGCTGTCAATGAGATAGGCCGGTGAAGTCACCTTGATGGTGAAAGCATGCCTCCCCTGTGTCAGCCAAGTCATCAAAACATGTCTGGACATAATGTGGCTAGAGTTATGGAGGTCAGGTTAACCACATGGTGTACCCTTGTTACAGTTAGGGTAGTCTTAGGTTTTAGACACCTAGCCTAGAGATTCTTGGGAGTGGGGCCTCCTGAGAATACCCCAACTAGGAAGGAGCCCGTCGTGATTCCCTAACAATATCTATACGCGGATGGGGCTGCATGGTTTGGGACACCTAGTCTTACCTGGGAGATCACTGGTCCAGGGTTTGCCTGACCTCTAGCTCAGGGTGATCCTTGCGAGGATCTACGGTTGGGTGGTGATGCGCTAGCTTGTGTTTATATTCTAACCTCTAATGGTGTTTGCAAGTAGCTTGTGGATAGTGGATTGTGTTGATCCCTTAGGTGAGCGGTGTTCCATTTGGTATCAAATCCTACTCTATCTACCTGCTTCAAATTGTTTGCCTGTTTCTTTAGAAATTTTGTTTTTTTTCCCCCCCAGTAAAGGATTTGAAATTCGAATTTGTATGTGCATAGGAGTAAAGCTCTTCTTCCAACCCATTGGAAGATACATAATGTTTTCCACATCAGTCTGGTGAAACCCTTCATCGGGGAACCACCCCAAGAGACCCATCTGAAGTGGAGAACAATGAGATCCTTTTGATCCCAGAGCAGATCATTCTCCACAACTTCACCACAAGGAGACGAGGAAAGACTCGCAAACAGTACCTTTTGAAGTTCAAAGGACTCCCATCCACAAATGCCAAATGGATGGACAGAGCTATGTTTCATGAGTTTCTTGAAATCCTGGATGCTTATGAGGAAGCATTTCAGTTGAGGACAACAGAACAAAAGACGGAGGCTTCAACAACACGTATCCACTTGCTTGGTAATTCTTCTTTTTGTATTTCAATAAGCATGCTTGTAAAATAATAAAGAAATGTTTTTCCTACTGTGTCAGTTAGGTTAATGAGAACTAGGTCTAGCATACCATGGGTTTTGCAAAAGAGCATGTGGGTCTATGTATGGATACCAAAGGACTCACTAACTCAAAAATCAAAATATCTGATCATATGGAACAATAGATCAGAGGATGACGACTTCTGAGAAAACAGTGATAGTTGTTCTCCACCTTTCATTATAAGGACATAAATATTTGTTTTCGAGGGGGGAAGAATGTTACATCGCAAGCTAACTATGCTTAGTTTGCACTTGAGCTCCTAGGGGCTAAGGTATTGGTTAGGGAGTTTCGCACTAACAAACCAAGGACAAGTTTAGTGAGAGGTTAGGATTTTAAAATTAGGCTATTATAGCCAAAGGAATTGGGGCAATAGAAGCAGACTTGTGAGGCTCAAAAAGCTACTCTAGGCTGAGGACATCCCTTAAGGGTGTGTTTTGGTGGACTCCAATTTGATGAATGGCAAGGTATGGGATGCCACGACTTACTAGCCAACGACTAGGCACACCTGATAGTCCTGACCTTGAGCTCGGGGGTGGCCCAAGGGCATAGGTATACGAGCTGTGGAGGTGAGTCCAATTGATATGACTCTATGTTGTTGTATCCTCAGATATTCATTAGTTAGAGGACATGACGGCCTTACATTTTTCATGGCCTTCCGCCATTCAACATTGCCCTTGGCATCATGTATTGATCAAAGAATGACCGTTTCAAGCCTTCATAGTTATATTTCCTCTGCCCCCCCCCTCCGCCATCTCTTCCTCCTCTGTCTCCCTCCCCACCCCCCTCCTCCGCCTCTCCCCATCATCTCCTCCCCGCCGCCATCTCTTCTGCTGCCCGCCTTCTCTTCGACCTCCCCCCTGCCTTCTCCTCTGCCTCCTCCCCGCCGCCTACTCTTCCACCCCACACCCCCTGCCATCTCTTTCGCCCCCCCGCCTTCTCTTCGGCTTCCCTCCCGCCTTCTCCTCTGCCTCGCGTCGCCCCCCGCTCCTCCTTCCACTGCCGCCCGGCCTCCTCTTCATCTTTCCCGCCTCCTCCCCGCCTTCTCCACCTCCTTCCCCCCGCCTCCATGCCATCCCCGGTCGCCCCACCACCCCTTTCCCGCCTTCTCCCTCCTCTCAGCCTGTCCAATCCTCTTCCGCTCCCCTCTTCACCTCTTCTCTGCCTCCTCCTCTGACATCTTTCCGCCTCACCCCGCCCCTCCTCTTCGCTTCCCTATCCAGGTTTTTATTTTTTCTCTCCCTGTAGCGGGAGCTTTTATGCTTGTTCGGAAAAACAAAATCTTGGTGGTGACCCTTGGTCTGGCCAGAGGGGCAGCACCCTCGAATCCCACAACTGTTAAGTCCTTCTTTCTGCAGCCAACAAACAACAAGTATAGCATGCAATTCAATCCCTCCAGGACAAGGCGATCGTGGGCACAATTATGGGCCTCACACCCACAAGAAGATAGGTGCGAGAGTGGATCCAGGCGAGCTTGGCACTAGAGGATGCCCACATTCAGGAGGTCACCATCTATCTGGCTGAGCTCCCCCGATACTACCTCGACACTTGTGGAGCAGAGCCCCATCCTCCTTGGCCCGCATTTGGTGTACCTCTTCCCTTGGTACCATGGCTTTACAGTGGAGGACATGGACACGACACACCATGTTTTCCGTTTTTCGATTACGCTCCGTTTCCCAGGGCTCCCAAAGAAATATAGAGCCATCCTCCCCTCCATTGGTTGAGCATTTGGCACTATGCTGGAGTCTCTGCCAGATTCGGCCACATCAGTGGTGGCAAATGACGGGGTCCCCACGATCAGACTGGTTGTTGAGAGCCCAGAGTCCCTCCCAGAGTTGATCCTCCTAGAGACCCTTGAAGGGGGTACACTTCACCAGCGAGTGAGATTTCTGGGTTACCAGGCCAGTATCTTCGTTGCAGACTAATGGATCACCTAGCCAGAGATTGCTCCCGCGGCCAAGGCCAAGCTCCTCCCCCTCCCGCCCCCCGCAGAGCAGGGCAGAGTTAGTAGGCCAGAGCCCAACACCCCCTAGACAAGAGCAGCAAGAGTCTCAGACCCCTTGGGTGACCCCTTCAGAAGGGGACTGGACCCAAGTTAAAAAGAAAAAGAAACAAAGCAAACAGGCTTGAAAGCGCCGCAGGCAGAGGGCTAGACGGAAAGAGAGAAAGAAAGAAAGAAAGAAAGATATATTTACGTCCATGAGAGGTCTCGCGGGCCTATGGGACAAAGTACACAGAAAAGTGAACTCATACAAGCCTCAGTGGGCTGAAGCGAAGGGCCCTTGCTGAGTACTAATCCATACTAACAAGTCATAATCATGTAGTCAATTGCAACTGCATAGTGGGCCAGATCAATCTATCCAGTATCAGGAACAAACTGAAAAACAAGTCAGTCTTGGCGCTGGGACTCAGAAACAGAATTAGAAACCGAAGCCTAGTACAGTGATGGCTCGTTGGTGGGATGCGAAGATGTCTCGTATCTATGTCTGTTGAGCTGTCTCACACTGCGGTGGGGGACGTGGTCTCCTCGCTCTTTGGACTCTCTGAGCTATGTCCAGAGTGACCCCTCGTCTCTGTCGGTTCCCCCTAAGGAAAGCTGTGATAGGTCACACCTCAATAGAGTGTACTCTGGAAACTCTCTATCGTGCATGTGGTCTCTGCGCCCCTCTCCAGTGGTACTGTGCCGGCTGCTCATCCAAACTGCTCTCATGTCGGCTAGCTCCTCATCCACTCCACCGTGTCCTAGGGCTGACTCAAATGTATAGAAGTCTGTGACAAGTCACTGTGCCCGGTCATCCTCTATGTTCTATGGTGATCTGGCCATACCTTGATGCTCTTTGATCTGTCGCAGTAGTGCCGATGCATCTCCATCAAATAGAGTCTAATACAGACCTGGTCATGGAAATGGATCAATCGTGATAAAGGGTCGAAGCCACTCCCCTCCAAGCAGAGACAATGGTAGCGCCCCCGGATCTCGTAGTAGGCTCGGCAAACACAAAGAAAATGCACTCCTCTGTCTTAACCACCCCCAACATACATAGCGTGCAGACCCACTGCTCTCTAGGTATACATATTGCTCTCCCTACCTCGATCCTCAACTAATGGGACGAAACCAACATTTGACCAATGGCAATCCTCAGTGCATGGGAGGCTCCTTTGTCCTCGAGATACTGGGGTCTGATAATGAATCCCTCCTCTGATACTCTCAAGAAGTGGTCGCAGTAAAATTGGGTCTTGGTGGGGAGCTCCTAGTCCTCCCCCCAAGTCCGAGATGTATGAAGCTGGAGGAGGTTAACCGTATGATACGGTTGATATCATCTCGCGGGATCGACTCCGGAGGTGCATCCATGCTGTACTACAAGGGAGGAAGCATGTCCATCTTGATATCGTGCATGGCAAGCCATGTGGATATGCGTGCATACCATGTGTCTGCCCCGCTCTCTCCTAGCTCAAGAGGTTTATGATTAGAGCGAGCTTATCCCAGGATTGGCAGTTTGGATTGCAGCGTCTACGAGATCCACAGGGCATCATGCACATTGAACCACATGAGATTTTAGACCTGACCACAGGTTTCTACAGCCAGCTCTTTCAAATGGAGAGGATTTATCTTGTGGCCCGAGAGTTAGTTTGGGACCACGTTCCAACAATAGTCTCACAGGATTTGTGTAGGAGTTTGGAGGAGCCTTTCACGGATGAGGAGCTTTGGAAAGCCCTCAAAGCTCTCCCAACCCAGAAGTGTCCTAGCGAGGATGGCTTGACTCTGGCCTTCTTCCGATACTTCTAGGAGATCATCTCCACCCCTTTCCGCCTAGCTTGCCAAGAGATCTTTGACACGGGCTCCGTTCCTCAGTCCCTGAGCAGGGGGTTGATTTGTTTGATCCCGAAAGGGGGACATAGGTCAAACATCCGGCAGTGGAGACCAGTCACTTTGCTTGATACTGCATACAAGATCCTCGCCAAGGTCTTGAGTTTGCGGTTACGGCCCCATCTCATCCACAACACACAAACCGGGTGGTTCATTCAAGAGCGCAACATCGTGGACAAGATCTTCACGTTCAGGGGACAGTGGATTGGTTGAGGGAGGAGTCACAGCCGTTGGCCGTCCTTCTCTTGGATTTTGAGAAGGCTTATGACAGGGTGGAGTGGTCTTTCCTGGAGGGTACTATGCAGAGATTGGGTTTCTCAGACAGATGGATCAGAGGAATTTTTGTGCTTTATGTAGGGATCTCTAGTCAGATGCTTACTGGTTAACACATGGGCGAGTCCTTTCCTCTCTCTCACTCGGTCCGCCAGGGCTGCCCCCTCGCTCCTTTCCTCTTCATGTTTGTGGCTGAGGCTACTTGAGATCAAACGTGGCGGGCCTCACAGGGTTGAGGCTCCCAATCAAACAGGAGGAGGAGCTGCTAAACTTTGAGTTTGCAGATGACACGGTCTTGTACGTAGAGGGCACCACAGCAACCTTAGAGAGAGTCAGGGGAGCCCTAGCTATCTACTGTGAGGCCTCGGGTGCACAGATCAACTGGACAAAATCCATAGGTTTCTTCACAGGCTCTGAGGAGACACAAGAGATTCAAGAGTGGGGAAGCAACTTTGGCTTCCGTTGGATACCGCGGGGCCAGACAGCGAGATACCTTGGATGCCAGGTGGATATTAGATCGTCCCAATCCTCGAGAGTGTTCGGTGCAAGCTTCTCTATTGGAGCTCAACCAAACTCTCCCTAGCGGATCGTGCCTTAGTGGCGAACCAGGTCCTTCTTGCCACGGCCTGGTATATTGCCTCCTGCCGGTGTTTTCACAAAGCGTGCATTGGGCAGCTCCGACGGTTGGTTCAAAACTTCCTTTGGGCAGGATCGGACAGCACGAGGAATACTAGAGCCTGGGTCGCTTGGCAGATGGTGACCGCAGGCATTGGGAGGCTTGGGTATCATTGATTCGGAGATGCAGAGCAGAGCCCTCTTGGGCAAGTTAGTTGTGCGTGGCCTCACCCCAGGTGTAGAGCCTTGGAAGCTCCTCTTACAGCGAGGGCTTCTCAGGAACACCCCACGCACTGGGAGGTAGTGGCAGCATTCACACAGATGGATCTTCTAAGAGGCCCCCCTCACAGGAAAGGGTTCCCACTTGATGAGGATCCTCCATAGGGTCTGGCAGAGACTAGCAGGGGGCCTCATTCGTGCCCAGTCCCGATGCAGAGAGGAGTGCGAGCATCGGCCCCTTGTTTGGCACCAGAGATCAGGGATCAGAATCTGTGTATGCTCGGGCAGCAGACTCACATTGATTGGGCACAGTGGGACAGTGGACTGGCCAGCTCCTTTGGCAGATGGAGCAGATTACCCATGGAGGCAGAGGTGAGGTTTGGTGCCTCAGCGCATTTGCGAGGGGGAGGGCAGCGGATGAGAGAGATTGACCTAGCCATCCCTGAGTCCTGGTGGGAGGGACTTCGCATGTGGATGGACAACAGATGGTTGGGCCAGTTTTCTCGGACTAGTGTCCCCTTGAGGATGATGATGCAGCGAGGCAGCATGCAACCTGGTTTTTTTCTGTGTAGGACCTAGAGGCCTACTACATGCACTCACTAAGAAAGACCCAGAGATGGATGGGAGTCTGGATCGGATTCATTGGCAGATGATCAGAGTGGTGGGATGTTTGGGGAAGGAGTATCCCAGAGCAGGATGCCCCTAAATGGCACCTCTAGCTTTTGGACGGTAGGCCCTTGAGGGATGTAAACTACTCGCTGCTTTCTATCAATTCAGACGGATTTTGCAGAGGCGTTTGAATGAAATGATTGCGAGTTGCCAAACACATATACTTGAACTTAAGAGTTTGCAATTAAGCTGGAATTAAGACTTATACAGCTTAAACACAAAGTGACATCATTGGAAAATTGCAATATGATTGAGGGGCCAAGACGGGCCCCCCCCCTTATCCAGGCTCACTTTATTCTTGAAAATGGAGATACAAGACCAAGGTGCAATGCACCTTCCAAACATATGGACTCAGTGAAAGCCTAGGACCTAGATACAAGACTCAAGAGCATATGTACAAGGTAGACAACAAAAAAAAGAGGACTCTAAGCTCAGGTTTCAACTCTTGGCTTGCCCAATCCACAAGGAAGAAGCCTGCAACAATCATCACTTACATCCAACATTAGAGGCAAGCACTAGTTTCTAAAAAGATAGTAGAAACAACATGAAATAGTGCTGTAAATGAGATAAACTTGACAATACAGGCTCCCTTCGTGACTTGACCCTTTTGTAGATGAAGTCCTTGATGCCTCTGAAGCTACCTTGGGTGAGGAGAGTGTGGAAATGGGGCTGGAATGAAAACAGCTTAGAAAAAACAGCCTGTAGGCTAGAGAGAGAAAGCCTTTATGTAGTGATAGCTGTAGAGAGAGAGTGCCAATGCTGATCCCAAGGGAGGGGATGTAAGAGAGGAGCTGCTGCTGTTCCAGAGGTGCACAGAAAGGCAGATTTCTGCAAAGGGAATGGGCTGGAACAGTAGAGAGAGAAATTCTGCAGTAGAGAGAGAAAAACTGCAGCAGGAGAGAGAAAAGGGCTGTGGCTGCTCCAGGCTAGGAGAAGGAGAGAGGATGCTGCTGCTGTTCCAGAAGAGCTGAGAGGGGGCAGATTTCTGGAGAGGAGGGGCTGGAACTGTAGAGAGAGAATGTGCTGTTGTAGAGAGAGAAAGTGCTGCTGAGGTGAGAGAATGGCCTGGGGAGAAGCTGGCTGCACCCAAGGAGCTGGAGAGGTTCTGCTGCATCAACCAAAAGGAGGGAGAAGAAAAGTGACGAATTTTTCATGTGTGGAATGAAGGGGAGAGCCCTTCTTTTATAGGCTCAGCCCCCCCCCCAGGCTTAGAGTGGAAGGTGGACACTTGTCCCAGATTTTTGGTGGGCTGCAGTCCCAAAGAGAACAGCCCACAACCTGCCCCAAATCTACTAGATTTGGGGCTAGACACTTGGCTTGCATGCCCTGCCACTTGCCATGCATGCTGCCACATGTGTAGGACAGGTGGACTGACCTGCCAGCTCAGATTCCATGTGGCAGTCTGCCACGTGTCACTCCCAAAAACCCTAAAATTTCAAAGTTGTCAGAATTCAATTCTGATCACACCCACGAGTTCCTAATAGCTTGGACTATCTATTGACGTACTCTAAGGTCATAATTGAGCCATACTGAGCTCATTTGTTTGTCGTCTTATCTTGTATCTCCATTACTCTTGGCATGCTGCTAGGCCCACACCCAAAGCTCAGGAAACATTCTCTTGAATGGTTCCTAGGTCAGTATGCAATCTGTGCATTTGATTGGTCCCATGTTTGGGTACTCAGGTGGGGTGTGGTTTCCAGATGTCCCTCTCAAAGAGAGGCCATCACTCTTGTGGGTCACTAATGCCCATAACCCCAAGCAAGGGGGTCCACCCTCAAATGCTAGACCTAGTCTCCATTGTCCGTAACTGAACAGTAGGAAAACATTTCATTTCTTAATAAGCATACTATTGAAAAACAAAAAGAAATAGTACCAAGCAAGTGGATACATGTTGAAGCAGGATGGCATTCCCTCCGTCTTTCATTCGGTTATCCTCAACTGAAATGCTTCCTCATAAGCATCCACGATTTCAGGACACTCCTGAAATGTAGCTCTGTCCACCCATTGGGCATCGGTGGATGGGAGCCCTCTGAACTTCAAAAGGTACATCTTTCGAGTCGTGCCTCGACGTCTCGTAGTAAAGTTATGCAGAATAATTTGCTCTGGGATCAACAAGATCTCAGTGTACTCTACTTCAGGTGCATCGTCCAGTGTGGGCTCTTGAGGTGGTTCCCCAATGAAGGGTTTCACCAAGCTTACATGGAAGACATCGTGGATCTTCCAATGCTCTGGAAGTCTCAATCGGACTGAGACATCATTTATTACCTGCAACACCTGAAAAGGACCATAATATCGAAAGGATAGCTTGAAGTAGATGCGCTTTTTGCCCACTTTGGTTTTTAACCGGGCTTTCTGAAATTTCAATAAGACCCATTGGCCTTCTTTCACTGCAAACGCCCTCCGTCTTTTATTTACAGTTGCTCTTTGTTTCCCCTGTGCCTTTTGAATGGCTGCTCAAACCGTGGCATAAGCAGAGTTTCCCCTGTGCCTTTTGAATGGCTGCTCAAACCGTGGCATAAGCAGAGTCATAATCCTCCACGAATTGATCAGCGGCAAAGATTTTCTCTTTTGTTTGCATGAGTGGAGTTGGTAAAGATCTACCATATACAATTTCGAAAGGAGCTTTTCCAGTGGAGGAATGAATTGTGTTGTTATAAGCAAATTCCACAAGAGGAAGGAATTTCTCCCAAAAGGTTTGCTGGTCATGCACAGCAAATCCAAGAGTGTACTATTCGTAACTTCAGTTTGGCCATCCGTTTGAGGATGAAAAGCTGAGGAGAAACTTAGAAGAGTTCCAAGGTTCTCAAACAAAGCCTGCCAGAAGTTACTAGTGAACTTTGAGTCTCTATCTGATACTATAGACTTGGGTGTGCCGTGGTGTCTAAAGATGTGTCTAATAAATAAATGGGCAACTTCAGGTGCCTTGAGATTCTTTCTGCAAGGAATGAAGTGGGCTTGCTTGCTGAATCGATCTACTATCACCCAAATCATGTCATGATTTTGATTGGTCCTAAGAAGTCCATGGTGATGTGTTCCCATGGTCTCTCAGGAATGGGTAGGGGCTGAAGTAAACCCTTGGGTTTTCCTCTCTCATACTTAGCTTTTTGACATGCGAGACAAGCTGAAATGTAGGCAGCAGTGTCCTTTTTCATGTTAGGCCAGTAGAAAAATGTATCCATGGCTGAAAAAGTGGCCACAATACCCCTATGACCAGCATGGGGTGGGTTATGGCTTTCCTCCATCACTTTAGATCTAAGCTGCTTTGTGATACATAGTTTGTTCTGAATAAATAGCCATCCCTGATGTGGTAGGCATGATGGGTGCCTCCATCTTTCAAATGTGCCCATGGCTGAGCAAAATCAGCATCTCCCTCATAGAATTCTTTGAGGGCTGTTAGCTCATCATGATAGGGAACTGAAATATGGTGAAGCCGTGGTCTACGAGAAAGGACATCAGCCACTACATTCTCTTTTCCAGGAGTATATCGTATCTAAAAATAAAATGATTGCAGAAAGGTAGACCATTTCATATGTCTCTCTCTGATCAGAGGTTGAGTTAGAAAATATTTAAGACTTTCATGATCAGTTTTTACAAGAAAATCTATCCCTAAAAGATAATGTTTCCAAAGTTTGAGAGCATGAATTACAGCTAAGAGTTCTTTTTCATAGATATCATATTGAAGTTCAGCATCTCTTAGCCGTCGGCTTTCAAAGGCCATAGCATGACCATCCTGGGTAAGAGAAGCCCCAAGGCAATCGCCACTGGCATCAGCTGCCACTAGGAATGGTTTCCTTAAGTCAGGAATGATAAGTACAGGAGCTGTAGTCAGGGCATGCTTTAGAGCATTAAAAGAGTCCTTTTCTTTTTGGGTCCATCTGAACTTCAGATTTTTCTTAGTAAGGTCATGTAGAGGAGCTGCAAGTTCAGCAAAATGCCAAATAAAACCTTCGGTAATATGAGCATAGGCCTAGAAAAGACCTTACCTCATGGGCATTCTTCAAGTCAGGCCACTCTACAATTGTCTGTATCTTGGTTGGGTCCATACGGACACCTTCTCGTGAGATAATGTGACCAAGATAGTAAATCTCAGAAAGAAAGAACTCACTTTTCTTCTCATTGATGTGAAGAGCATTTTCAGCTAAGATTTGAAATACAATCTTTAGATGCTCCTTATGCTCTTCCTCATTCTTGCTGAAAATGAGGATGTCATCAAAGAAGACGGTAGTGAACTGTCTATAGTTCCTGAACAACCGTTCCATCAGCCGATTGAACGTGGCTGGGGCATTGGTAAGGCCAAATGGCATTACCATATATTCATACAGCCCAAATGTGGTTCGGAAGGCTGTTTTATGAATGTCCTCGGGTACAACTCGTACCTGATGGTAGCCACTCTTAAGATCTATGCGGCTGAAAATTTCAAATCCTCCTAAACGATCAAAGATATCGTCTATACGAGGAATCGGGAAACGATTCTTAACCGTCTGTTTGTTTAAGGCTCTATAGTCTATGCACATCCTGAAGGTTTTATCCTTCTTTTGGACTAGTAAGACAGGAGAGCAAAAAGGAGAACTACTGGGTTGGATCAATCCCTTGTCCAAGAGTTCTTGGACTTGCTTGAAGATTTCATCTTGTTGAGATTAACTAACTCTATATGGGGGTCTATTTGGAGGTGAAGACCCTCGAACTATGTCAATTTTGTGATCCTCTGGTCTCTCAGGAGGGAGGTGACTAGGAAGTTCTTGAGAGAAGCAACTAGAGAATTCATGAAGGAAATCTAATCTTTCTTTTGTGAGAGGATCAGACTTTTCTTCACTTGGTTGCTTATCGCGTACAAACACTAGAAAAGAACATACTCCTTTCTTAAGCAAATTGGAAGATCGTGCATGACTTACCATAGGAATGGTGTTTCCTGAAACTCCCGCTGTAATGCTCACATCTCTACCCTTATGTTGGAGGGTTAGAATATTCTTCACATAATCGATTCGGGGGTTGACTTGCTTGTGCCAGGGCATGCCGAGAATTACATCTGATCCTTGAAGTGGTGCCACCATGAAGGGTAGATGATCCAAGTACCCCTGGATGTGTACCCAAAGCTTGCCGATGATGGGGTACACCTTCTCTTCTTGGATCTTGAAGGCTGCAGTTGCCTCCAAGGCTTCTCCTTTATCCTCTGGGGCTATCCCCAAGTTCTGTGCCATCTCATGAGAAATAAAGTTGTGAGTAGCTCCACTATCGAACAAAAACAAAGCGGATTGATATTTTACCTGACCCCATGTTTTCAACAAACTATGGGTGTCGTTTACAGCTCCCTTTTCTAGAGGTGCTTCCACATTGTTAACTACCAAAACTGGCTTTTTGAGGGCTGCTTCTGTGTTGCTGCTGTTTTTGGCAGCTTGAGGGCATTCGTAGAAGTTGTGGACTCGTCGATCGCCACACTTGAAACACCGCCCTTAGGAGTAATACTTTTGCTTCTGTTGTGGAGACAATGAGCTGAAAGTGCGGGCTGCTTTCTTCGAAGGAGGCTCGTTGGTTGACTTTTGCTCTTTTGGTGCGTCCTTTGCTGTCTCCTTACCCTTTTGTTCCTTGGAAGAGGTTCCCTGGGACTTCCCCTTGTTGTTGCTGCCGTTCCGCTTGTTGGAGAAAGATTTTTTCTTCTCCACCTTCAAGGCGATGTTGATGGTGTCTTCGAGAGAAGTAGGAGTGGCAACGTCCACCTCATGCTGAACGACATACCGTAGGCCAGCAAAGAACTTCCTTTGCTGCTCTTTTTTATCCTTCCTACTGAATGCTTTAACTTTTAACAAAGTATCCCAAAAACGATCGACATACTCACTGACTTTCTCTTCTTGGCGTTGGCGGAGGATGTCCCACTGCACCATTGTAACTCTCTTAAACTCCTTAGGCAGGAAGTGCCTCATCAAGTTCTTCTTGAAGCGCTTCCAGGTGTGGGCTTCCTGTCTAGTGTTGACCATAGTTGCCCACCAGAGTGAAGCACGGTCTTGCATGTGCAGGACGGCAAACCAGATCTTCGCCTTGTCTTCGTACTCGTCCCCCTCAAAGAAATACTCGAGGTCTCGGATCCAGGCCAGCAAGACCTCGGGCTTGTCCTCTCCCTTGTACTTGGTAAACTTGAAGAGCTTATCTCCAAGAGGTACCTTATGCTTTGCATACCTTCGTCTCCGTGGACATCTCGAAGGAGATGGACTCCGATGACGCCATCTACCTCGAGGAGGGGAAGAAGAGGATGATCTTCCCTCCTTGTTGGAGTTAGTGTTGTCCGCACGGCCTCTTCCTTGGGATTGGGGCCCTATGTCATGAGTTTCTGCTTGGTTGCTTTCCAGCACTTGAACCTGTTGAGCGATGTTTGACAAGAGAGCACTCAACTCATGCAGGTTAGGAGGAGGGTCAGGTCCATTGGCTGCCATGATGACAAGATGACTCAATGAAGGAGAGACTCAACAAGAGAAAGCACAGAGTACAGGACCATTGCCTAAGCTTTGATACCAATGTAAACTACTCGGTGCTTTCTATCAATTCAGACAACGGATTTTGCAGAGGCGTTTGAATGAAATGATTGCGAGTTGCCAAACACATATACTTGAACTTAAGAGTTTGCAATTAAGCTGGAATTAAGACTTATACAGCTTAAACACAAAGTGACATCATTGGAAAATTGCAATATGATTGAGGGGCCAAGACGGGGCCCCCCCTTTATCCAGGCTCACTTTATTCTTGAAAATGGAGATACAAGACCAAGGTGCAATGCGCCTTCCAAACTGATGAACTCAGTGAAAGCCTAGGACCTAGATACAAGACTCAAGAGCATATGTACAAGGTAGACAACAAAAAAAAGAGGACTCTAAGCTCAAGTTTCAACTCTTGGTTTGCCCAATCCACAAGGAAGAAGCCTGCAACAATCATCACTTACATCCAACATTAGAGGCAAGCACTAGTTTCTAGAAAGATAGTAGAAACAACATGAAATAGTGCTGTAAATGAGATAAACTTGACAATACAGGCTCCCTTCGTGACTTGACCCTTTTGTAGATGAAGTCCTTGATGCCTCTGAAGCTACCTTGGGTGAGGAGAGTGTGGAAATGGGGCTGGAATGAAAACAGCTTAGAAAAAACAGCCTGTAGGCTAGAGAGAGAAAGCCTTTATATAGTGATAGCTATAGAGAGAGAGTGCCAATGCTGATCCCAAGGGAGGGGATGTAAGAGAGGAGCTGCTGCTGTTCCAGAGGTGCACAGAAAGGCAGATTTCTGCAAGGGGAATGGGCTGGAACAGTAGAGAGAGAAATTCTGCAGTAGAGAGAGAAAAACTGCAGCAGGAGAGAGAAAAGGGCTGTGGCTGCTCCAGGCTAGGAGAAGGAGAGAGGATGCTGCTGCTGTTCCAGAAGAGCTGAGAGGGGGCAGATTTTTGGAGAGGAGGGGCTGGAACTGTAGAGAGAGAATGTGCTGTTGTAGAGAGAGAAAGTGCTGCTGAGGTGAGAGAATGGCCTGGGGAGAAGCTGGCTGCACCCAAGGAGCTGGAGAGGTTCTGCTGCATCAACCAAAAGGAGGGAGAAGAAAAGTGACGAATTTTTCATGTGTGGAATGAAGGGGAGAGGCCTTCTTTTATAGGCTCAGTCCCCCCCCCCCCCCCGGCTTAGAGTGGAAGGTGGACACTTGTCCCAGATTTTTGGTGGGCTGCAGTCCCAAAGAGGACAGCCCACAACCTGCCCCAAATCTACCAGATTTGGGGCCAGACACTTGGCTTGCATGCCCTGCCGCTTGCCATGCATGCTGCCACATGTGTGGGACAGGTGGACTGACCTGCCAGCTCAGATTCCATGTGGCAGTCTGCCACGTGTCACTCCCAAAAACCCTAAAATTTCAAAGTTGTCAAATTCAATTTTGATCGCACCCACGGGTTCCTAACAGCTTGGACTATCTATTGACGTACTCTAAGGTCATAATTGAGCCATACTGAGCTCATTTGTTTGTCGTCTTATCTTGTATCTTCATTACTCTTGGCATGCTGCTAGGCCCACACCCAAAGCTCAGGGAACATTCTCTTGAATGGTTCCTAGGTCAGTATGCAATCTGTGCATTTGATTGGTCCCATGTTTAGGTACTCAGGTGGGGTGTGGTTTCCAGATGTCCCTCTCAAAGAGAGGCCATCACTCTTGTGGGTCACTAATGCCCATAACCCCAAGCAAGGGGGTCCACCCTCAAATGCTAGACCTAGTCCCCATTGTCCGTAACTGAACAGTAGGAAAACATTTCATTTCTTATTGAAAAACAAAAAGAAATAGTACCAAGCAAGTGGATACATGTTGAAGCAGGATGACAAGGGAGGTCCAGTGGGATCCGGGAGAGTGGTTCTGGCCCTCCAGGGGCAGCCTTGCCGAGCAAGTGGACGAGGTGCCCTTCTTTTCCTACACCACAAAGATTGGAAGGAGGCTTCAGATCGACTCTTTGATTTGGACCCCTTCAAGGGAGAGGCATTGGGTGGCCCATAACCTTTAACCTTAGTTAGTACTAAGCCAAACTGAGTAAACCTAACCTTACCCAATCACTAACCTAACTAAACCTAGCCAAAGTAACCCAATCCACTAACTAGCGAGACCTAACCAGACCTAAACTAACCTAACCAACCAACCCATCCACTAGCCCACTGTAGTTCCCAGCAACCTTAGAGGCTAAGGTTTGCAGGGTAGGCAGCGCACGGGCGCGGATGGTGGCGTAGAGATGGCGCGCACGGGCGGAGTGGCCGCACGAGCGGAGAGGCGCAACAGTCGGGAGACACACGGGAGCAGATGGTCAAATAGGATGGACGGTGACGGTAACGGAGGTCGATGGTGACGGGCAGAGAGGATGGACGGGTGACGGTAATGGAGGTCGACGGTGACGGGGATGATAGCAGGACTGTTGCGTTATTCTTGTTGGTGATCGGACGTAGGCCGACGATCAACACTAGACATTTTGCCATATAGGATAGCCCTCGTACGACGACTTGCTCGTCATCTGTCCCACAGCTGAATTGGAGCTGTACGACCTGTTATCCATCTGTGCCCCAGACGAATTAGAGCTTGTTGGGATTGCAGATCTTATTGCTCGAGGTGTTCTACTTTTGCAAGGTCTAGCGTCCGTCTGCTTCGTGGAGACTTTGTTTGAGAAAGCCGTTCATTCCAAAAGCCCTCTATTCCTTGCCATCAACAACATGAGAAACGACCAGCCATTCCTTGCCAGTCATGTTGCACGTTTTGGCCTGGTTGTCTACCAACACCTTGCTTTGGCTATGTTATTCACACAGTTGGTGTAACAGGTACTGAGATTCGGAGTGAAGGGGTGAAGGGGAAGCAAAGGTGCCAGAGTCGGGGCTCTGATACCAATGAAGTGAAGGTGAATGGGGAAGTGAGAGAAAGCCACGGAAGGCAGGGGGAGATAGAGAAGGAATAGGGGAGGGAAGTAGAGAGAACAAGACTAGAAGTACACAAGTGATGAAGGAAGCAAGGAGAAGTGGATTAGACGTCAAATCAATAGCCCCTTACAATCCTTTTGGGTTAACTTATATAGTCCCCCACAGTTCCCACATTTCCCTACTATTCTCCCATCTATTTCCCCCTTAAAATCCATCTTTTTCCCACCTTCATTACAGATAGGTGGTGGCTCAAGGTGTCGAGGAGCATGGGCTATATCGGCTCAATGCTCTGCTGGTGCACGGGGACACGAGTGGTTCAATCATTTCAACTATGGCACTCTCTCCGAGATGCAAAAGACAAAGATGATGGATGGACTTCCACCGATTGCACGCAATGATCATGCCTGCAGGGCTTGCGTGGAAGGCAAGCAACACAGGGACAAGTTCCCAGAGGAGGCCTCATCACGGGCCAAGAAGCTGCTCGAGTTGGTTCACGCCGACATCTATGGCCCAATGTCAACAAATTCATTCGCAGGTTCGCGATATTCTCTCTTACTTGTTGATGATTTCAATCGCATGACATGGGTATTCTGCCTGGCCAAGAAATCTCAGGCTTTCGAGAAATTCAAAGACTGGAAGGCCCAGCAGAGAAGGAGAGCCAAAGCCTTCCGCACCGACAGAGGGGGAGAATTTACTTCTACCGAGTTCAATGGATTCTGCAAGAAGCAAGGGATTAAGAGACAGCTCACGACAGCTCGCACATCTCAGCAGAATGGAGTTGTTGAGAGAAAGCACAGGACCGTCGCAAAGACAGGGTTGACCATGTTGCGAGGGAGGAATCTCTCAAAAGCCTACTGGGGTGAAGCCGTGAACACTACCATTCACATCCTCAACAGAACCAAGACCAAGACTGTTGATGGCAAGACTCCATACGAAGCTTATTATGGTAAGAAGCCCATCATATCTCATTTGAGGGTTTTTGGTTCTAAAGCATTTGTGCATTCACACAAAGATGAGCGAACAAAACTGAATCCCCATAGCCGGAGCTGTATCTTTGTGGGATGCAGCGAAGAGTCCAAGGCCTACCGCCTATTCGATCGGACAAGAAGAAGATCCTTATCAGCAGGGATGTGATCTTTGAAGAGACCGAGCCACAGCCTGCCGAAGAGGTTCCAGAACTTCCAGCGTTACCCCCACCCAAAGTCACCATCCATGAGGTGGAGCCGACTAAGATCCCGAGGAGGAGGAGGAGGAGGAGGAGCATGCCATTCCAAGGCCACCTCCCAAGTCAACTTCATCCAAAGCACCTCCATCTGAGAAGAAGCTACCTCAATGGTATTTGAAAACGTTAGCAGACTCATGGGTCACGGACATACCCGAGAGTAGTTCCAAAGCGCGGTGGTCTCAAAGAAACATGAAGACTCCCTCTGTGAACTTCGCTTTGATAGCTCAACTTGCGGAACCCCGTTCCTTCCAGGAAGCGAAGGATATACCAGAATGGCAATGACACCTGGGATTTAGTGCCCAAACCAACCAAGCAGAAGGTCATCGGGACTAAATGGGTGTACAAGCTTAAGTTCAAGTCAGATGGGAGCTTGAACAAATACAAAGCAAGATTGGTGGTGAAAGGCTATGCACAATCAGAAGGACTTGACTTCGACAAGACCTTTGCCCCCACAGCTAGGATGGTGACTATTCGGACAGTCATTGCCTTGGCTGTTCATCATGGTTGGCCTATTTTTCAAATGGACGTCAAGTCTGCATTTTTGAATGGTAACCTGGAGGAGGAGGTATATGTGGCATAGCCACCAGGATTTCAGATTCTAGGATCCCCATCAAAAGTCTGCAAACTGAAGAAAGTTTTATACGGGCGAAACAGGCCCCTAGAGCTTGGTACCAATAGATAAGATGTTTTCTTTCAGAAGATCGGGCTTCAGCAGAGTCCATTAGAGGCAAATCTCTATCTCGACACAGTGGGGGATTTGAGGCTGGTATTGATTCTATATGTGGATGACCTCACCATTACTGGGGATCATACGAAGAAGAGTGCTCAAGTCAAGAGACTTCTTATGGAGGAGTTCGAGATGATTGACTTAGGCATACTTCACTACTTTCTTGGAATTGAGGTGAAGCAGGGAAAGAGCGGTATCTTTATTTCACTGGAGAAGTATTGCAGGGAACTGCTCAAACGCTTGGAGACGAAAAATTGCAAAGCAGTAGTAACTCCCATGGAAACTGGTCTGAAGCTAAGTGTGCGTGATCCATCTCAGCCGGTTGATTCATCACTATACCGACGCTTGGTGGGGAGTTTGCTTTACCTCACCAATACTCGACCAGACATTTCCTTCGCAGTTGGATTGCTCTGTCAGTTCTCTGCCACACCCAAGAAGGCTCATTGGGACGCAGGTATGAGGGTGCTAAGGTACTTGAAGGGTACCTTCACCTACGGCATCACTTATACCAAAGGCATTGAGTTGGGAGGTTTTGGTGATAGTGATTGGGCAAGTGACATTGATACCTCGAGATTGACCTCTGGATATTGTTTTTTACTCTCATCAGGAGCCGTGTCATGGCTGAGTAAGAAACAACCTACTGTCACCCTTTCATCTACAGAGACGTAGTACAGGGCTGCTTGTACAGCAGCATGTGAAGCATTGTGGCTCAGGTGGACCTTGGAGGACATGAATGTGCCCAAAAAGATGCGGCTGCAGATATGTGCGACAACCAAAGTTGCATAGTGATCGCCAACAACCCCGTGTTTCACGCACGTACGAAGCACATTGAGGTCCACTACCATTTTGTTCGAGAACTCATCGACGAAGAAGTCATAGAGTTGATATACTGCCCAACTAACGACAACATCTCAGATGTCTTCACGAAGGCGCTTCCCAGGTATCAGTTGGAGCACCTCATTTGACGCATGGGGATCGGCCCACAGTTATGACATTGAGAGGGGGTGTTAGAAGGTTGGTTGGTGGGCTGGCAGGTCGGTGCCTTGGGCAGGGAGCCAACTCCTTGATCAGCCAGATTGAGGGGACCTAGCCCCTCCTATAAAAAGCCACCTCCTTCCCCCCTCATTCCTCATCACCTGCACTTACAGCCTTGCACACAGGCAAGCACACAGGGAGAGGAAGAGGCTCAGCATCATTGACAGCACTTGGGCTGTTTGTACACGCTCACCCTTGAGCTTTTGTTTCCCACGATTGTGGAGGAATATATCTGAGTTTTGTCCTATCTCTCTTTCAATTTTTTTGAGTGTTGTATGAGCTAGATAGGAAGTGAGGTGTGAGTGATTCTATCCTCTATTTCCAACAGATAGAGCTCCATGAGGCAGCCCCTCCTGATAGCCTCATTCCTCCTCCTCCGGAGGACAGTGTATGGCAATAGCACAGCGTGGAACATTTGGGTTGCTCGTTGCAGTCTGGTGAGCATCTGGTTCCACCCTCGGCTACCTTGGTCGCCATCTGGTAGGATATCATCTACACCCTCCGCTCCACCTGGGAGAGTGGGACCACAGGCTCTAGGGCGACTGTCGCGAGGCGCGCTCGATTCTGCAAGGCTTGGCCTGCAGGAGTTTTTTACATATTCACTCTGCGAGGGATTCGCTGGTTGTATAGTCCCCCACCTGGTTTGTTAGCCCCAGTACCAGAGGGGATCAGAGATCCCCTAGGCGGTGAGCTGGGTTTCTCTGGAACAGGCCAGTTTTTTCTTCTTTCAGCCTTTTTCCAGGTTTTCCATACTCAGCACCTTCGGGGCTGCTGTTTTGTATAAATTTCTTCAAGCATTAATAGAAGGTTCCTTTCTTTGCAAAAAAAAAAAAGCCTTCATAGTTACTGCCCTGTTATTTTCCCTCATAAGCATATGCCAAATCTATCTTAAGTCTCCTACATTGCAGTGTACATGTTGGCCCTATGCTCAACTCGAGAATGCATATACATTGTTTCTTCTCCATCACATCTTCTCTATGACCCAAGAATCTTTCATCCAGCCGATGTGCCCATCAAGTTTCCATTATAAGAATTCACTTCATCTGCCTCGGGGGGGCTCATCCTATGGTTCACCAGGCACGTCAGTTTCAACCAGTTGCATTATGGCATGTAAGGTTTGGTCTTTGCAAATCACCAAAACTTGGTTTCTCAAGAGATGGTGCAGAAATGAACAACTCAGTGCTTGCCTTTCGAAGGTGGGACCATCAGAGACATGAAAAGTCCTCTGTTGGTGCATAGTGATGTGATTGGGCCAATGAATATGCACTTTATTGGTGGTGCTGCATCATACGTTATCATGACTTCTTTCAAGTTTGTTGGGTGTTTCCCACGAAACAGGACGTCAGGAACTTCCATTTCAAACAGATTGTAGCACTTGTTGAAAATGGGTCAAACACTTTGAATCGACTGGAAAGAGTACATGCAGCATAAATTCATGGAGTTTTGCAATAAAGTGCCATTGAGCATACATCCTTCCCAAAATGGGGTAGCTGAAAGAAAGAAAAGGACTGCGCACACTGCAAGCTCAAGCACTACATTGGCAAACAAATTGTGGGCAAAGGTTGTAATTAGAGCCAATCCACAAAAGTACTTATGAGTAAGAGTCCATATCAAAAGTAGTTTGGATATATATGTGTGTGCAATTATTTCAGACTCAATGGATGCTAAAGATTACCTCTATGCACACACAATCCAAGTACAACGACGGCTTGACAAGATCAGAAGTCCATGAAGAATAGCACTGAGTCAATGGTCAATTTGAAGTAAAATGTGTGAGCAAAGCATAGCCTATTCTCTCATCAACACCCACGCATAAGCTTCTACCTAGTATTGAGGTTTCTTGGGTACACACATGCATACCTGTTTTTTTGCTGTTTTCAGCTGGTTTTTGGCATACATACATAAATATAAGTCATGCATTAATGCATGTATATAGCTCGAGATTAATTCAGCAATGCAAGTTCCTTTCAGGCCAGCTAGCAATAAAGCACTGCTTTTGTGGCTCTAAGAATGTGACATCCAAAGAATCATTCCAGTTTAGCAGTTAACCAAGCATGTATATTTTTTGTAGGTTGAACAAAAGAATTTATTAGAACTGCAGTGACAGGGTGGGGGACTAACTTTATGAAGAAGAGAATTCTAACCTCAAGTTTTGAAGAGAAACCCGTCCAAATGAGTCTTTGAAAACTCTACAATGAGATTTACTGATTTTCTTATGGCCTTCTACGTCTGACTGACCAACAATAGTATCATCTTCCCAGATCTCTATGTTTGGGTATAATTTCTCCACAGAAACTGCGAACAAACAACACGACAACTGAACACTGTACCTTATGATCCCAAAGATCTGTCTGCAAAAAGAGCTACAGCATCAAACAGTCACAAAATGTCCCAAAACCCTCCTTTTCTTTAAGTAGCATTCTTTAAGTAGCATATACTATGAACCATCAGATGCAACAAAAGAAAAGCTTACACTGATTGCACATCTCTCAATCCACAAGCTCACAGCTACCTAAGGATAAAACATAAAAAAATAACACTCCTTATTTTTCTTGCATGACTCTCAAATCATAGGACGTTGGAGAAGGAAGTCTTTATAATTTGAGAGCAGGGCCAGCTACAAAGTCAACCTCTCCTAGTAGAGATCGCAAATTAAACTTTTTTCATCTGAAAACAATTATTTAGGTTTATAGTATCTTGTCTTCAAGTCCTGGTTTCAAGTCCTTAAGTATGTTAGAGGTTTCTTTAAGTCGAGATGTTGCATGCAAAGTTGTTGATTATGCTGAGAAAACAGATGCTGGACCTCGCAACGAATCTTAGCTTCAGGCAATGAAAGACCACTTTGAGGAAAAGCAGGGGTTCACCAATTATTGTGGAGACCTAGGGAAGGTTGACTAGAGGACAGTGGTTGAGAGCCCGGAGTCCCTCCCAGAGTTGATCCTTCTCGAGACCCTAGAAGGGGGCACACTTCGCCAGAGGGTGGAGATCTCCGGGTTACCAGGCCAATGTCTTCGGTGCAGACAGATGGGTCACCTCGCCAGAGATTGCCCCCATGGCCTCCCTCGTGCACCCCCCCCCCCCTCCACAGAGTAGGCAAAGTCAGCAGGTCCGAGTTCAGCGCCCTCTCAGGCAGGAGCAGCAGGAGTCTCAGACCCCATGAGTTACCCCCTCAGCAAGGGATTGGACACAGGTTAAAAAGAAAAAGAAACCAAGCAAGCACGCCCGCAAACGCCACAAGCAGAGGGCCAATCGTAGAGAGAGGAACGGGGTTGACCGAGAGGCCTCGAAGGAGGAACAGCAGGAGCCACCTCCTCCTCTGCCGATCCTCCAGCTTCGGAGGTTCAGCCTCCGCACCCACCCTTGCAGCAGCAGCGAGCCCTAGGAGCTCCAGTTGCGGCGATGGCAGAAGCCGCAATCACTAGTTCTACGAGGACCACGGAGGAGCCGATCTAGAGCCCCGACGAGCCTGATCAACAAGGAGGGCCTGACGTCGTCCTTATCCCTCCTCCTCCCCCTCTCCCTCCCTCTCCCCCCCCAGACCCCTCCCCCTCCTCTTCACTTCCCCCTCCTCCTCCAGGCTTCCCCCCACCCCCTCCCCTCCCCTCCCCTTCTATGGTCACTCTCACCACCCGCCCCCCTCCCCCTGTCCCCCGCGCCCCTACCCCTCCCTCTACCACCGCCTCCCCTCCACTTTAGCAGCAGGTTCTTTTGCTTCGACACCCCTACCAGCAAGAAAGGGAACGATGACGCCCCCTTCTACTTCCTCATCATAGCAACAGCAGCAGGTCCGTCCAGGGAGGGATCCTAAGGGACGAGGCTCGTCCTCCCGGTCAGCAACTCCCAACCTCCATCCTAGGCGTCCCTTACCACCGGACTTCTACAGGTTAGGACCTTGGAACTATCTGGAGATTCCGGACTCATATGCTCTACATTGGAGGTAACTCATGATCCTTCAGCCCGGAAGGGGGGTTTGATCAATGCAATGGGACCTCAGACACACCCCATTTGGAGATTTCCGTTTGCCTCCACAGAGTTGGAGAAGTGGTCCCTAGAGGTGTTTGATGCTATTTTGGGAAGTCAGATTACACTCATGATGGACGAGTGGATGGGGCCATAGGGACAAGACCTTTGGTACGCCCATGGCGCAGAGGTGAACTTCCAGTTGAGCTTCACGCACGAGGAGCCGATGTTCGGTTTGGCGACAGGAGTTATCAGATTGGCGTTGGCCCTTAGGTGGAGAAGGACCCTTCATGAGCGTGAGTAGGCTTTGAGGAGAGACCTCGCCTCCATTGAGAGGCTCGGGGAGCAGGACCTAGTTTCTCAGTGGCTTAGTGACAGATTCGAGAGCACTCGTCTCGAGCTTCATGACACGGAGTTGTTGCGGGCTGAGTTCTCCTATCACTCCTCTCGGGCTCGATGGGTGCAGCAGGGGGACAGGATGACGAAGCAGTTCTTTCATACCACTGGGCCCCGATCGGCAGGCACACAGCTTCAGCGTCTCCAAGACTCGCAGGGCATCATGCACACTAACCTGCAGAAGATTCTGGACATGACCACTAGATTTTACAACCAGCTCTTTTAGACGGAGAGGATGACCCCAGCTGGTCTTGTGGCCCAAGAGCTAGTTTGGGATCACGTTCCGACGGTAGTCTCGTAGGACTTATGCAGCAGACTTAAGGAGCCTTTCACAGATGAGGAGCTCTGGGAAGCCCTTAAGGCTCTCCCAACCCAGAAGTGCCTGGGTGAGGATGGCTTGACTCCGGCCTTCTTCCGGAACTTCTGGGAGATTATCTCCACCCCTTTCCGTTTAGCTTGCCAGGAGATTTTTGGCTTCTCCCACAATCCTTGAGTAAGGGGTGGATATGTTTGATCCCAAAAGGGGGAGATAGGTCAAATATCCAACAGCGGAGGCCGATCACCTTGCTTGATACTACATACAAGATCCTCGCCAAGGTCTTGAGTTTACGGCCCATCTTTCCGACATCATCCATGACACACAGACTGGACAACATCTTCACGTTCTGGAAGGTAGTGGATTGGTCTAGGGAGGAGTCACAACCAATGGCCGTCCTTCTCTTGTACTTTGAGAAGGCCTACGACAGGGTTGAGTGGTCTTTCTTGGAGGGCATTATGAGGAGATTGGGTTTCTCAAACAGATGGGTCAGAGGAGTTTCACCCAGGGAGCTCTAGTCAGATGCTCATCAAAGGACACACAGGCGAGGCCTTTCCTCTCTCGCTCGGTCCGCCAGGGCTGCCCACTCGCTCCATTCCTCTTCTTGTTTGTGGTAGAGGCTTTGGGCTACTACTTGAGATCACAGGTGGCAAGTCTCAAAGGGTTGAGGCTCCCAATCAGACAGGAGGAGGAGCTCCTTGACTCGAAGTTTGCAAATGACATGGCCTTATATGTTGAGGGCACTACAGCGAGTCTAGAGAGAG
Organism: Dipteris shenzhenensis; assembly: GCF_047967505.1. Taxonomy (NCBI): domain Eukaryota; kingdom Viridiplantae; phylum Streptophyta; class Polypodiopsida; order Gleicheniales; family Dipteridaceae; genus Dipteris; species Dipteris shenzhenensis. Next base: position 3,624,853 of record NC_141605.1, on the reverse strand, counting down.
TCAGAGGCACCCTGGCTATTTACTGTGAGGCCTCGGGGACACATATCAACTGGACGAAATCCATAGGCTTCTTCATAGGCTTTGAGGAAACACAGGAGATCCGTGAGTGGGAGAGTGACTTTGGCTTCATATGGATACCGCAGGGCCAGACATCGAGATACCTCAGATGCCAGGTGGGTATTGACATCACAGCAGAGCAGCAGATTGCCACGGTCCTGGAGAGTGTTCGGCGCAAGCTTCTCTATTGGAGCTCAGCCAAACTCTCCCTAGCAGGTCGCGCCTTAGTGGCAAACCAGGTCCTTCTTGCCACGGCCTGGTATATCGCCTCTTGCTGGTGCTTTCATAGAGGATGCATTGGGCAGCTCCGACAGTTAGTACGAAACTTCCTTTGGGCAGGCTCAGACGGCATGAGAAACACTAGGGCCTGAGTAGCTTGGCAGACGGTGATCATGCCGCAGGCACTGGGAGGCTTGGGTGTCATTGATCCGAAGATGGAGAGCAAGGCCCTTCTGGGCAAGTTGGTGGTTCATGGCCTCACCCCAGGTGCAGAGTCTTGGAAGCTCCTCTTACAGCGAGGGCTTCTGAGGAACACCCCATGCACAGGGGGACCATGGCAGCCTTCACATAGACGGATCTTCTCAGAGGCCCCCCTTACGAGGAAGGGCTCCCCCCTAATGAGGAGTCTTCACAGGGTATGGCAGAGACTGGTAGGGGGTCTCATCCATGCTCCGCCCAGATGCAGAGGAGTTTGAGCACCAGCCCCTTATGTGGCACCCAGAGATCAGGGATCAGGAGGGATGTATGCTCGGACAACGGACTCACATTGGTTGGGCACAGTGGAACAGTGGTCCAACAGGGTCCTTTGGCCGTTGGAGCAGACCACCTATGGAAACAGAGGCGAGGCTTGATGCCCTAGCGTATCTGTGAGGGACAGGGTAGCGGATGGGCGAGATTGACTTAGCCATTCCTGAGTCCTGGTGGGAAGGACTTCACATTTGGAGAGACAGCAGATGGTTGGGGCAGTTTTCCCGTACTGGTGTTCCCTTGAGGATGTTGATGCAAAGCGGGAGCACGCACCCCAGCTTCTTCCGTGTAGGACCTGGAGGCCTACTTCAGCCACTCATTGAGAGTGACCCCAAGATGGATGGGAGTCTTGATGGGATACACTAGCAGATGATCAGAGTGGTGGGACGTTTGGGGAAGGAGTGGCACATTTACCCTCCCAGTATCTCAGAGCAGGACGCCTCTAGATGGCGCCTTTGGCTGTGGGAGGGTAGACCCTGAGGGAGGTCCAATGGGATCCGGGAGAGTGGTTCTAACCCTCCAGGGGCAGCCTAGCTAAGCAAGTGGATGAGGTGCCCTTCTTTTCCTACACTACACGGATTGGCAGGAGGCTCTAGATGGACTCGTCGAGGTGGACCCCTTCGAGGGAGAGACATTGGGTGACCCAGAGAGTGCCCCTAGATGTGCGCTCCAGGTTTTGGATGCGGTTGTGGTCTAGCTTGCCGCCGAGGAAGATCTTTTACTTCTTCTGGCTGGCCGCCTGTCACGATCTATGACGTATTCCTTTCTCTATTTCTAGACTTATGGATGGTTTGATGAATGGACACTTGTGGAAGGGTATGCCCTTTCGACGGGACACTTCCTATGAGGCACAACCCTTGCACTTTCGACGGGACACTTCCTATGAGGCACAACCCTTCACAAGAGACATTCTATTGAAGAGACATTCCTATTGTAATGTACCCTCTCATCAAGGGTCACACCCTTCACAAGGGGTACACACCTCTTCATGCACATACACTTTGGAGTACACACCTTTTCATGTGTGACTCTTCACTCTCTATATAAGAGAGGCCCAATTGTATGGATGACACACTACAGATACACTACAGACATTCAAGTAATACAATTATTCCTTGTTCTCTGCTATTTCAGTCTCCTTTCTGTTCCTTAGCACATTTCTAAATATAGTAAATCTAGGATTTCTTACAGTGGTATCAGAGCAAAATTCGCTCCTGCTTGTAGGAAATGCCCCCCACCTTCTAGCGCCGATCTGATACATCTTTTCCGCTAGAAGGATATCCGTACACATTGTGCATGGAAGAGATGGAGAGGATGAGCGTAAAAAATTTTCGCGCCAACCCTGCCTAAAGTCATCTATGGCCTCTCCATCTCCCACACATCACGAGTTGATGTGAATGGACACGACAAAAATCGTGTCTTTTCAGGTGCTTGGGCTGTCCCAAAACCAAGGGACGCACCTTTTCCACCATCGGATACACCTTGTGATGAAGAGTCTTGACTCCTCACCCAAGGGACACACCCCATCGTGGACAAAAGGACACACCTATTCATGTAGGGACACCCCTTTTAAAAACAGGGACACACCCCTTCATGAAAAGGTGCACCTATTCCAAGGGTCACACCCCTTCGAATAGGCACACCTTTTAGGCACCAAACACCTATAAAAGGGTACCTAGAGGGGTTAAAATGGAAAACCCAGCCCCAAACCTTAGGTTTACCCTAGCTACCCTAGGGTTAATTAAACCCACCATTTAATTTTTGGGCAACCACCCAACCTGGGCAGCCACCAACGAAAAAGGGGCGCACCCTTTGACGTCCGTACGGATTTGCATGCAGGCTCGCCTCCACCGTACGGATTTCCACGCAGGAGCTGCCCTCAGCCCTCGCCATTTCGCTGTCAGCCCACGCAGGATCTGCCCTCAGCCCTCGCCATTTCGCTGCCAGCCCGCGCAGGTTCACTTCCAGCCTTTGCCTCGCCATCTCGCTGCCAGCCCGCGCCCTCTTGCTGCCAGCCTTCACGCGCATTCTCGCTGCCAGCCCGCGCCATCTTGCTGCCAGCCTTCACGCGCCATCTCGCTGCCAGCCGCGCCTCACCTTTTTCGCTGCCAGCCACCTTGCCTTTTGCAGCCCACTGATTTTGCAGCCCTGTTCCTTTCCAGCCTGCAACGTGAGCACAACGCCAGCCAGCCACTCGGTCGCAAAACAGCCTGCAAACAGATTTTCGCCATGACAGCAGCAGCCTGGTGCGCCAGCCCCTATTGCGATCCAGAATCGGGTACCTGCAGCCTGTTGTGCCATTGATAGCCTGCTCTCCTTGGTTCGCTACATTTTCCTGCCAGATCAGCAGCAGTCTCAGCCTCCTATCGCGATGAAGACAGCCTGTTAAATACCAGGCCTAGATCTGCGATCTTCTACGCAACAATTTGGCAGATTAAATCATTGCCAAGTGGAGTCTTTCCATTCTGCTTTTAAGGATTCTCTTGTCATTATCAAATTACAGCAAATGAAAGACGCTCCCTTAAAGCATGGAAACCCCTGGTAATTCACCCGGCATTTCAAGGACACCTTAGGCATCATCTACCACACAATATCGTGTTCAAATTGCACAACCAGCCCATTTCGGAGCTTTTGCATCCTGGGTTTTCAGTGTCACGTGCCCTCCTAGTGATTTGGACCACATCCTATATCTTCTGCATGAGGCACCTCAGTTACATTACTTCCTCAGCACACTACAGGTTGTGTTCCACGAGTCACGAAGATACCCAGAACCCGATATTCCTCAAGAGTTTGCTGTCCATCTTTGGAGAGAATTTTACCCCTCACCTTCAGCATCTCCAGGGTACTCTCCACCTCCTTCAGCTCCCAGATATCCTCCTATATAGGTTGTACCTTCCCCAAGACAGTATTTACACTCTGAAGGCACTCCTCCTGGATATCCTCCATTTCCGACAGCAGCTCTTTATCCCTTCTCAGATCCATGGACTCTGCAACCTACTCCTGTCCTCTCACGAGCAGTAACACCACTTTCGGCATCACCAGTGTTACCTCAGACAGGACCTCCTTTACCAGATTTCCACGGGTGGTTCCATCCTGCCTCACCTGCCCCCTCCAACATGAGCAACCTCAGGGAGCAGCCCGAATCTTCTTCCAGGAATGGTACAAACTAGAGCGCAAGTTCGCGCTTTTCTCACAGGGATCTCCGATATGTCGCAACGCTCGCGTGAAGCCTCTCCAGAGATCAAAGACTCAAGTCCAAAAAAGACCCTTGAAGTCAACGTACAAGGCGAATCACTACTGCAACTTCAAATATCCCAGCTTCAGGACAGCATCTCCGACTTGGTCCAGAAAATCCAACAACTTCAAGATTCTCGCAGTACCACACATACAGAGGATGATGTGACGCAACCAGACAACTATGCAGATTCATTCCCACTAGAGGTAGAAAACACTGAACTACGTGCCCTCTACCGTTTACTTCAAGCTTCCAAAACTAAAAGACTTGACATCAAACTTCCGGAAGCCTACACTGGTCAACGCAATCGTCGAACAGTTGACCAATGGCTCGTAAAAATGCGCGTGTATTTTGATACTGTTGACCTCACTGAAGGCAAAAAGATCGCCTTGGCAGCCTCCCTCCTAAAGGATACAGCTTTTCTATGGTGGCAAAGATGCTTAAAGGACGGCAAAAGTGTGTTAACATGGGAACGTTTTGAACACGTGCTTCGTAAGCAGTTCATACCTGCCAATGCGGACTTCCAAGCACGTTCAAAACTCCGACAGTTGGAGCAAACGGGCTCCCTGTCTTCCTACATCTCTCAGTTCACCACATTGGTGCTGGAGATTGATGGTTTAACTGAGGATGATCGCCTTCATGCTTTCATCTCAGGCCTAAATCCCTCGTTACGCATTGATGTCCTTAAAGCAAACATCACCACCACAGCTGGCGCTATTGCTTACGCAGAGCGCATCAAAACACAGGGAAGCAGAGTGCTAATCGCACACAGAACTCTACTATGGCCAAAGGTGCTCGCCCTCAAGATAACACCAGGTTTCGAAAAAACTCCGGTAATCAAGGTCAGCGACAGTCTCAAGATCCCTAGAAGACTCAGAAATCATATGCTGGATTCCAACAGAAGCACTCCTCCAAGGATCGCGCCTTTCTTCTTCACAAAGTCATTACCGACATCCCCAACATAAAGGTGCGGCCACTGACAATAAGAACAACTCCAGCACAAAAGGACTTTGTACCATCTGTACAGGCGACCATAGATGGTTCGATTGTCCCAAGCGACCAAAGCAAAATTCCAATATGGAACCTAGCACTTCCCAAAGACAAGATGCTACCCCAGCACGAGACAAGAAAGGCAAAGCTGTTCGAATGGCGAATACCATCCACCTGAGCCTTGCCAGCAACCCCGAACCTTCCCTGGCCACTCAAGTACTTTGTGTTCAAGGATCGATTCGTGGAACAACGGTCACTATCCTCATCGACAATGGCTGTTCTCATAACTTCCTAGCTAGTTCTATGGTCGACAAACTTCGGTTGACCACCAATCCTAGTCTCATGGACTATCAGATTGAACTCACAAATGGAACTACTTTCTTGTGCAACACCAGGATCAAAAACTTGTATTTTCGCATCCAACATTATACGGACAAGTTGAACTTCGACATCATGCCTCTTTCTCCGTACGATGTCATACTCGGATAACAATGGCTCTATGACTATGATCCATCAATCAGTTTCGCAGCCATACTATCCAGTTTGTCCACCAAGGAAAACTTATTGAGCTATAGGGACTCTCCTTCAACCCCAGTTGCCTCTGCCCTACAAGTAAAGAAGTGGGTTCGTAAATGTCAAGTAAAGACTTCACTTCTGTTGGTTACGGCAGTCGAGGAGACACCAACTAAGGATCCTCCTGAATACCTTAACCAACCTTTTTTCCAGCCCTACCTGGTTATTTTTCCACAGGAATTGCCAAAGCAATTACCACCTCGATGACCAGTGGATCACCCAATTGAACTTATTTCCAGCAGTAATCCACCATCGAAACCTCCTTATCGGGTTTCTTACACTCAAAATGAAGAAATCCAAAGACAGGTCACCGAGCTACTCGACAAAGGTCATATTCAGCCCAGTCGCAGCCCTTTTGGATCTCCTGTACTACTTGTGGAAAAAAAGAATAAGTCAATGCGCCTTTGCATCGACTACCGAGCCCTCAACAAGCTCACTATAAAAAACAAGTATCCATTGCCTCGCATCGATGACCTCTTCGATCAACTTCTACATGCAACACAATTCTCAAAGATTGATCTTCGTTCAGGTTATCATCAAATTCGCATACGAGAAGGCGATGAGTACAAGACAGCTTTTCGAACAAAGTATGGACACTATGAATGTTTGGTCATGCCTTTTGGGTTAAACAATGCCCCGGCCACATTCATGACACTAATGAACGACATCTTCAGGCCTTTCCTCGATAAGTTCGTCATCGTTTACCTCGATGACATCCTCATTTTCAGCAGATCCCTACATGAGCACAAACAACATCTTCACCAAGTTTTTGAAGTTCTCCGTGCAAATTCTCTCTACATCAACATTGAGAAGAGTGAGTTCTTCAAGACCCAACTCGAATATTTGGGACATGTTATTTCAGCTCAAGGCATCTCTGTGGATCCCAAGAAGGTCGAGGTAATCCGAAACTGGCCTACTCCTAAGAATGGTCATGATGTCCGCTCTTTTCTCGGATTGGCAAACTTCTACTATACAAAGGTCTATCAGTTTTCCGCAATCGTAGCTCCTATGTCCGAATTATTGAAAAGCACAGCAATTTTTCAGTGGCTTCCCGAAACAGAGTATAGATTCCAACAACTCAAGCAAGCACTCACTACCACACTAGTTATGGCTATTGCTGACCCAAACCTTCCATTTGAGGTCATGACCGACGCTTCCGACATCGCTACAGGAGCAGTCTTGATGCAAGAAGGCAGAGTTATTGCTTTTGACAACCATAAACATTCTGATATCCAAACCCGATACCCGGTTTATGATAAGGAGTTTCTTGCCATTGTACATGCTTATCGCTCTTGGAAACATTACCTCATGGGAGCCGACTCTGTGGTCAAGACAGACCATCACTCTTTAAAGTATATCTTTACTCAGCCAGTCATGAACGCTCGAGATCTGGACGACTCCGATGCTACTTGGCAATCTGATGAAGACTTACAGCAGTACCCTCACATTTTACAGCAGTATTTTCAGAATTTACAGTGATATTTTCTGCATCAGTTCATTATCTCCACCAGGGTCTTCTTTTGAGTGGGAGGGGATGTCATGATCTGTGACGTATTCCTTTCTCTATTTCTAGACTTATGGATGGTTTGATGAATGGACACTTGTGGAAGGGTATGCCCTTTCGACGGGACACTTCCTATGAGGCACAACCCTTGCCCTTTCGACGGGACACTTCCTATGAGGCACAACCCTTCACAAGAGACATTCCTATTGTAATGTACCCTCTCATCAAGGGTCACACCCTTCACAAGGGGTACACACAGGGTTTAGGGTTTAGGGTTTAGGGTTTAGGGTTTAGGCACCTCTTCATGCACATACACTTTGGAGTACACACCTTTTCATGTGTGACTCTTCACTCTCTATATAAGAGAGGCCCAATTGTATGGATGACACACTACAGATACACTACAGACATTCAAGCAATACAATTATTCCTTGTTCTCTGCTATTTCAGTCTCCTTTCTGTTCCTTAGCACATTTGTAAATATAGTAAATCTAGGATTTCTTACACCGCCCACGGAGGCTTGCCCATCGGACCGTGGTTGGAGTAGATGCGAGTGCAGGGGTAGTGCCATTGTTGCTCCGATGGTATCCTGGAGACTATCCCGCATTGCCTGTGGAGCTGTCGTAGCGCAGCAAGGATTTGGATGGGAGCCCTCAGGATCATGACACGTATGCAGAGTCTTCATAGCGACTAGAGAGGACATGCGTTTTAGATTGATGAGATCTCCCCAGCCTACCGGATATAGAGTCAGAGCATCCAGAGGATTGCACTCTACGAGGCAGTCCCCCTTGACAGTCTAGCTCCTCCTTCTAAGGAGGACAGTGTTTGGGAGGTGGTAGCCAGCATCACGGCTTGGAACATTTGGGTGGCTTGCTGCAGTCTTGTGATGGGTGAGCACCCGGTTCCACCCGCGGCTACCCTAGTTGCCATATGGTAGGATATCATTAACACTCTACAGTCCACCTGGGATCGCGTGACTCTAGGCTCTAAGGCGACTATCGAGAGGCGTGCTCGTTTCTGCAAGGCTTGGCCTGCAGGTGTTTTCTACATCTCACTCCGCGAGGAATTTGCTGGCTGTATAGTCCCCCCACTTGGCTGTTATCCCCAGTTCCAGAGATCCCCTAGGCAGTGAGCTGGGTTTCTCTAGAACAGGACGGTTTCTTTCTTTCAGCCTTTTCCGGCTTTTTCATACTTAGCACCTTCGGGGCTGTTGTCTTGTATGAAATCTTTCAAGCATTAATAGAAGGTTCCTTTCTTTGAAAAAAATAAAAATAAAAAATTTATTGTACATTACCATGCAAAGATGTAGACTCATAAGACCTAGAGCCGAACCCTGAAAACAGACTATCACAGTTTTGTTCTTCACGTGTGAGCCCTCTAAGATAGGACAAATGTGCGACTTCCTAACATCTAACAACCTTCCTTTGCAAGTCTTCAAAGCGCCAAACTTGCAAGACCCTGGACATAGGATCCTTGACATTCAACCACCCTCATAACAACATCACGACACCAGGCCACTTTATAATGACCACAAGTTCATTCTATTGAGCAAAGACAACAAGATGCCCATTGGGACCCTTGGCGGGACTATAACTCTAAGCTCAATTCACTTCAATGCGTTATCATTTACAATTACCATAGGTACCTCCAGTTCCCCTACAAGGAATTTCTGATCTCATGGTGTATTTCTGACTTGGTTTTCTCTCTTTCTTTCTTTAAAGGTTTCCATTGTTTGTGCTCTATCATACCATTCAAGCTATGCAGAGTTTACTTGCTGAACAACCCAACATCCCTTCTGATGAAGTGCGAATCATCTTTGAATATTTCTATGCTGGATATAGCACTTGAAAGTACACCTGTACTACCTTTTGCAGTCCTTTGTGAGCACACGAATCTGTCCAGCTCTTCAATCAAATGATTTTAATGGAGCTCTCCGCTCCCCCCCTCTCGTAGCCTCTCCACCCCCCCCCCTCGTAGCCTCTCCGCTCCCCCCCTCTCGTAGCCTCTCCGCCCCCCCTCCCATAGCCTCTCTGCCCCCCCCCTCCCGTAGCCTCTCCGCCCCTCCTCCCGTAGCCTCTCCTAGCTGGGCTGAACCCCCAGCCCAACTAGGGGGTAACAGGAGATATGGCCAACAAAGCATGGCCCAGCCTACCTTCCTCCTCTTCAAAAAACCCTTCCACTCCAGCAGCCTCCAGTAACAAAACCAGATACTCCACAGTGGCAGCCAGGACGCCTTCCCCATATGCACATATATATGAACGAGGTGGTCTTTTTGACCGACCAATTCTTGGATATCATGAACAAATTTACTTCCTATAGGATCAAGTGAGAGAGCTGAGGATGCAGCTAACATATGCCATAGCTAGAATTCAAGTCTTGGAAGGACCTGGTAAGAAGGAAGTCATTGACAAGGTTACAAAGTCATGCAATGCTTCCCCCCCTACCCCCCAACTAGTCTCTGCAGTCAAGAATCTAGTTCATACTGAAATGCAGACAGCCAAGCAAGAAGTGACTGTGGAGTTTGATGCAAAGGTCAACAAAGCGTGGAGTTTGATGCAAAGGTCAACAAACCTGATATTCAGGAAGAGATTAAAGAACATGCATCTAGAAAGGATAATGCTTTGAAAATCAGAATTGGGGGGCTTCCAAATGGATGGTATAAAGAAGATATGGATAGCCGAGGAACTCACCAAGGCTCAACTGAAGGATAAGGCAAAGGAATTAGCAAAGGTTCGGGCTGCCAGGAAGGATGGTAAATGGGCAGTCTACCGGGACGGGATAGCACTCATTAGAGAGTTTAAATCTAAACATAAGCCTCACATCCAAACACACGCAAGTGTTTAGAAGAGGGTGGCTTGCTAGACCATGCCTCTTTGTACTCTCTAAATAAATGTAGCTGCTTTTGCACTCCTTGGGAGCTGCCCTGCGCCCTCCCTAAGCTGATGTACTAGATGGCTTTCATGTTGTCCCATAGACCTCTTGGTCTCCGGTGGACGTTAATAGACTTTCTTTCTTTCTTTCTCTCTCTCTCTCTCTCTCTCTCTCTCTCTCTCTCTCTCTCTCTCTAACACGACGTAAGAGGCGGTCTTTCCTCTCACCGATGATGGAGGAGGTGCTTCTGCCCTTGCCTGGTGACTCCTATCTGAGGGAAAGTCACCTATTCCCATCAAAGACCCTGATGTGTAGCACACATATGCGACATCTCTCTATGACGCCCCATTTCAAACACCACTTGATATGTCCGCCCTTCCCAGGCCCACCACATGCATTTTTTTTACGGCACAAAATGTGCAAGTTGCACTATGCCGGCTCCACAATCAGAGAGCCCAAGATCACGAGGGGCTACGCATCGAGCACTTCGCACATGGACAGGTCTTTGCCTTGATCCTAGCTCAGATGTTCAATCATGCGCTATGCCACGGCTCCCCCCCTGCTTGGAGTACCACCACCACTGTGTCGACACATAAAGCAGGAGACCCCATGGATACTGAGAACTATTGTACTCTCTCATGATTGGTCATACACTGGCCAAGATTTATGGATCAGTACTAGAGAGAGAGAGATCCGCTCCTATGCAAAAGCACACATGCAGCGGGCGCGGGGATAGGTAGGTTTTCGGAGACAACACTCCACCTTTGATCATATCTTCACCTCCGACTCCAACTCCATACATTATCAGACCCCAGGATCTAGAGGACAAACGAGTCTCACACGCCCTGGGGAACGCCTGTTAGAAATCAACCAACAGAGGGTACGCACAGCAGAAGACTGATAGAATAGCCCAGGAGCTCACACAATGTGTGTGAGGTGTGGAATCACAAACTTCTTAAACTTATGTGCTTCAAATAGATGTGCAGACTCATCAATAGACAATGATCCAGCCAGATATAGAAGCTACCAAAAGAATATATTTATGTCCAAAACTTTGGACACAATACAAAGAGAGATAGATCCAAAGTCCCAATAAAGTGTGGTCCTTTGATCTTACCACAACGTACTTCTACTATCTGCCGGATATCTCTAGACTTGAGCCCGACTTTGCTGCCTGCCAAAACCGACTTTCCTGCCCCCCAAAACCAGTTGGCGGGGCTCACCTTTTGAGGCTCTCTTGCAGACCTATTTGGCTGACCTGCTGGCCGACCTCCACCAACCTGTGGGCTATAAAACCAGGGCATACGCCCTTCAAACCTTGTGGGGTCCAGGCCCCCATAGTCTGGCCCTGTTCCAGGCCTGGTAGGCTGGCTGTGACCAGCCCTACCAGCCTCCAAACAGTTGACTCCAGGTTGCTGGCTGCCCTCTCCATGCTGCGCCATGTACAGTGCTTGCTGCAGGTTGTCTTCCTGCCCACAAGCTTCGCCACCTGGCTCGCCTTCTCTCCTGGGATACCCTGCCATCATTGCAAGTCTTTATCAGGCCCTGAACTTGCCCATCTACCTTCCACATCAGGCGCCTTTGATCTTCTCTGATTCCTGTCCCTATGGCAGCCATCTTGCTGCCCATGTGGGCATCCTTCAGATCCTAGGTCCACCCCCCCCATGCTCTCTTCATACAGCGACTTATAGATGGGGAGGTGACCTTTCCAACACCCCTTGAACTTGCCCATCTACCTTCCACATCAAGCACCTTTGATCTTCTCTGATTCATGTCCCTATGGCAGCCATCTTGCTAACCATGTGGGCATCCTTCAGATCCCACGTCCACCCCCCCCCATGCTCTCTTCATATGGGGGCTTGCAGATGGGGAGGTGACCTTTCCAACACCCCTCTCACCGACACATCTCGGCCCAATGCCAACATGTCGATGACATTGCCCCAACAGCTCCCATGATGAAACCCGCTGGCACAATCCGGTGTCAATTCCGGTTCCTGGCTTTTCAACTTGTGGCTCCTACTCCTCCAGGTCCGGTCCTAGCACCCGTTGGCACCGCCACCTTCAGTCACGTTCCTGCCTTCGAACTAGAGCAATCCAAACGCCACGATCTTCAATTGTCCCCCTAATAATGAGTGAACAACCTAGAGTCATCCAGGCACCATGCTTTGAGGGCCTGTCTCAACCCGTCCTTCCTTTGGCAAGGTCCGCAACAAAAGAACCATCTCGAGAAATGAAATCCCAAGATTATTTCCAGATAACCTACTAAGCTCTCAAGCAAGTACTCTTCTAGCTTTAGTACACCTTGTCCATCACCTTCTAGCAATCTGTGTCTGAGATTTGAAGAAGCACCCACACTTCCCCTTCTGCCATCGAAGAAGGCTCATTCCTTCCAATTTTGCATTACTTGAGACATATGAAGAGCAGATTCTATGCTATAAAGGCTTAAATTGAGAACATCAAGTACATACCAGATCAACCTGTGTGCTTGCTATTCCATGGAATCTACAATCGTGACAGTATCAACAGCCACGCACTTGAAGATTCCAAGCACTCAGGTTGATCTGGTCTGAGATTTGAAGAAGCACCCACACTTCCCCTTCTGCCTTCAAAGAAGGCCCATTCCTTCCAATTTTGCATTACTTGAGACATATGAAGAGCAGATTCTATGCTATAAAGGCTTAAATTAAGAACATCAAGTACATACCAGATCAACCTGTGTGCTTGCTATTCCATGGAATCTACAATCGTGACAGTATCAACAGCCACGCACTTGAAGATTCCAAGCACTCCATGCTGTCCTTCACCTTCACTAAGGTTTCTGATTCCCTGTCGGCCCACATCTCAATGTCCGACATCTTCACTGTGGCTTCTAGGTCGGCATATCTGACCTTAGTAACACACGGAGATGTCATCAAGAACAATTCTTCAATTGCCACATTAGCTTTGGCTTTTATATCACCATCTGAATCTGAGTCGAACTCCTTGTTTTTCTGGTCCGCATTCTTCTTTCTAAAATCCTTCGCAAAATGGTCTGGCGTGTCACAATAGAAGCACTTCTTTCTTCTGCTTCCTCTTCTTGGAAGTGTCCTCGTCATCTCCAGAGTCATCCTTCTTGGGTTGGCCACCGTTAGGCTTGCCCTTTCCTTTGCCAGCGTTATCCCTTGCCAGCAACGCCTTGTCATCGTTATCGTTGTTGTAGAGCTTCTTCCTGGAGAAGTAAGTCAGAGGTTTAGTCCTCTGTCCTCCTGTCACAATCATAGCGAAGCTTTTGAAACTCCGTGGTAGCCTCCTCAGTACCATCAAGGCCAACTGGCACGAGTCCACCTTTTGACCAACCGATGCTAGTTGATCCCTCACCACCTTGACCTTTGTCAAGTGTACCGAATCTCCTTCATCCATATCCAAGTTGTAGAGCTAATGCTGAAGAAGCAAGATCCGTGATGTGTTATATGTCTCGTATAGATCCTTCAAAATGGCCCACGCATTTACTGACGTCGGTCATCTGGATGTGAGGAAGCACAGAGTCCACCATTGTCCCTATGATCAATGACAAGGCGTGGGCATCTCTATCTTCCCAAGCTTCGAGCTCCTCTCCATCTATTGGCATGAGTATCCTCCCATTGTTGTCCACCACATCCTCCGGCTTTGCCTCTGTTCCCATTGTCAGTTTCCACAGTTTTCGAGCCACTAAATGACTCCGGATCTTCACCTTCCAGATAGGATAATTAGTCCCATCCACTTTCCCAAACTCTCCAAAGTTAGGGATGGTGAAAGAAAGAACTCAAGGAAGAGAGAGAAGGGGCTGAAGAGGCTTCTGCTTCTGACATTGCCATCTCCACTGCTAAACCACAGCCTTCTCTAGACCAGAACTTTGTACGCACCTGATTGAACCTGAGTCACCCTCCTTCTCCGTCCTCCAACCGTGGAAGTCAATTCCCAAGAGCCTCTGAATCAGGTTCGTCCTTTAGCAAGGTCCCTGCCTTTACCCCACTAAAGCGTGGTCCTTTGATCTTACCACCATGTACTTCTACTATCTGCCGGTGAGCCTGCGTGCTCCACCTTGAGCATATGTAGACTCTCTGTCCAGATTACAACACCTTGCTGGCCTGAGATACAGCGAAGGTTCAGCCCTTGAGAGCCCAGTCTGCAGCACACCTTCTACTCTCCTTCACCTCCAGGATGAGGCCCAAGGAAGTGTCTTCTGGCTGCTCCCTTTTCTGCTGAGCTGCTGGATGCCTTATGCCCCCCCAAGGACCCCTTTTATAGAGGAGAAACCCCCTCAAAACTCACCAACCAGAAAGGCCTTCTGGCCGACTTTGCTGCCCCCCAAAACTGACTGGGGGGCCTCACCTTTTGAGGCCCTCTTGCAGGCCTATTTGGCCGACCTGCGCCTTGCCTCCCCACCAACCTGTGGGCTATATGGCTATGGCTATGGCGATGGCGCCCCCCTGCCCTCTCCTCCCCCCCCTTCCTCGAGCTCTCCTGACCTCCCCTTGCCTCCTCCCTGTCGACTCTCCAAGCCATCCCCCCCTTCTTCTTCCCACTGCTCCCAAATCGAACTCCATCTAGCTCCCCCCCCCCCACTGCTTTTGCCTCCCAGACGATGACGTGGAAGATCTTAACCGGCTCCCTCTACCCTTCGATTGGTCATGCAGCTGCAGCAACAGCCTGAACGAGCCAGCCCGAGCTGACATTGGCAGCATTCCACTTTCCCTTCTCGTTCCCTAGGCGGGCGGAAGATCCCGCCTTCTCTCCTGGGATACCCCGCCATTATTGCGCCATCATTGCAGGTCTTTGTCACGCCCTGAACCTGCCCATCTACCTTCCACATCAGGCACCTTATCTTCTCTGATTCCTGTCCCCATGGCAGCCATCTTGCTGCCCATGTGGGCATCCTTCAGATCCCAGCAGGTCCACCCCCCCCCCCATGCCCTCCTCATATGGGGGCTTACAGATGGGGAGGTGACCTTTCCAACATCGCCAATGGACAGATATGGGCCTCGTCCCATTGGCTGAGGATTGAGGAGCATCTTTCACAATGCTTCTTCAAGGTTTGAACTTTAAATGGGCATTACATTTTAAATTTTGAAGTTTAAACTTTAGACTTTACACTTGAACTTTTAAGTTGAATGGATCGTGATTAAATTTGAAGGCTGTACTTACTAATGTAGGTTGTAGGCTGTATGCTTGTGACCGACTAGTCACCGGGCTGGCAGTTAATTACCAGCCACTACAGTGGCCCGCAATTACTCACTTGCCAGCTACCACCACTGAGCTTGCATGATCAGGACAGTGCAGTTAATTACCAGTCATCGGGCTTGCATGCTCAGTAGAGTGCATGATTAGAGGTGATTAGGCTTCATGATTTATGTTTGTAGTAATACTGCTCGATGGTGGTGACTCTCATTAGCCACATCTGTCGTGGCTAAGATTTCATTGGGCTGGCAGTTAATTACCAACCACTGCAGAGGCTTGCAATTACTCACCTGCCAGTTACCACCACCGGATGTTTGCTTCATGATTACCAGCCATCTTACCCACCATAGACGTGGCTGATCAGAGCCACCACCACCGGATAGTAATAACCACAAAAGTAAATCATGCACTTGTCATGGTCTTGTAGGCTTGTGACTTGTCATCTATAGGCTCTAGGCTTGTGACTTCTCACCTGTAGGCTGTTGTCTCTTGAATTTCAGAGTGCCCACTGTGTATGTGTGTATCTAAGGTATGTGTGCACTGTGCTTACGTAATATATATATTATATATATATAAAATACATATTTATAGGTGTTTCTAGACGAAACGCCTGTAAAATTCTAGAAACGTTTCTTGTGACACTGTCCCAACTAGAGATGATCAATACAGCACTCCCACCCCTCCCAACGCACGAACACCTCGTATCTCCCAGGTCTCATCCCAAAATGCCATCTCCCATGTATATCCACTGACTATGGGCAAAGGGCACTTTGGGCTCTAGTGTATCTCTGTATAAAAGGCTATCTCCCGACTTGTGTATGATTCCGAGAAATTTTCTCATAACGTACCCTCGTAGTTCCAAACACTGCAAGTCAGGGTTTTCGGTGTTCTGAATCTCATAGACCCCGTAGGAGGCCACCAAATGCCGTCGAGGACCTATCAAAAACCGCCCCTCTCGAGCTATGGCCCATTTTCCCTCCTTGCAGGCCACATCCCCTTGCTATAGGAGGGTACGCCTCTCCTCCACTTAAACGGGTGTAAGATCCTCATCAAGGTGGATGTCTGGATGATCACGTAAAATTGAGCGTTACTACGAGGCATGCCTATACATGTATGGGGTCCTTCCCAATACGCCTGGCCCCATCGATCCCATGTACCTGAACCCCAAGGGTGGAAGTCGCGAAGCCAATCACCTCATCTATGGGGACTTTGACATTAAGAGCCTTACTGGACCTCTATTGCTGCTCCAAAATGGTGGTGGCCTTTGTAGGTTCCCTTTTCGCGACATCCACCCACCTAAAGGTCTTTGCAATGGCTGACTGTATGGTGGCTATTTGTGCCTCAACAGCCTAAACTGCGGGCCCCTGTGTGTCGCTGTCAATATGGCTGCCATCTCCTTTCGGCAGAGCTGTGATATCTCCTAGCCCAAACTCTGGATAAGACGATCCTGCTTTGCCTCTCATGTTGGGCTGGTGGTGTATCTTTAGGAAAACATGGTCCTAGGAATCTGACGGGATCGTGTGACCATGGAGTGTGTAAGGGTGGGATGTGAAGGGGGGGCTGGATGATGGGGGGCAGAAGTGGGGCGTGATGAGGAGAAATTTGGAGTGTAGGTCCGACAGGGCCGACTGAGAGGGGGAAAGATGGCTGGGTTAGTGGCGACTTTGGACAACCCCTAGAGTGGTCAAGACACTCTAGGGCTGTTTCTTGGCAGCTTCTTGGCGGTTTCTTGGCCGCCCTATGGTAGATTGGTGTGAGCGCAGCGGGGGCTAGCTGATTCGAGGACAGTGGAGCCCCCCTGTATAGATTGTTGAGGTCGAAGAAGGCCCGAGAGGGGGTTGTGTGACTCTTTGCTATAGCACCCCGTGAGGGCTGTTGAGTGTCGTAAAGGGCCCATGGGGGATGTGTGGCTAGTCGTGACAGCAGCAGGGAGTCCGCGGGTGGTGGGACAGTGAGAGGGGGCATCCCTGCTTCACTCCGATCGTGCTCTCTATCTAGTCTGACAAAGCTTCTAGGGTACGTATTAGCCCCCCCGTATAGACTGTTGAGGTCAAAGAAGGCCCGGGAGGGGGTTGTGTAGTTGTTCGTGATAGCAGAACCCCCCGTGAGGGCTGTTGAGTGTCGCGGAGGGCCCATGGGGGATGTGTGGCTAGTCGTGACAGCAGCAAGGAGCCTGTCACGATCTGTGACGTATTCCTTTCTCTATACCTTAGACTTATGGATGGTTTGATGAATGGACATTTGTGGAAGGGTATGCCCTTTCGACGGGACACTTCCTATGAGGTACAAATCTTCACAAGAGACATTCTATTGAAGAGACACTACCATTGTACTGTACCCTCTCATCAAGGGTCACACCCTTCACAAGGGGTACACACCTCTTCATGCACATACACTTTGGAGTACACACCTTTTCATTTGTGACTCTTCACTCTCTATATAAGAGAGGCCCAACTGTATGGATGACACACTACAGACACTCAAGCAATACAAATATTCATTGTTCTCTGCTATTTCAGTCTCCTTTCTATTCCTTAGCACATGTAAATCTACGATTTCTTATAGAGCCCACGGGTGGTGGGACAATGAGAGGGGGCATCCCTACTTCACTCCGATCGTGCTCTCTATCTAGTCTGACAAAGCTTTCGGGGCGCATAGTAGTCCCTCATGTGTAGAGGTGGAGTAGATCCAACCGTATGATATGGTTGATCTTATCTTGTGAGATCTGAAGGGACAGGGCATCCAAGCTGTACTGGAAGGGGGGAGGCGGTCCATCTGAATACCAAACCATCTGAATATAAACCCTTCTCTTAGCTAGTCATCTAGATGACTCTAGTGCCACCCTCGATAGTCTCCAACTGGGTAGGACCCAAACCCTATGAAGATATGTTACTGTCTGGAAGATGAGAGAAGCCCTATTGTGATAGTGGAATCCCCTCCTCAAAATGATATGATCGTCTCATCCATCCTATGTGAAAGAAGAGCCTGTCTCTTTCGGCGCGCCAATTGATGTGATATCCGTTGTGCCTCCGGTGTCATGAGATGCCCCAAGGCCCACTCACGTACAAGGTGAGATCTCATCTCTCGGCACTCTTCATCAAACCATGGATTCTGGGGCATCTTCCCGGCTGGGGGACACTTTTCAGAGCGAGTCGTGGGGAAAGACTTGACAGCGGCAGCTTGGACCATTAATACCAAAGTGTGTATCATCTCCAAGGGGGGTCAGTAGCTCATGAGACAAGTGGCTCATATACTAGGGCATGAACCCAGTTGGGAGCCTACGGGTCTCGTCCTATAGTTGGCGTGGTGGTCGATATGCTAAATGCCAAAGAAGAGTGATCCACCCCAAGGGGGGGAGGCACTATGAAATCATGCTGAATGTGATCAGGTAAGAAACAATGAGCGCTCCAAATAGCGGCTATCTGTGAAGGCCGTTATATACGATCAAGTCATGCACTGCTCCCATCTCAAGTAGGTTTCGGATATCCTATGACCTGTGGTGCATCCTCTAAATGCCTCGCTATCCCAAGCTCTACTGGATCAATCTCCGGTACTCTAAGAGGGTCAGCTCCGAAGTCAAGCAAGCCAACCTGTTTGCTGCACATACGTGCAATGAAGTCACCCAGGAGGAGAATCCCCCTTGCCTGGACAGCTCCGTGATATCATCGTGTATGGGTTGTGGCCCTCTATGGTGACCTCATGCACTATGATGATGTGTTCAGGGGGAAGTAGCATACAATGAAAATCGGTTGCGTGTCACGTGCCTCGTACCCACATGTGGTGTGCATGCTCCTCCTTCCACATCAAAGATATAACCAGTCTCAAGTGTGATCTAAATAGAACTGCGACTCCACCAGTGCCTCATATCCACTGTCTCTCCTCATCTCTCTCCTATGAGCTGAGAGTCATATGTGTTTGAGCGAGATATGCTTTTTCAAATCTCGATTCTTTCCTTTGCACAGAGAGGCCGAAGTTGCACAGAGAGGCCGAAGTTTGCCGCCAAGGCTTTGGCTACTAATCCTGCATGGATAGCTCTACACCTGTCACCGTGGGCAGCCCTCTCTCTTGGCTCTCATGTGTATTAGTATAGGAAATCATGTTTCTATTGTGGTGTACGAGTTCTACCGCAACCATTGGGTAGATACGGGCCCGTCCCACCAATTGAGGATTGAGGCAGGGATAGCCACAGGTACCCATAGGGAGCAGAGGCTAGTAGAGGTAGAGCCAGAGGAGTGTTCCTATGCACTTGCCCAGCATACTATGAGATTGGAGGACGGTACCACTGTCTCTTTCAAGAGAAACGTGGTTTTGGGCCAAGTTTGTGTTTGCCTCTACTTGATCGAGATGCCGCAACACAGAGAGTCTCTATTGCAATAGATCAAGTAGCAGGAGGTCACTTAAAAAGCTAACCGTGCCACGAGAGGATAGTAGAATAAAACTTTAGGGTTTGCAACATCAATACAAAAGATTGCAAACCATCATATGCAATTTCAAGGCTCAAGGCTCCTCTCTGCTAGAGACAAAGTGTGCTTCTCAAGTCCTAGCTATACGTACATATATACATATGTATGTAAGTATGTATGATGTATATATAATATATTTATTTGTTTGTTTGTTTGTTTATTTGAATTTATATAAACATACATATATAAATAATTATTTCATATATATGAAATGCAGGTCCCTTATCTCTTTTTTTTCAATAAAAGCACGTACTTTTATCTTGCAAAATCCATTATCTAAAAAATATCGCAAATAAGACCTCACAAGGTGACTAGGCATTGGAGCTATTTTTACTCCTACACCTAATGAGGTAGAGTTTTGGAAGAAGGTCAAGCTCCACACTACCTATGGGAAGAACTTTGTGTTTCGTTTTTATTTTAGGCCATGTACTCGTAATTTCCTAGCCTCCCAACGTTGGGATAGAGTCATGGTCAAGATCATAGCATCCGTCTATGCCAAAGGGTACCCAAGGGTGACTTGATTGTATGAACCAACGTAGAGGTCTACCTGCCGATAGAGTGGTCCCTTTGATCCGCTATACAAGCATTAACCTCACCCACAGGCATTGACTGGATAGATAGAGACGAATGGATTTTATAGTCTTCAAGAGTTAATTATTCACTTGGTTTACAAAGCCTGTCTCAGATAGGTAACTTCACTCGATTCTCCACGTTAAAGCCACACTACAGTTGGGTTAAAAAATTAACCGTAAACAAATTGATGGCTAGACGTACAAACGTATGTATGCGTGTATACGGTGTGTATAGTTCGTAAGTACATAAGTACGCATAGAGATACACGCAACGTATGTATGGATTTGTCTTATATGCATTACCAAAGAGATCCAAATAAAGTCGACTCAGTCAACCTTACCAAGGCGAACCCAGGGTCCAGCAGCCTGATTAGAGTGGAAGACACCGTCGAGTGAGCAAGGCTCTTGAGGACATTCTGTGTCATCGGCGCTCTGGCATGCTGATGGCGCGATGATTTCTGGCTCCTGCATGGTGCAGCAATCCAAGAGGAACCAGAAATCGTGTGAAACGAAGGGATTCTAGCTTTGTCGCAGCTAATCTTCTTTGGAAGCCAACTCTATTATTCAATCAACTTTTTCCTCCCGTGATTTACTTTTTTTATGGCAAGGAGATGCTTGGGCCCCTTGAGCCACGTGTCATGAATCTAAGCCTTTGATCTGGTTTCATCTTATGCCCTTGATTTAGTTTGATGTAAAAGCTAAGCTTTTGACTAAAGTACTAAAAGCATATAGGTGCTTTTCACAATAACAAGACTATATAAACGTTTCAAACCTATTCGATTTGAAGAGATAGTCCACTTGATTTGCAAGTTTGGGCTTATTGGCATGTGAAGCTTAGGATATAGATGCTTGCAATAATGAGTTCCAAGGCTACAAGGAATGGAATGATCACTATTGCGGGCCTCTAAAATGTAAGCCAAGGGAAGAGTTTAGACCAAGCAAAGTATCTATGCCTTAAAGAAAGATTCTAGAAGATGGTACGATAGAATCGATAGGTATTCTGTTGATATGGGATACATCAAGTCCATTGCTAATCATTCTCTCTACTATAAGCTCACAAGGAAGACATTATCTTGTACTTTTGTATTATGTAGATTGTCAAATCATGACAAGGAGCTCAAGATGAAATTAAGACTTAGCTACAAAGTTTGACAAGAAAGATCTTGGACTTATGCATTGGTATCGTGGTAGTGTTTGGAGGGACTCAGATAGGACCTTCACAAGCCAACAAAAATATGTGGATAGTCTCCTAAAGAAGTTTCATATGGAAGATTGCAAGATTGTAGCCATTCCCATGGAATTAAATTTGAAACTTGCCAAAGATCCAAAAAATCCTAGAATCAAGGATAAGTTCACCTAATGACATGCAACCAATGTACTAAAGAGTGTGGATAGTGTTGTGGGGTCCAAGCATTTTGCAAGCGCAGTTGGCATGGCTTGCATAGTTTTAAGGAATGGAGATAGTCATTGTGATTATATTAAGAGGCTTTGTCCACTTTTCACATAACATTAAGGCCATGTAAGTTGGTGGGTCCTTGAAAGTTTGAGTTCACCATTTGGTATCGTGCCCTTTGTATATTAGCACCAAGATTCCTAAGTCTTGGTCACCACATGACCTAATACATTGGTAGTCATATGACTAGGAAGCATCCATGCTCATCACAAAGGTTTGGCTCCTTACCACCTCCATCAATTGATTTGTCTATGAGCAACTCGTCGGATCTCTTAAATATCTAGACTATCACAGTGCTAGATATTTTTTATGCAATAAGTTCACTAGCACAATTCATGGAAAATTCTAAACATCTCATGGAATGAAGCCAAGATAGCCTTGAGGTACAAGGCAATTTGAAATGGAATATAGAGGAAGTAATATAAGGTTGCATAGATAACTGTGATAGTGACTATGCAGCAGATCCAACAAGGATACACATTTTTCTTTAGTAAAGTTGCTATAGGATATGCATTTGTCTTTGGTCAAGTTGCTATATCATGGTTGTCAAACAAATAACCAATTCTTTCTCTGTCTTCAACAAAAGTAACATACAGGACACTCACTACAAGTTTATGTGATGCTATATGGCTCACAAGAATATTGTCAAAAACAAATTACTTTTATGCAACGAAGCCGATAACAATATATTATTTGTCTCAAGCATTAAACTAAAATCTAGTATATCACTCTAGGACAAATGACATTGAAGTTAGAGAGCATTCCATGAGAGAAAGAGCATCACTTGGTGGCATCACAATGCAACATTGTGTTATGTTACAAATATATGTACCAAACCACTTGGGAAAGAGTGACAAGCTCTTACTTTAACTTAGAAAAAGGGCATTCCCATTAAGAAAGTGTGATGGAATGTAATGTTCAAGTCGTTCATTTTTGCAAATCATCATCTTGAGGGAAGGCCTACTTCATGATGTTGGTGTTGAGGGTAGACACTACATATTCATCTCAACATCATGTTCACATTGTATATAGCACTGACACAAAAGAGTGAAAAAGCCACAAGGGTTGGAAACCCTAACCCAATCACTTACCTACCTCATGAACTTCTTTATCAAAGATGTGCTTAATAGATACAACATTTGAGTTGTTATAAAGTTCTTTAACAAAAATGGTGCTCATGAAGAGAGCAAGCATTACAAGGTGCTAATGAAGAGATACATTAGTTGAATATTATCTAATTATTAGCACAATTGTCATGAATAAATTATGAAAAACTCACATCATATTTTTTGCATTCAAGTGGTCCTATTTATTACATGAAAGCAATCTTATTGAGAGTAGTCTTGTTTACAAGAGTCTTTGGCGATTGTGAATTTAGTCTAAGTACATGCTCTAGTATACTACATTCGTAATTATTGTATTGTTACTCTATTTTTGGCTTAAGAACTGTTATCACTCAAACCAAGAAACAATCATGGCAATATTGTAATGCCACCTTGCATTAGGGTTCGCACTCAACAAGGTGCTTAGTGTATTGATTCCCATAGGTCTATTAAAAATGACTACATTATCTCCCACGCTTATAACCTGTATAATAGAACATAAAATATAAATAATTGTAATACGATAGTAAAATGTATATCTAACAAACAATTGATAAATTTACCCACATGATGCAATAGTGGACAATGGAAATTAACATTTGGGTTAATGAGAACAAAGACTACACCTACCTTCTGTGCTACACTAACTTCACTTTGCTTCATGTTGCTTGCATGGTTTTGTTTCTACTCCCTTGGACTTATAGCCAATTCAAGACACAAAGTTTATAAACTCCATGTATATAAATAATAATGTATAATGGCTAAATTTATTTAAAAAACTAGTATTCCTTTCCCTTCACACAATAGTGATTAGATAACACCTTTTACTTTGTTTGGCACAACGTATCGATAGCTCCGGACAAAAATGCAATCAATTAATATAATCATTCACTCACAATTATCATCTAGGCAAAGGCCTATAGTACTAGTACAATCAACATCAATAACAAAGATAATCAACTCAAACCCAACATGTTGGAATATTTTGACCATAGTCTTCTAACATTATAGCCTCATAAATGATCCATTAATAAAATGATATGTTTTTTACAATAGTTATCGCAGTAGGTTCTTGTGGATCTACTCCATATTTAGGACTAGATTCTTATGGTTCTAGTTTCCTTTACAGACATTGCAGTAGGTTTTTGTGGCACCACTTCATTTTAGCAACAGGTTCTTATGCAACTACTACCAGTGCATTCTTTGTTGTTGGTGTTGTAGGCTCAAAGTTTTAGGGTCTCCACTCTCATTGTTGTGATGTAGAAGGCTGAAGTTTCCCTTGAGGCAGGCAAGAGAAGGTGGGCTACTATGTTGATGATGCTTAGGGATCCACATTTGAGTGTTGCCATCCTAATACCCTTGAGGTTGTTATGGTTCCTTCTTGATCCCATCTTTCTTATGCCTTTATCAATTACATCCTCTCACATGTTCAACTTCCATTGTATGACTGTTATAAAGTGATATATGTTCTTTGTAGCAAATGTCAGTAGGACCACAATGACTCGGACATCTTATGTCTTTGTTGGGTCCAAGTTGCTTCAGAGAAAGTCATTAGTGAAGATAATTTGTCATTCACATGGAAGGTTCTTTGGTGACTTCCATTGTGTCTAGCATGGTTGGTGTGACAGGTTTTGTGTAGCTGCCATGAAGCTTGATGCCAAATCTCTCACTAAGGAGGGTTCTTGTGTGGCTCCCAAAGTAGATTTTATTTCTACAGTGGTAGGTTGTTAGGTAACTACCATGTGCCTTGAAGAGGAGGCGGTAAACTCGATGTTATTCCAATACACTTTTGGTTGAGTAGCTTCTTGTGTTACTGCCTCATTTTTCAAGATAGGTTCTTATGTCACTACATGATGATAGGAGGTAGATGACGTCTCTTTTGTGTGATCCTCCTAGACTTTTATTTTTCCTTGTCCTTATGTGTAGGTTCTTGTGGTACTACATTTGTCAAGGTAGGTTCTTGTGGTTTTGATCTCTAATCTTTGCCTTGATTTTTCATGATGGGAAGGCCTGAATCTGATGATTGTGTCTCCTTTGTTGATGATGACAATTTTAGAGGCTTTTGCCTCCATTCTTTCTTCTACTCTTTATTGAGCGCATTGTTGTTGTTGATTGAAGATGATGAAGTTGTAGTTGTTACACACAATATCTTGGTGTTAGCTCAACCATAGTCACAAAAGCTTATGACTTGGTTATGGTGAGGTGGGAAACCAAGAGGGCTTGATAGTGTATTAATGCCTTGGAATAAATGGGCCTAGCAAATCAGAGGGATGCCAAGAGTGACAAAAGATTAAGGTCCTTTGAAAGGAAACTTGGCATCGAAGAGGGTCCACATGGCATGCACTGAGCATGGGGGAGATCTCTAGAGAGAGGGCTCCTCATGGAAAGAATTAGAAAGAGAAAAGAGAAGGAAGAAGACATATTAGAAGTAGAACTCTAGGAGGTCCCGAGCCAGAGGGTGGAATTCAATGCTAAATCCCTCTTTGTCAGGAATGCAACACTTGTATACCCAAATATAAGTGTTTCCAAGGTAGTACTCTTAGGCATTGAGAAGTACCCAATGGAAATGTACCTTTCTTGTTGGATGGCATCATCTTGTTTCTCAATGTTGAGAGTTATTGTTTACATAAATGGGGTGACTTGCAATATTGAGGTTTTGTCAGAATCAAAATATCTGCAAATTACCCTTGGTCTCTAGTAGATCCTTTCAGACCTACTCTTCTTCTTTGTCATCTTTGCTTTCGAGACTCTTATGAGGTCAAGAGGTGGAAGTAGACGTAGATGCCAATGCTTGAATGTTGGTCCATTTGGTAGAGATTGGTACATCTTGATGGGTTGATTCACACTATGGGAGAGCATGTATGATGATTAATGCTATTTCTTTTGTAGGTGCATCTAATGTATTTGTCTTTGACACTTGAGGATTTCAATGCAAGGAAAACAACACAATTGACCCATTGAGAACAAGAGTTAAATGTTGTGAGAAAGTACAAGGCTACAAAGAAAACAAAGCATTGATAGAAAGCAAGGATGAAGCAAGGTATGATAAATCAGGCTGATGTTGTAGTCAACATGAATGAGACAAAAGATAGCAACCATTGAGGTTGTGTCATCCTTTTAGAAACAAACAAAGGGAATGGACCCGGCAACTAGGGAATCTCATTTGTCAATCTAAGATCAAGGAATATTTTTGGTACCCTCCTACTAAAGACAATCACAACAAGGTAGCAACATTACACACAAGGTTCTGATATTGTGTTTCCATTTTGGACTCACGAAAGACAAGTATCCCTAATAAAAAAGATGTTTGTCATCATGCAAGAGGATAGTAGAGAATATTGCGATCCATGATAGCATTCGTTTCCTAAAACCTTACAATATGGGATAGCAGCCTCTACCTACAAACTGCACCTAGCTCCCCACCCGCCCCCCTCCCCCTCCTACCTTTGCCTTCACGTCGCCTATGCCCCTTATAGTCGTGCTACTTTTTTCGGCGAGCCGCTGCTCATTGTGAGTGGGAACAAGCTATTGGCGGTGCCCTATCCTCACAAATACTCATAATGCAGACAGTTCGAACAATTGTTTAGGTAATTTTGAGCTTCGTTAGTTACCTTTATGCATTTTCTCTGAAATGCTTGAACATTCTATATCATGTCATTGTAAATTCGTGCATCATAGAAATTATCTTTGAAGAAATGAGAATAAAATATTATCTCCCTGCATCATGGATGACTATCTCAATCTACAACAATCAAATGCTTGTAAGTTGAGTCTAATGTCTAAATCTTTCAAGAACTCGACGATGCAACATCCATTAACCTCGATCGTGACTATATCTTTGTCATCGATTGCATGCCCACACATTTGACACTGATTGAATGGATGGCAATCTCGTTCGTCTGTTTTTTATCGGAACATTTGTCTGAGTCATTTCAAAGGAGTCTGAGAATACATCATACAACTCTTGAAATGAGGACTATGGTGGAGGAGGTTTATAGCATATAGGATTCCAGGAAAGGCCTTTAAGTTATAAGTGATGTTACATTGGGAGGCACAAATGGTTAAGTGGGTAATAAAGTTAGTCAGTAAAAAGAAAAAGAATAAGGAAAAATAAAAATAAAAGTAAGAAGAGAAAACTTTAGAGTTAGCTAAGTATGGGTGCTCAATGGGTGGTTCTAGTAAATGAATGTGGAAAAGCTTTGAGGGTCATAAAAAACTCATTCGGGCCCATTTTTGTATCATCAAATTTACTTGTTAGTGCAGAACCACTTGTTGTTCTATTTGTGGATGAGTGCCTTTGGACACCGGAGGTTGATATGACCTTGAATGGTCCAAGATCTTGATGAAGTAATAAGGGTTGCATACCTTATTGATATCCATGAGCAGTACGAGTTGATTCTCAATTATTTGGGCCTTCATCATAGTTTGCTAATCGATGGGAAGAGGTGTCGTCGAGACATCAATGGGGCCCCACCTTGGTGAGGAATTTTCTTCCCATGCTAGGAACATTTCTTTAAGGTCTTCGCAGTAGGTTCTTGTGGATCTACTCCAATTCCTTACTAGGAAACCCATCAAGGCCTTTTAGCTACTGTTTCCTTGCGCTTTACAGACCTTGCAGTAGGTAGTGTCCTTAGGTATTACCCTTAGGCCTTGAGAAGTACCCAATGGAAATGTACCTTTCTTGTTGGATGGCATCGTCTTGTTTCTCAATGTTGAGAGCTATTGTTTACATAGTGGGGTGGCTTGCAATATTGGGGTTTTGTGAGAATCGAAATATATGATTTACCTTCAAAGTACCCTTAGTCCTCTAGTAGAGCCTTTCATACACACTCTTCTTCTTTGTCATCTTTGCTGTTGAGGCTCTTATAGAGGTCAAGAGGTGGAAGTAGACATTGATGCCAATGCTTGAATGTTGGTCCATTTGGTAGAGATTGGTACATCTTGATGGCATTGAACAACCCTTAGTCTACTTGCTACTGAAACTTGGAAGCATAAGGTGGGAAACATTCACCTCATTAGAGAACCAACCACCTTAATTGAGGTATCTCCTATTGATTGAATTTTAGAATTACATACTTCAAGGAGTACGTGGCCGAGATGTTTCAATGCTTTCCCAGAGATGAGGTTATTGCTTGGTCAACCATCTACCAAGACTTGTATTTGGCACATTGCACCGACTGATGTCAGCTCTACCCAAAGTTGTGATGGAGTAATACCTACCTCTTTAGTATCAACGGAGTTACCAATTGCAGGTTCAATTTCATTAGGTGGTACCACTCTTACGGTGTAAAAAGGTGTATGATTGATCATTGTCAAGGTGCATAATTTGAGTTCCTTTAGTAGTTGTTGGTACATCTATTATGACTAGTGTACGTCCATTTTAGTGAGTCTTCTAAATCTTAGTAAAGGACTACACCAAAAGTCTTCAAGGCTCTTCATTATAAGCTTTGAACACATTTACCAAAATTGACTTATTGGTGGTGTAAGATTCAGTTGGTGTGAATAGATTTTTTAGACATAGGGTGGGCCTTCCAAGTTTGGAGATCTGCCCTCATGACTTGCTCATCCTTTTGTAAGTAAATAGAATTAGAATGCCAATCATGGACCAGTCCTACCATACACAAGAAAGGTCTACCTAGCATAACTTCTATGAATCATCTTGTTTGACGAAGTCCATAACAACAAAGCACACCCATATGTAAGGTCAAAAGTTTTAATTTTAGTGTCCTTTAGTCCTCCCCCTAGTCAAGTCATTGGCTTGGTTGACAAAGTCCATAACAACAAAGCACACCCACTATGTGAGGCCAAAAGTTTTAATTTTAGTGTCCTTTAGTACCCCCTCCCCCCCCCCCCGCAGTCGAGTCATGGCTTCATCAACCAATTTCACTATCCAAGAGGTACTCTCCCTGTGGGGTTTTCTGCACTTTTCCCAATATTATTTGATTGATGATGCTAACACTAGCTCCTTCATCCAAGATTGCCCCATTATTTTTTATCATAGGAGGTTTTGGGTAGCACAACTTTTCTATCATCACTCTAAAAAAACTTGCCCAATTTGTTGATTGGTACCTTTAGAAAGTTGTTGAGGGTTGTTGGAGATTTGACCATCTTAGGGTTAGTGGGCTCAGGAGCTACTATATGCCCATTCATCCAGTCCGAGAGGTCCCTTCATAGAGTAGAATTATCCCATAATAATGCCACGATAATAAGAACGAGGCCAATCGAGCAATGTCTTAGGGCCTAGTGACTAGTTCCAAGCTGACTGATTCTGGCTGTTTAAATCTATAGAAGGGCGTGTTGTCATCCTCCTTTAGTTGTTGCAGGGTGGGGTCCTCTTTAAACATTCACTGTGTTAGTGTGGACCCAAAGGTTGAAGAGCGTGAGATAATTCCTCTTTCACTCTTTGAGGTACTTGCAAGGATTTAGAGACTTGACTGCCCAGTTCCTAGAATGGATTGTATTAGCTCCCTTGCTTGCCTTGACTCTTTGCTCAAAAATTTATTGGCACTTGCACACCAAGTTGTTTCGCACCTCGATAAGGTGTTGTTTCTCTACCAAGGAGTTTGGGTATTTGTCATGACCCTTGGGCATTGTCGCTCTACCTAGGAAAGGGGTTCTTAGTGATTTCTCAACTTCTTTGGGAGGAGGATTGATCAGGCCTCCATTTGATGAAGTATTGCTAGAAGATGATGATATGGCCAGGGTGGCAATGTCTTCGTATGTCCCATCCTAAATGATTACCTTATCATGGCCCTTTTCAATCTTAAGGGCATCTTTAGCATTTCTACACGTAGATTGAGTTGCTTCTCTAGGTTGTGGCCTACTTGTCTTGTCTCTTTTTGCTTGCTTACATAGCTCTTTATTCAAGGCTTTGGCCTATAACCTCATAATTACATTCAAGGGTATAAAGAACACCAGGCCTCTCTTAATGTTGAGCAGATTAAAGCTCACACTTTTACGTGTAGTAGCCAATGTTGTTGGTCTCCACATTGAGCAGTCCTTACAGAGGTGGTCAACTCCACACCCAGTGCACAATGGTGCTAATGTGTTTGAAGAGGCCGTGATTGGTGCAGATCAGGTGTACTTGTAGGAAAATTCTTTCACAGAATGAGGTCCTTGACATTTAAAACATGAGACTAGTGGTTTAGCCGCTCTTTTCTACAGACACTCATTGACCCTATAAGGCCCTTAACACATATAGCATTGAATTGGCGATCTCCTTGTCAAGGTGTTCATATCTCTTACCTTCTGAGAAATAGGGGCCTTGTGGTAAACTGGTATGTACTTGTTATCTTACATAATATAATGACTTATGATGCTAGACTGACTCGCATTATCATTGAATTAAGAGTAGCTGATTCCATTGTGCTCTTAAGAGCTCATGGTCTTCCTAATCGATCTGTAGTTCTTCTACCAATGCTTGATTCATGGGAGCGATTTGTGATGGTAGTAATGGAACATTATGTGCCCTAAATTGCCCCTTGTTAGTAGGAATTATATCTTCAATGGCCAATTGTGCCAAATCAAGCGATGTGGGTAGGGCTATATGGATTGAGGGAATCACCTTAGGATAACCATATTGTGATGTATCATGATTTTTCCAATGCACACAATGGGCACAACATAGTGAGGGCTTTGCCCTAAGGCAAGGCACTCATTGGTGTAATCACCTTAGGATAATGACATTGCAACGGATCATAATTTTCCCAACACACATAGTGGGTATAGTAGAGTGAGGGCTTTGACCTAAGGTGAGGCAGTCATTGATGGGATGGTTTCCTATACATATCCCACACCACACATTATCTCTTTGTGGATACATATGGGTGGACCCACCTTCCACTTCTAGCCAAGCTAATTTAGCAAATTGGCGACAACTAGTTTCTCGATGTTCATTCATTTGGAGCTTGTGCTCACTTCCTTAGCTTCCCCAATGTAGTGTCTATGAGACTTCGTTTCCTTGTACTTGAACTCATATGACTGTTTGATAGGACTCCATTTTGGTCCATTTGGGGCAAACCCTGCTATGAATGCCTTGCACAAGGTGTCCCAATTGATTTTCCGCTTAAGGAACCACTGACCTGCCCTGCTATATCAAGACTGAACTTGTCTAAATCACCAAAGTCACCAAATGTCTCATAGATTTATTCAAGACACTCTACATGGGAGATTGTGTCTCCTTATCCTATAAACTTTGTGATTAACTTGGAGATTGTGATGGCTTTACTTCTAGAAGGGTTTTGTTCTCTTCGCATATGTTGGAGGCATGGTTCGCCTTCGTAGTGCTTGCACTAGGATCCTCATTGCTTCATTGGTAATTACCATCAGTGGAGTAGACAAAACTTGAGAATATGGTGACCCTGCTTCATATATTGGTGGTTTTGGTGGAGGGTTCCATGTATTTGGTGGCTAGAGGGTTCCATGTATTTGGTGGCTGTACAAATGTAGGATTTGAGGATATTGAACCACTAGGCATTTGCATTGTGACTTGGGGTCAAAGGGGCCTAAAAGTTGGGTTGGAGTTCCTCTGGGAAGTGGCATGTTCAGCCAACAAAGGCCTATAAGGGGTGATCATTGGGTTTGGTATTCCTCCCATGTTCTATGGCCAAGTAGGAAACAATAGAACTTTAGATGTGAAGGGTCTTATTTTTGGACCTTATGGATTATTCCTTTGTCCACTTTGTCCTAGCATTTGAAACTCCCAGCAGACTCTGGGGCCAAATTCACCCCTATATGACTAGCTTTCATCAAAGAATGGATATAGTGGCGATTGATTGACAATCAACACGGTGGGACTCAATCCCCTAAACATCAATGGCTTTTGACACCGATGGTTGGGTTGACACTTGAGGTTCTACTGGCACCCTATTTTGCCTAGCAAATAGGTTTAACATGTTGATCCGTTTAGTAAGTCCAAACATCATGTTGGAAAATGTTTCGCTTAATCTAGCTTCTATAGAAAGGGTAGGAGATTGGGGATCATTGAAGATGGAGTTTAGAGCCGATGTAGCTCTAACTTTGGAGGGTTCTCCCATGTCTTTGTCCAAGCGCATGGACTCTTTTGAGCTGGACAGATTACCTTGTTACTAGCAGTTCATGCAAGGTGTAAGAATTGACTTTTGAGCTTGTTGTCCTTAAGGATGCAAAATTAAGTATGCAAGTTAAAAAGAGGGTATTTGAGGCACTATCCTCAAGCTCAGAATCAACTCCTAGGACTCTTCTTGATCTCAAGTGCATGTGTTGGTAAGTGCAATTGAGGCCCTAATTCTAGATTAATTTTGCCTTGACACAGGGTCAAGGGGTGGCAGTCCCTTGTGGCTTCCCTGCATGAAAAATTTCATCATTTTTATCAAAATCTACAACTGGCCAACTTTCAATTTTGGGACTATTTCAGTGCGCTAAATTAAGCTATTTCTATGGCATAGAAAAATGGTATTCCCATGGTGCTGAGATATGGTATTTTAGTATAGACTTTTATTTTAGTGTCGACTTTTATCTCAATGTTGACTTTATCTCACCATTTTGTAGTCGTAGGGCAATTTTCACTTTGAAATCATTTTTAGGTGTTTAGAGTTTTGGGCTATTTTAGCATCTTGGCTATTTCAGTGCATTGAATTATGTTATTTCAATGGCGCTAGATTAAGCATACTCCATAGCATGAAGTTACATTATTTCAGAGTGGATCATCTATTTCAATGTTGACCAAATGTTTACATGCTAGCTATTAGCATTTAATGTCCAACTGGCAATTTGGAAAAAATTATCAAGGGTAATTGGGGGCTGACTAATTCAATGTTGTGGAAATATAGTTCACCATGGCTTTCTATTTCTATGTTGACTTTTGATAATTCAACGGCATGGAGATATATTTTAATGTTGATCAGTTATTTCAACATTGACTTCTGTTATTCTAGCATCCTAGTTTACACAAACTCGCCAACCTTATTTTGGTCCTTTCTTAACTAAATTTTGATATTTGTTTCAGGTTTTTAAGGTCCTATGTGACCTACACTATCTATTCTACCTAGTGAATGAAACAAACAACAAAAGAGAACAAGATTTCAACACAAATGAAGACGTTCAAAATTTTGATTGCTCTTCCCTCTACAAACCACTTCAAAATTTTCTCAGATTCATCATTTTCTCTTGTTTTTCTCATGATTTGACAATGTCAAGGCCTTAACAATCACAACACCTATCTGCTGCTTTAAATTCATACTCATTCTACCTCAAAAACACACCAAATCACTCAAAAATGCTTGACAACACTTCCTGCACTCTCCTTTCACGCACATCTTTTCTCTATTCCATACCAACAACATTTCATTACTCTACTAAGCATTGGGCAATGGAAAGACAATGTGAGAGACAATGCAAACAAAAGCATACATGGCACCTTCCGTAGTAATGACACAAACAATGTGGTCTTTTTTTCTTTTCAAACACATTATTGGCACTGTTGCTAGCGACGGTGCCATGTACGCTTTTGTTTGCATTGTCTCCTGTGTTATCTTTCCATTGCCCAATGCCTAGTAGAGTACCAAAAGCTATTGGTTTTGGTATAGAGGAACAACTTCTCTCGTCCTCTTCTTCTCTTCTCCTCCCTCCTTCCATGCTCCTACTCCTAGCTAGGCTGAACTCCATGGTCCAATGTAAGGGGTTAGATTAAAACTTGGAATCACCATCCAGTTGATCCTATTCAAGAATAACTTTAGGAGCTCCCCCTCTAGTTTTTTCTGACCTTCAGATAAAGTTCTGCCATCCAGACTAGTTTTTTCACAGATAAAGAATCAAGCATAGCTTTTCAAGATTTGCTCAAATGACATCGAAGTGAAAAGCAATTTTGTCCCTTAGAAGATAAGCTATTTATATTTTTGGGTTAAAATCATATTTGTTTTGTTTGTGTGATATCAACACCGCAAGTAAGGGGGTCCTAGCAGTCTATCATTTTTTGTGACAGAATAGCAAAAAAGCAGCATTTCTATGCTCTACAATAGTAGCGTCATCTCTACCCAATACTCTAACAACGTTTTCTCCTTCTTGAGAAGGAGAATAGTGAGCTGAAAGATATGTTTCAAAAGCTAGAAGAGAGAGTGAAAACTGTTCACACTCAAGAATCCAAAACCCAATGTAGTTTAAAATAAAGGAGAAGTCACTATCTACCAATCCCAATTGGACCACATGTGGATTAAAAATCTCGATGGGGGGGAAGGCGTCACTCAACATATGTGACTATCACGTGAGTTCAATAGAAAGATATACTTGATATCATTTTTAGTTCAATGTGCCTAAGTCGGAATGCAAGATTTTTGCATATATTATCAATTTAGACTGTCGATATAGCTTTGTTTGGAAGCTTTCAAAGTCTCATTCAGATCAAGTTGAAAAAAAAAGCAAAATATTCTTTGGGCTAAGAAAAATGGTGGGCAAATATTGCATTATGTTCCATGGAGTGCGTTGAAGGCCCCCTAAATCTCTTGGAGGTTTTAGGTTGAGGAATTTAGCCTTACTATATAGGTGGTTTCCTAGAGCCTTGGACTATGCAACTCCCTTGGACTGATATTACTAAATGGTTCATTAAAAGAAGTTAGGACATGCCAGTAGGATCATGGAGGAACTTGGATTGGCACACTAGTTGCTCTCAAAGTTCCCCCTGGAAGTGGTGGCGTCAGACATAATTGCAAGATTGGTTTCGACTTGAAAATTTTTGGGTCTATTGCTATATTGGAAGGGGAGATCAAGATTAAGAGGGGACTCCAATTTTTTTGAAATTATTCTTGGATGCTCCTTTAGCATTGATTGATATTAGACACACCAAGAATATGCAAAAGAAAGGTTGTGCATCTATCAACTTCAAAATGCACACAACGTTGGTTGATTGGAGGTCATGGGAAGATGTCATATCAATTTTTAATCCAAAGTCTAGAGAGATGGTCGAGTTATGAATGGTTGACCAACTAATGCAATAGTGTCTCCTTGGTGGAGGGCTTTGGTGGAGGACTAAACCATGGACAATTGGACGCAAAATAGATTTCAGCTGGAGAAGTAACAAGATGTCTCTTGGATCCCTGAGCTTAATGTTCAAAGGGGGCATATCAAAGGTTCTGCATGGCGAACTAGTTTAATTGAGAAAAGGGTTATCCCTTAATCATAGGCAAGTTTTGACTTGGAAAATAACTCATCAATGGCTTCTTGCTCTTGGCAAATGTAGTATTAATCCTTTCTGTGATGTGCCAGATTTTTCGTAGGCTCTGGAGGAAAGTTGAACAAGCAATGATACATATGAACTTATTGTCGGGGTTTACAATTAATGAAGCTCATTGGGGTCATTTGACATGTATCTCCTCTGCTGCGAGAGCAATGTGGCCTTGTCTCAGAGCTGCCATTTGCCTTGCTATTTGGCCTTGGCCATGTCCGAAAATCCAGGATTGCTATGGCTTTGATGAAGGCTTTATTCGAGTTCTTTTGAATTCTAATATGGCCTTGGTAGGGGATGGTTTGCAGGATATTTCTAACACCTTATGAGAGTTTGTTATCTTTCAAAACTATCTTTTAAGGGTTGGATCAGGTACGAATTTGGAGCTTCGGGTGGAGGTTCGAGTTGTTTTGGGGAGCTTCGGAGGTTCT
Source organism: Dipteris shenzhenensis (assembly GCF_047967505.1). Classification (NCBI taxonomy): domain Eukaryota; kingdom Viridiplantae; phylum Streptophyta; class Polypodiopsida; order Gleicheniales; family Dipteridaceae; genus Dipteris; species Dipteris shenzhenensis. Next base: position 3,589,462 of record NC_141605.1, on the reverse strand, counting down.
AGAGCTTACGAATGGTTTAATCATGATCCTGAGCCAAGGTCATCCTCAAATCCCAAGCCAAGGCACACGATGACACGTGGTGGCCAGAGCACGCAACACATGCCTCTAACACAGAGTATCACTACAACCGCATGCAACTTTCTGATGTGGCAAGGGGCATACATGATAGTCGACCACATGGCGACAGCCACAAACAGAGTGGCGGGACTACGAGTGGATTAGGGTAGAGTGGCAGACAATCAATGGGCATGAGACTTCATGGGTAGACATGATGACATGGCAGAGTACCTTGATGATGTGGCATGCGTGTGAGAGTAAATGTGATGCATGGGCTGTGAGAAGCACAGACACTGTCCATGACACAAGGTACAAGTATAAAGCACACCCATAGAAGACATGACACATGGCAACGTGATAAGTACTAACGCAACGGATCTTGCGTGGCGACATGCGTGAGCGTAGGGCGTAGGACATGTGAGTTGACACACATGACGGGAGGCCAAAGTAGACTCAATACTGCCGACTACAACCACATGGCAGAGGCAAATGGCCGAAGCAGACACCAGAGGGCAGATTGTGCAACAGAGCAGAGCACGACTAAAATGACGTGGAGCCCAATGCTGAGGTAGCGAAGGAGGGCAGACTGCACGCAAAGGCAAGCAATCGCTACTACAAATAGCACGATAGTGGTGACATGGTGCAATTTGGGGATTGATTGTGGCACATAGAGAGGCGGCCCATGACTGGCGACGCGTGGTATCTACATAAATAAATAAATTATATATATATATATATATATATATATATATATATATATATATATATATATATATATATATATATATATTATATATTGATTGGGTCCGCCACTGACGAATGACGTGATGTGGTAAATCACTGACATCGTGGCACGAAAGATTAATGATGAGTCATGACATCGCACAACCGACGGTTCCAGATGATGGGACGGGAGGACATGGCACATTAACAATAGAGAGAGAATATATATATATATATATATAGAGAGAGAGAGAGAGAGAGAGAGAGAGAGAGAGAATTTTAAAATAAATGTATGGACATAGAATAATATATAAATATCTATAAGTAATGTATATAGTTACATTTATTATAAATACTTATTTATATTTATATATTATTACATACACAAATATAATTATATATATATGTTTTTATGTATATATATATAGAGAGAGAGAGAGACGACGATGTGGCATGAAAGATCACCGATGACACGATGCGACGAACAATTCTAGATGATGTGGGGGTGAGACATGGCACGTTATCAATAGAGAGAGAATAGATATATATATATATATAGGATACATAGAACTCTATAAATATCCATAAATAAAATCTTCAGTTGCATTTATTATAAATACTTATTTATAATTATATATTATTACATAAACTTATATATATATAAAGGAGTATATATTTATTTATTTTTCATTTGATGTTTAACTCTCTCTCTCTCTCTCTCTCTCTATCTATATATATATATATATAGATACATTTATATTTATATTTATGTATATATGTGTTTATGTAATAATATATATAAGATACATAAGTATGTATTTAAGTATGTATAAATACATACTTATGTATCTTATATATATTATTACATATAAACACATATACATAAATATAAATATAAATGTATCTATATCTATATATATATATATATAGTGAGAGAGAGAGAGAGAGAGAAACATCAAATGAAAAATAAATAAATATATACACCTTTATATATATTTAAGATATATAGAATTCTATATAAATATCAATAAATATTATATATAGTTACATTTATTATAAATACTTATTTATATTTATAATTATATAAACACATAAATATATAAAAATATGTATATAAACACACACACACACTTTATAGTTAATATTATATATATTAATATAAATATTTATCTATCTTTATATATGATTATATAATAGTATAAATAAATAAATATGTCTCGATGTGAGCTTAACCAATTGGTGCAAGACTTGAGAGGTCCCAAAGTGACTATCAGCACAACAAATCACGAAGGAGGTATTCAAAAAGAGGCCTATCAATCACAAGGACTTGGGGGCGCATGAAGTTTATACTAGATGGCAGAGTGTGCTACAAGGAAGGAAATGATAATCATCCCTTCTTCAAGGAAACATACAATCATCAGCTCAAGGAAACGAAAGGGAGCCTAGCGGATCTCTAATTCGTCGTAGACGAGTCATGCTACTCGTAGCAATAACGACCATCTTCTGCTCGCACTGGTCAACCTTCTCCGCATCAGAGCTGTTTCAAATTACCTGTATCCAATAAATTAGCTTCACATATATGGAGCCAAGAAGTACTATATCTTGCCCTGCATTACTGGTTACGTAATCAGTCGATAAACGTGGTTTTACAAGATCTCACTATTGGCCAAAGATCTCCTCATTTGCGAAAGGATTTCATACAAGTAAACTTACGATTCAGGCTCCTTGCTCTCACTTGTCTAATACGACCCAAGGTAACTCTTCGATGCGGAGTGTTACCAACCGGGACCTGGCTGTGCTAGCAAGCCCTTTATTGTATATAGCTCCTAAGAAGGCATGAACTCGGTTGGAATGGTGTGAAGGGTGGCTAGCTGATTGCAAATAGTGCAGGCCGAGCCCAGGTTTGCTACCTTCTAGGTTTGACCGATGATGGCAAAGGTCCTGCAACGACAAGAGTTATATTGAGAATAGACGTTTCAGAAAATCAGGATACCATTCAGCCTTTGATAATCAGAGAAGAGAACTCAGGAACTCTGGAATACAAAACCTTAAGTGGCCCGGTTGCATATGGCTGCCCTTTACTATATCCTCCCACCTTATCCCTGCGGTATGTGTTGAGGAGGACTCCAGGTGCTTCTTTCCAGCGCCTGCCTTGGCCGTTTGCAGGGCAGCTAATGGAGACGGTCTGTATGCAGTTGATGACAAGGCCTTTAGGAGCCAAGAACCTGGAACAGAGGGTGGCGGTGGAGGGCAGGGCACATTAACTCCTGAAGAACATCTGGCAGAGTATAGTTGTTGTACTTTACGAGATCTCAACGGTCGATCAGGATAGTAACCGGAAATCCCCAGAGGCCAACCCATTTCCTTTGGAAGAATTTCCTCCCGGCCATCATTGTGAAGCTTCTCAGTCAATCTACTCCTTTGGCACTTTGCAGGGAAGATGGGAGGCGCAGACTGCGTGCTCGAGGAACTCTTGCAACCGTTGGTTTCTACAGACGAATATCTCAACAGTCTAGAGAAGCTGCCTTTTTGGAATTCTACATCGAACTGCTGATGCACCTCGACTTTTGACGAAGAGTCTGCCGATACACTGTGTTCACCAGACACATAGGGGATAGAGCCATTCCTTTCTGGCTTTCCTGCCTGCTGACCTCGAATGTCCACCCACAAGGCCTTGCCAACTCTCTGGCTAAGATTGGACGGCTTCCTCGGTTTAGGGGAGCGTCCATCATCCCTGTTATTCTCAGACTCTGATCTAACCGCTTTATTATCATCACTCAGAGAAGGACGGGGTGTTTCAAAATGGGTGGACGTTGCATCTGCGAAGATTTCTAGTCCCTCACTTGACCAGTCCTTAGCAGACCCCCAGCTTTTTCTGCCGTCGTTGCTCGGAGACATGGATGCTCCGGTTCTGTAACCACGGCCAGGTGTAGATGCCCGGGAGCCAAATCTGCTGGAAGCATCGTAAAACTGAGTTTCATCACCCTCAATTCCGGCCTGGTCATGGCAAGGGCTTACTCGTAAACTCTTACTAGCTTGGAGAGGGCTGCTCCTCAAACGAGTACTGTTACGGTATCCATTGGGATAGATTGCTCCATATATGGGCGAGTTAGCTCTAAAATGGTTCTTTCTTGGGCAAGCTGAATAAACGTTGGAAGGAGAAGGGCGTTCAATCCTCTGCTTGCCTCTGTCTTGCAAGGTCGCCTTAATCTCCCTAACAACAGCTTCCTGGGGCACAGCCAATCCAAACTGAGTTAAAGCATTAACGAGAAAATAAGAAAAGCTCTAATCATAGACGCTTGAATACCACCATGCTTTCACGGAGGCAAGGTTTGCAAGTTGAAAATAGATACTCGTTAATTGAACTTTTTCTCTCATGGCCCCCCTATTATTCGTTAACGTCTGTGTGAAAACACCATGAAGGCACTGAAATGCTCCAACGCCCCAAGTAGATACAGGATGACTAAAGTCGAGGCAAACAACTCTTCACAAGATGGAGAGACACGGCTTCTCCAGAATTAAAGAAGATACGATGGGAATAGATCCATGATCCATCCTTCTCCTACTCATGATATACCATATTACCATGGTTATAGGGTGTGAAAACTAATCAAGCGACTGCCAAAAATGTCCATTTCAGAGGCTACGCGATATATTTCAGAAGATTACACGGACTGCAAAACCCATAACGAGAAAGTAAAGTTGGTACATGAGAGAAATACAAGATCCTTCGAGCCTGACCTAAAGAATACTATCATCTTTCAGAATAGCTATTAATCAGACGACAATGCCGTGAATAATGGGATCATCTACATTCTGAGATGAGTTTCACAGGATAAGCAAATATCACGAAATCAAAACAAAGGGAGAGGAGAGGAGTCTAGGTAATGCAAGCTCGTGGGACGACGCGTTGTGAAGAAACCAGCTCACCTCTTCATCAGTGACAGTGGAAACATCGTCACGGACAATATCGACGCTGCGGGATGGTGTCACCTTGCTCTTGATTTTAGACATAGCACGTGCGGATGCGGCTGCTTTCCGAATGGCGTTCACGATAGCCGTTTTGAGAGTCCTGCACGACTTGAAGAAGCCACTGTTCCGAGCTTTTTCTTGTTCTAGCTGCTCTGAAGGAGTAGCTGGGTGAGCTGTGAACCCCTTTACTCTCGGAGGGGTCGTCTGTGCGGCAGTCAGAAGCAGCTGCGCCCGAGAGCTTACGCCCTCACTGGGTATAACGGCAGCCGCCTTTATAGATGTTGCTTGCGACAACGAGCTCCGCCTCCTCGCGGTAGCAAGTTCGTGTCCAGTAGAACTCGCCTGCGGGGCATCAGCAGCCATAGCCTTGGCGGCGGGAAGGAACCTGTCCATGATGAAGTCCCTAGCCTCGCTGCCTGCACATTGGCCTGGCTTCGCTTCATCCTGTTCGGCATCTTCGTGTTCAAAGGCGCTCACTCGGCTGAGGGTGGTGGTGCCGACCTCTGCCGTGTCCTGGTTATCCTCATTTTTTCCTTCTTCACCCAGGTGGTCATCTACTCCAGGGCACTCACGCAGCTGTCGGTGCTTTCCCTCGCTCAAACCTCCTCGAGATTGGACCTGGTCTTCTCCATGACCGGGGGCATCGTCTGCGCCAGCAACTTCAAGGAAGCTCTCGCGCTGGCCCCGCACCTGGAGATGGTCTTCTCCATGGTTGTGAGCTTGACGTGGAGGCTGTGCTGGGCGAGGAGAAAGCGCTTCATGCCGCAGCTGTTGTTGGTAACGAGCGGTGGAGAGGGAGGTCGCATGAAGTGGCAGTATGGACGGAGGGGTCGGGGAGGATAAAGGGGCGGAGGAGAAGGAAGACGCGGCGGAAGAGGACGGGGAGGCCGATAGGGAGGAGGAGGAGGAATAGACGGTGGCGTAGAGGGCTGGTGCACGGACAAGATTGGTTGGCGGAGGGGGCGGGGGTGCAGAGGGTAGCGGAGTTGAGGGCGGCGAGGGGGCAGCGGTGATGGGCGGTGATAGGCGCAGCTTGGGGCGGCCGGGGCTGTGCTCCCAACAAAAGGGTACAGCACCTGCCACACGCAGCTTCTCTGCGCTGAGCTCGCCGCTCAGCTTCCAGAGACTGCCGCCCTCCGTCGCGCGGCGTGCCGACAGCAGTGGTGCGTTATAGTCGAGCCGCCGCTGCTCCGCCGGCGCCGGCCGCCTATCTCGAAGCCGCTCCGCCGGAAGCGCCACCGCCTCCTCCTCCGCCATTGGATCTCCGTCTGCGCCGCTCTCTAAAAACATGTGCCGCCCAGTCTACTCTTACGCGACAAGACAAGTCGCGAATGCTCAAGGTGGCCTCACAGAAGAAACTCGGCACCTTGCTCGAAATCAGCCACTGTTTTTTGTGAGTTCATCAGCATCATTATACTTCCTTCGCCGGCCTGCGTCTTCCTCTACCATCGCAGGTGACAGCCAGGCAGAGTACAAAATTCCTAACCAGACTTTGAGATGTGAGAGAAATGGTGCTTCCAAAAAGCAGCACCCGAGTTGGAGGAGAGAGCACGCAGCCATCGCCGCAAAAAAGCAAAACGCACCCACAATAGCACTGTACCTGGTCCACAGAATTCTATTCGGTATTGTTCCATGCACGCTCCCTTCCTTTACTACGCCTGGCGCTCTCAACGCTTCCGGCTGCCTCCCGCAAACCTCTGTTGAAAAATCCGTTTTCTCCACAACAAACAGTCCCCCTTTTCTCCACAACAAACAGTCCGACTCCTTTCCACGATCACTTAATCCCTTTTGACAGGACGGAGCAATCTGGGTTTCTTGCTTCATAAACTGTCCATGATCCAAAGCTCTACGTCAATTGTCAAGGTTTTAGTCTCCCTTCACAAAAGTATCAGCACAGACCTTTCGAAATTCGAATGATTGAGAGACACGAAAGAGCAAGTGTCTCACTGAGGTCAGCTCTCCCATGAAGTGATATCATCTCATGCTTTGCTTGCTCTTGCTCCCCTTTGATCTCGCCTCGCCCGGTGGCAGAAGCCGCAGAACGCCATTCTCGTTTAATGAAAACGGGCAAGCTTCCTGTTTCGATTTCCTCTTGCCCGATTCCCACTCGATCTCTCTTGGAGACTTGGAATGACGTCTTCTGTTCCTTTTGCAGCCGTAAACGGCTACCTCAGGAGTGAGGACTCAAAAGGTCAGTTTCTGAAACTCTATGCAGGCTATACCCAGCCCCCACTTGCCCAATTTTCAAGCTAGCTCAATGATTCCGATGCGGGGGCAGGCTCTAGCTAGTCTAGCTGGCTTCGTAACGGGAACGCAGTGCGCACAGTGGATTCGTATCAAACGACAGACGCTTCCAACATTTTAAGTAAAAAAGAGATTCATGTGATGGAGCAGATACCGAGGGAAAAGCACGTAGACGGGGAAGGAACTTGGAAGTTTGGAAGTCCGAACAAGCAGAAGCAGTGAGCACTGAGCAGGACTCATCAGTGATCTGGAGGGCACCAACCCCCGAGGGCGGCCCGATGAACGAGGCGTGTTGCAGGACTCCGACAGGAGGCAGCTGCACGGAGGCGATTCCGCGCCCATGCTAGTCTTAGCCTAGTGCCCTCCATGTGTGTACTAAGGCATGTTCACGTGGTCCAAAATTTTTCCTTTGAAAAGAACTTTGGTCCATAGTATTGGGAATTACCTTACGTAATATTTGGATGGGGCATAATGTGCATCTCATGTTGAATGAATCCCTAATGATTTTTGACTCAATGTGTAGAGGTAGTATTTCATCCTTTTGATAGATGTATCGAGTTCCTAAACAACATAATGTGCATCTCATGTTGAATGAATCCCTAATGATTTTTGACTCAATGTGTAGAGGTAGTATTTCATCCTTTTGATAGATGTATCGAGTTCCTAAACAACATGAATTCCTTGTCCTTTGCCTTTTTTATCCTAAGCACACATGCTGTAGTGAAGGTGAGATTGCCTAGCAAAAACTAGATTAGCTTCACCTTTCTTACCCTTTCCTTTTGTAGTAAAATCCTTGGGACACTTTAATGTCCTACCACTTCCAAACAATGCTTTAAAGTATTTACATAGTGATTTCCCCATCCATGCTTGCCAACCGCCAAGGTGGCAAGACTTGCACTCCCTTGCTGGTCGTGAGCATGAAAGTCCCAACATGCCACTTCTAGCTAATCAATATATTTCGAATTACCAGAGTATTTTCAAGCAAATGGCCTCTAAAGAATATATTGTTGGCAAGGGGATGATACCCTAGGTTGGATTCAATGAATTAGGACTCAATGACCATATGAGATCTTAACAACTTTAAAAGCGGTGTGCTCCATAGAACACATGTGATCATGTGATCTCAGCACATATTTTGTGTAATGCTACTAGCAAGTAATCTATATCATACATTGCTACCATAGATTTCTTATTATAAATGTGGTTTCTCACAGCCCCACTTTAGAAAGATGGAATCCAAGTTATATTCTTAACTTTTTAATCTAGGTCATATGGTGTATTTCCAGCTTGCAAGTCAAGCTAAATCGAGTGTCTAAACCAAATGTAATTTATTTCATTTCATTTTTCAAGCAAGGAAGGAATGCATGGTAATGAATCCCTTTAGAATGACTAAAATCACCTTTGGCATTTGAATGACTATTCATAAAAGCTGGATTCCAACATTTTTTAGGATATCTTGACATGGCATAATCTTGTTTCCTGCACATTCCACATTAACAAGGAGTCTATCTCATCTTTAACTTTAGACTCTCTCACCTTTAACTTTTGTCTATGTCATAAAGTCAAAAGTCTCGTGATCCTTTTGTAGTTTATTATGATAGAATTTCAAGGCTCTTGAATTCATAATAACTAGTAATGTCCCATCCAATTGATATCATTTTTTGGTTGAGTTTATTCAACTAGAAACATAGTGCAAACTTCACATATTTTGTGCAAAATTAGGAACATTCCCAAAAAAAATTGAAAGTGTAGCATTTCTTCAATTTATAGCCAAATAAACAGAACAAGAGGACAGCACCAAAAAGTGTCCCATTATCCTATGTCACTTGGGCATTGTGGGATCGCATGCGGGGTCCCTAGTGCCATACCTAACCACCCATAGGAGTCCTCAACACCCACAAATATATTGGGATCGATAGTTAGCATATTGCATGTGGGGTTAACCTAGCCCTTGTACATGGTGTTACTTATAGGAACACTATATTAGTAAGTTTGGAAAATTCCCAATTTCCATTTTTTTTCCAAATCCTTAAAATACAAGTCATTTTGTTTCAATTGGAAGAGAATGAATGGAGAAATGCATACTGTTAGACTATATTTCATTGTTTGAAAGAGATATTCAAGTTTTGACGTGACTTAATGTTGTTCATTCTAATGGCATGCTTTTTCTTCCAAAGAAAAGAACTTTCTATTAATACTTAAAAAAAAGCCATACAAATCTGTAGTCCATGATCGCAGTGATTAGGGGAAGGGAGAAAAAAACTAGTTAGCAACCAATCTTTCTTTAGAGAAGCCTAGGGACTTTCTGAAGTAGGGGCTAGTAACCACGGTGGGAGATGATACATGTAGCAAATGCCTCGCCTAGAGGATACACAAAATACAATTTCCTGAGCCTTGCAAAAAAATGCCTGCCTAGTTGTGATCACCCTCAGCCTAGATTCTAACATCCAAACATCACTAAGGTGTAGACAATGTTGTGCCATATGGTGACTTGGGTAGCTATTGAGGAAACTTGGTGCACTAAGCTGTAGCGCATAACCCAAATGTTGCAAGTAGTGATGTTGGACACTGTTGTTGGGGTGTAAAGGCCCTATGTAACATTTATAGTTTGTATACAATGTGAAACCGGTTCGTTGAACCGGTTCCACCCTAACCCTAACACATGAATAAAACTCATGGGTTGTGGTGTACCCATTATCCATTCTTCACACCCACACATTGTTGACTCTCGTCTCCTACTATCTCTCACTCTCCACTCACTCCATCAACTGGTATCAGAGCCTGGGAGCTCACACCCCCTGCACACTTGGCGACAACCCCCGAATACCCGCGACAACCACACACGAAGCAACTCCAACTGAACGCTGAGAAGACGCAGAAGCGTGACGAGCAGGACCGCGGAGCACTGTGCGGAGGTAAAGAGCGCACAGAGAAGGTCGCACGCGCAGAACCGTGCAGCAGGTGCAGAAGCTGACTGTCAGAACATTACACGACACAGAACAGCGTGGAGCGAAAGAACGCGCAGAGCATCCCGAATGCAGGTGCGTAGAGTAGCCTGAACGCAGCAAGACCAAGAGCAGAACACTGCAGATCTGGGGAAACAACATCTAGAATTGCCATTTTGGGGATGTTGGAAGAGGGAAAGAAGAGTGCCCCCGTTACGGGCCTTGGAAAATCCCATTTGCGACGTGGTTTGAAGGGCGTGTTTGTGTAGTGGTGGCACACCCTTGTGAGCATCCAACGGTGATTTTGTGACACTTCGAAAACTCTTGACTCTTAAGGTACTTGCTCTCTAGACCCTCCTTGTGAATATAGTCCACTTGGGGAGTCGTGGTTCGCAGGTACCTATCACATTGGGCACTTTGGCAGTGAAATTGCGTGACATTCGTCACATAACACTGTGATTGCACCAGTGGGTATGCTATTGATGCATTGAGAGCACTTTTGATGCCTATTGTGCTTGGATAGCACTTGCCATTCAAAGGGCTTTTGTGGTTTGGATGCATATGCGTTTAGGAGGAAGCTATTGGATGCCGTACATGCCTCACATGTTCAGAAATTGAGCTCTAATCAAGGGACTTTTGAAGACAGAGGTGTTATTGTGCATTGGACAAACTGCAGCAGGAAGTACATGCCATAAATCCTTGTCAAAAGTGTTCAAATCAAGGGGCTTTTGCCTATTTGCAGTTTTGAATTGTTTGCCACAGTTTGGGGGACTGTTACATGCCTTTTGGTCACTAATTGAGCACTTTAAGTTGGGGAAATTGTGCCATTTTCTGAGTATAGCAGTAATTCACTGTTTCGGGATAGTTTCAGGACTGTTTGAGTCTTGTTTCGTCCTCGAACACTCATTGTTTGGTGTTGTACCATCATTTACTATTTTTGGACAGTTTTGGTGGAGCTTTCCTACTGCTGTACCGCATTTTCGAGTGCTATAATTGTCATTAAAGCTTGCTGTACCGTTTCTGCAGCAAGTGGGAGGTGTTATTTATCTGGGAGTGTTTTCGCGCTTTGGAGATACTTTGCTGAGCACTTCTAAGTGCTTGCAAGGAGTCACACACTTTATTTCTTGGTTCTATTTATTGATATGGCTTCATCAGGAGAGAGCTCATCTTTGCTCCACATCCGGAAGCTTGAAAGTGCTAAGAACTACGACATCTGAGGACCCAGGTGTACAATGTTTTGTTGCAGAAGAGTTAGCATCTCCCTATAAGGGAAAAAGGTGTCAAGCCCTCCGCCATTAGTGATGAGCAGTGGCTCGACATAGATGAGCTTACGCGTTCCACACTCATGCTATCAGTTGTGGATTCTCTTCTTCTTGGGATACGGGATATGCCCAATGCATGGGCAATGTGGCAGCGGTTAGAGAACACTTACTCTCAAAAGAGTGCCACAGGCAAGGTTTATTGGCTCAAGAAGCTTACAAGTCTCGAGATAAAAGAGGGAACATCAGTCAGTGCACACATAAATGAGTTTAAAAGCATATTCAGCCAAGTGCTTGCACAAGGGCTGAAACTAGATGAGGAGTTACAAGCTGTAATTCTCTTAGGTTCATTGCCAAAATCTTGGGACATTTTCAGGACAGCCACAAGCAACTCCAATCCTCTCTTAAATGTGGCAGATGTGGAGGGTGCCATCCTGCAGGAAGATATGAATCGAAAGAACAACTCAAGTGGGAAAGGGAATGCATTGCAAGCACGTGGCCGAACCAAGAATAGAGGCAAGAGTCAGGACAGAAATGGTAGGAGCAAGTCCCGCTCCAAAAAGGATGTTGAATGCGATCATTGTGGCAAAAACGGACATCTTAAAAAGCAATGTTGGAAGTTGAAAGCAGAAAAGAAAGAGGGCAAGCAAAAGGCAGATGCAAGTGATGATTCGAAGGCCATTGTGCCTCATTCTAAGAAGTCTTCTGTCAAGTTAGAGGAGCTGAATTATGTGTCTGATGGCAGCCATTGCTCTTCAGATCTTCTTTTTACCTCTACTATCAGTGCACACTCTCTACATGCAGGGTGTCTCTCAGATCTTAACACATGGCTGATTGATTTAGGGGCTTCTTTCCATGTTACTCCTTTCAAGAACAGCTTCAGCAAGTACCGTGTTCGGAAACCTCAATATGTGTATTTGGGAGATAATCATGCATGCCTCATAGAGGGAATGGGTGACATGAAATTGCAGCTCTATGATGGTTCAGCCTTCATGCTTCATGATGTACGCTACGTCCCTGAACTTAAGAAGAATCTCATTAGTACGGGACAGCTTGATGATATGGGATATCACACCACTTTTGGTGCTCAGAAGTGGAAGATAGTAAAGGGCTCCATGGTTGTTGCTAGGGGTCCTAAGATGGACACTCTCTATCCATTAGTTGCTGGAAAAATTGTTGTATCTGGTGATGCTTCTGTTGCCAAGCTACCAAAGGCTTCATTGTGGCATAGCCGGCTTGGACACATGAGTGTCAGAGGAATGGAAGAGTTGTCTCATCTTGGTTATATCCCGTCTCTTAAATTTTCAGAATTGAAAAATTGTGAGCATTGCATTTATGGTAAACAGAATATGTGTCCTCATAAGAGGGGTTTGGGTAAGAAAAGCTCACAGTTAGAGCTTGTGCATACAGACACATGTGAAATGCCAAATCTATCACTCGGGGGGGCAAAGTATTTTGTTATATTCATTGATGATGCCACACGTAGAGTGTGGGCTAGTCCTCTTCGTTCGAGGAGTGATACCTTCACGAAATTTAAGAAGTGGCTTGCCTTGGTTGAGAACCAAACGGGTAAGACACTCAAATGCCTGCATTCTGACAATGGAGGGGAGTATGTGTCGAAGGAGTTTGATGCATTTTGTGACTCCAAGGGTATTAAAAGAAGATCACTGCTCCCGATAACCCACCTCAAAATGGAACTGCAGAGCATATGAATCGAACCATTCAGGAGAAGGTTCGGTGAATGTTGTCACATGTTGCACTATCCCATGGATTTTGGGCAGAGGCCATGCAAACGGCCTTTCACCTCATCAACAGATCACCTAATAAGAGGCTGGATAGTAAGGTGCCAGAAGAGATATGGAGTGGAAAGCCTCCTTCTTATAAGCATCTGCGAGTCTTTGGTTGCGTAGCGTAAGTACATATCCGCAAGGATTTGCACAACAAACTCGAGCCTAAGTCTCATAAGTGTGTATTCCTAGGATATGGTGATGATGGGGAAATGGGATATAGACTTTGGGATCCCACACAAAGGAAATTCATACGCAGCAATGATGTGATCTTTAATGAAAATAGCATGCACAAACAGCCCATGAATGCTCCAGAAGGCAGAAGGGTTGTATATGATGAAGATGCACATCCTGGACAGCAAAACGAGAGGGCTGTACTGCAGCAAGAATAGCCCCAAAATGAGCCCAATCATGCTGCAAATGATGGTCTTGATGACCAATAGGAAGACGGAAACAATTCCCCAAATGTTATGCCACCGCTTGAGGAGCTTCCTGACATTATCTTACAACCGTACTTTGAAGGACACATGCCAAATGATGATGATATGCAGGCTGAACAGCCAACAGAAGGTCAAGAACATTGGGGTCGGAGGTCCACTAGGATCACAAGACCACCTGATAGGTTTGTTCCAGGGGCTGATTATGTCATGCTTATGGATGGTGGTGAACCCTCATGCTTCAAGGAAGCAATGCAGAGGGATAATAAGCTCAAGTGGGAGCTTGCCATGAAGTCAGAGATGGATTCTCTGAAGAAAAATGAAACTTGGGATTTGGTGCCATTGCCTAATGGTAAAAAAGTATTGCCATGCAAATGGGTTTACAGGCTAAAAGAGATACCAAATGCTAGGTCGAGGTATAAAGCCAGACTGGTTGCCAAAGGCTTTAAGCAGGAATATGGTGTTGACTTTGATGAGATCTTTTCTCCTGTGGTTAAGATGACTACCTTAAGGACTGTGTTAGCCTTGGTTGCACATGAAAACATGGCATTGGTTCAGATGGACATGAAGACTGCTTTTCTTCATGGTGATCTCCATGAGGAGATATACATGCAGCAGCCTGAGGGTTTTGCAGTAAAGGGGAAAGAGGATCTTGTGTGTAAGCTCAAGAAGAGCCTTTATGGTTTGAAACAGGCACCAAGGGAATGGTATCATAAATTTGATGCTTTCATGAAATCCCAAGGCTTCAGGCGAAGTGACACAGATCATTGCTTGTACACCAAGAGGGTATCAGATGGTAGTTTGCTAATTCTCATTTTATATGTGGATGATATGCTTATTGCCGGTAAATCTCTCAAGGAGATGGATGTCTTGAAAAAGGGTTTGCATCAGACCTTTGACATGAAGGATTTGGGACATGCCAGCCACATTTTAGGTATGCATATCACTTGGGAAAGAAATCAGCATTTGCTTTATTTGTCTCAAGAGGAATACATTGGCAAGGTCTTGCATAGGTTTCATATGGAGGGGGGGAAGACTATTTCTACTCCGTTGCCTCCACATTTGAAACTCAGTGCTAAGGACAGCCCGCAGAGTGATTCTGAGAGGGCAAAGATGGCCAAGATACCTTATGCTTCAGCTTGCGGTAGTCTCATGTATGCCATGGTTGCTACACGGCCCGACATTGCCTTTGCAGTGGGAGTCATTAGTAGATATATGGCAAACCCTCCGAAGAAACATTGGGATGCAGTGAAAGGTGTCATGAGATACTTGAAGGGTACGAAGGAGATGTGCATTTGCTTTGGTAAGCATGATGCCATTGTTCATGGGTACATAGACTCAGACTATGCAAGTCATCCAGATAATCGGAGTCTACTACCGGTTATGTTTTCACTTTTACAGGTGGTGCAATTTCATGGATATCTCATGTACAAGGATGCATTGCCTTGTCTACTTCTGAGGCAGAGTATGTTGTAGCTACTGAGGCTTGCAAGGAGGCCTTATGGCTTGCTCGGCTTGTGGCAGATTTGGGATTCCCTGGTGATGTTCTGTTCTTGCATTGTGACAGTCAGAGTGCCATCCAGTTGGCACGAAATCCTTTTTTCCATGCAAAGACGAAGCATATTGATGTGAAGTACCACTTTATCCGTGAGGTGATTGATGGCAAGTTGCTTCAGCTTGTCAAGATTCACACGGATGATAATCCTGTAGATCTTCTGACGAAGAGTTTACATACCGAGCGGTTTGCACATTGCAGATCACTCATGGGTGTTGGATGAGGCCATTTTCAGATTTGCGTTGGTCTTGTATAACATTATATACTTACTGTATTTTTTTTTCTCTCTCTCCTACGGGCATATTGCCTTTAAGTGGGAGGTTGTTGGGGTGTAAACGCTCTATGTAACATTTATAGTGTGAAACCGGTTCGTTGAACCGGTTCCACCCTAAACCTAACACATGAATAAAAATCATGGGTTGTGGTGTGCCCATTATCCATTCTTCACACCCACACATTGTTGACTCTCATCTCCTACTCTCTCTCACTCTCCACTCACTCCATCAACTGTCTCCCAAAAACTATTCTCTAGGGAGGAAATAGGATGTTGTTGAGAAGGGGGAGTCACAACTTGTACCTTGATCTGGTGTCCTTATAAGCTAGGGTGACTGTGCTAATGGAAAAGGTGTGGCTCCCCTTTCTTGACCGGGCTACCATACCTCAAGAAAAATCTTGTTGTAACCTCTACATCCGAGCTAGAATCCTTGGGTCAATCCATGATTGGGTGTAGCTATGGTGATATTTTGAATTTTTGGCAGACGCGCTCTTGTCGAAATTTTCCCGACGTTATGATTTCCTTGCTAGCATAATATTACAATAAGATGCAATCTATCAAAACTTGTTGTCTTGAACACTGCAGATCTTGACACATGTCATTACACGAGCAATTCTACCATCCTTTGTGCGGTCTCTGTGCTGCATCTTTGTGCAGACTATCCACAGTCAGTCCTGTTAGGTACAACAGCTTGCCACATGTCATCTACCCACAGCTCGCCACCTGTCATCTACGTAGCTCTCCCATGTTGATCTAGATTCATGACCACTGCTCTGATGTTCGTTTGGTGCGACCACCATGCTAGTTACTTGGAGGTGGCTGTAGCTACTCCTAATTAAACCAAAGAAAATGTATTTATGTTAATTGGCTGGGTCACATGAGACCTGCATTGGAGTGCCACAATTGATCATATATTTTGCATCGAGTTTAAAACACGTGGTTAAAATTTAATTCTACTTGAAGGAAAATGTATTTCGTTGTGCAACCACTGAACAGGTTCTATTTTAGTGTGTGGGTTGCAGTTAATCCTAAATGAAGGAAAATGTATTTCCTTGCAACCACTGTACTAGTTCTATTTTATTGCAGTGGTTGCACAAAGTTAGGCATTTTCCTTTGTGTTGTCTCACTGTGCCTGCATCTTTGTGAATTAGACTGTCCATAGTCTCCTATCATCTACTCGCAACTTGCCACATGTCATTGTCACGTACTAGTTGGAGGATGCATATGTGTGAAAGAATGATGCATAAATTGAGAAGCATTGGCCCTCCAAATGGGGTGGAAGGAGTGCCCACGTGAGTGTACTTTTGCTATTGACAACTCTAGAATGCTCCTACAATCCACATACCACATATGAATGCCTAATGCCTCATGCACACTCTGCATACGAGAGGTCACCACCTCTCATGCCTCTTGGGATCCATCCCTTGGGCATACCCCATTATTCTACCCTTAGCCTATGACTCTTTATGCCTACCATTTATTAATGCACCCATGCATTTCTACCCATTCCTATCCGAGGACCTACGTGTGTGAGTGCTCCATTTATATTAATCAATTAACATATCCAATACATTATTAATATGGCATTTAGCCATTTAAACCTACCTAGCCTACCTTCTAATTAATACATTTCAATCAATCTAGCCTAATACATTCTAGGCTATAAAATCGAGTCGTGACATCATTCACTCGTAACTTTTTTGCGTTGATCTAGCTTTGCAATCACCGTGCTGACGTTGCCTTGGTGCAATCACCACACTGGTTCTTGGAGTTATTTTAGGTGGCTACTCCTAATTGGTTGGTTGATGTGAGACCCGCATTGGAGTCCCACAACGATAAAGTTTTTTTGTTCATATATTTTGCATCAAGGGGTCCCCTTTCATGTTGATATGGCCCTTGAGGGGTCCGCTTGAGGCATGGGCCATATAGATAGACATGTGATATATGTCAAGTGGCATGCCACATATGTAAATTATTGTGCAACCACCACACTGATTCTTGAAACCAAGGAAAATGTATTTCCTAAACCAGGATTGAGAGAGCAATGTGTTTGTTAGATTATTGCTTTTGGTGGAACCGGGATTCTCAACCCTAGCTTGACCTTCAAAATTATCCTTGTGAATTATTTTTCCTCTCCGTAAATATACCGCCTTTTTGCTTATTCCAGAAACATACCGCCTTTGTGCTTATTCCAAAAACATACCACCTTTTTGCTTATTCCAAAAATATACCACTTTTTTCCTTACTCCATAATGTTTCTTGCACTTTTCGAACAATGTACATAGAGGTTATTTAACAGCAAAAAACCAGATGTAGGACTGCAAGGCAAGCAGAGCAATACATAGTAATAGTCATTATGAGAGGAGGAGCAATGCTTCTAGACATTTGTTTTTCCCATGCCTCTTTGTATCGTGCCTCCTCTTGCAATGCCTATTGCCATCAAATGTTGCATTTGCACTTCGATGCCTAACTTCCAACCGTGCAATAATCTCTATGCATGCTATTTGGAAGGCACAAGAGACATCGTCGAATAGGCCAAGTGGAGCATATTATGGAGAAGGAGAAGACATCACAGGATGATAATTTTGAAGGTCAAACTATGGCCAACCAACTCTGCATATTCATTCAAAATGAAGGTGAAAAGTACTCTCCAAAAGCGATAATCTTTCAACTACATTGCTAGCTTGATCATGAAATTGTCTCTTTCTCATGTCGTTCACAAATACGGTTTGGAGAATAAGTTATGTTCTTATAGGGTTTGATGGATAAGTTAATACTAAACCAAGGAAAATGTATCTCCTCCACACCAAAACCAACCCAGAAATTAAACTAAACTAATTTAACTACTAGTAAACTAAATTAATTTAACTACTTAGAAAGATAGCATTTTGACCACTAGGCTGGTCATCAATTATTTTGATTGCGAAATCTATTTCAATTTTCAATTTCTATAATTAGACTATAACAAAACTCGGTTTAGGACAATCACATCAACCAACTAAATTATATATTGCTATTAAAACCACCAGGCTGGTTTTGGACGATTAGCTCGGTTTTGGACGATCACTCTCCAAGCTAGCCGTGTATGACTCGAAATAGCCCAGAAACTAAACTATTAAACTAATTTAACTACTAATAGTAAATAGCCCGAAAGTTAAACTAAACTAATTGAGCTACTCATAAACTAAACTAATTTAACTACTTGGAAAACATCACCATCAAGCTGGTCATCAATTGCCACTGTGCTAGCACTCAATAGGCGAAAAATGGAGACTTATAATAATGATGGAGCAAAGAGAGAAATGATTAAGTGGCGACCCTCAGAGCTCAATTAGGATTAAGTGTGATGACTTAATGTCGTCACTTTTTAGCCATGAGGCATGTAGCTAATAAATAGCCACTGGGCCCCTACAGCCACTTGGCTTGCATGATGGGACAATCATCTAATCAACAAAGTTTGCAACTCTCTTGAGCGACGGTGGTGACTAGAGGTCCAATAGTACCATCCAAATAATCATGAACCATCTTAATAAGCCACCTTAAATTAATCAAAATTCGAGCCAACGCGTTGACTGGAGGCTCGGGGGTGCCATCCAAATAATCACGGGCCATCTTAATAAGCCACCTTAAATCAATCAAAATTTGAGCCAATGCAGTGATTGGAGGCCACCATTCAAGTAATCATGAGCCAACCTTAAATTAATCAAAATCCAAGGCCATCCAAATAATTATGAGCCATCTTCAATTAATCAAAATTTGAGTCGCCAATAAATCACATGTTTGGCCACTTGGTCAAAGGGGGTTCAGGATTTTGTACTTTCCTCTTGTTAAAATGAAGTACCATGTTGGGAAAAAATTCTTATGATGCACCTTCTGAAGTGATCAGGCAATTAATTGTTGGCACTTTGATCAAAATAGCTTAACCAAAAGGATGACAAGCTCATCGAGGTGGCTTTGTGGGTATTGGCTATTTAAGTATCATGTAGCCTCGTTGACTTCACATTGCTCCACCCTTGTCTCTCCCACCCTCATCTCCACCACATTTGTTGGCTTCATGCTGGTCTAACATCGTCTCTACCACCCATGTCGACTTCACATAGCTCCACCGTTGTCTCTAGCTCCATCGTCTCTCACCCTCAACTCCCCCACCTTTTTCGAGTTCACACAGCTCCACCCTTGTCTCCAGCTCCATTGTCTCTCAGCCTTAGCTCCCCCACCTTTGTTGACTTCACACTAATCTATCCTTATCTCTACCACCTTCGTCGACTTCACACAATTCCACCCTCCTCTTACTTGATCCTTGTCTCCACCCTTTGGCTATGTCCCACCTTCAACTGATCACGTTCTTATTCCTAGTTTTCTCCAAAGAAATGGTAGTTCTCCCCCATGATTGAAATTGCTGAGATGCTAATGAAAGTGGCCCAATAGGTGTAGTTAATTGAAAGACTGCATGCAATGATCTAGCAAAGGCATGATTAGATAGTAATTATACATACCGATCTACAAGCAATAAGGGAATCCAATCCACCATAGCAAGAGCCTAGAAACCTCCATGAGATTAGGTTGCTGGAAGCGTCATCCTGTGCCTCTACACTTTGTTTCACCACACACATAGTTGAAGACACCTTTAACTATTTTTTTTAAACACTCTCCGCTGCCGCACTACAGCATGGCATCAATTTTGATAAGGCACTCGTGTTACATGATATAGAAGAATTTTTTCGCCACACTAGCACATTCGCTTATAGCCATGGCCTGCTTCCACAAGGACATACTCCTTAATGATGACATGGACATCCTAACACTCTGTACCACTCAATTGTTTATAATTATATGACATAGGTTAGAGTGCTTCAAGACTCATTAATTTTCTCTAATTAGAGTCCTATGCTTGAACTTGTCAAGACTAATGCTAGTGTGTGTATGCCTATGGGCTTGGAGTCCTATGCAAGGAGTGTGTGAGTGTAGGTGTGCTAGAAGGTTCTAATGACTCATCAGTTAGGTATGTCAGGTTGGTGTGATGTGTGAGTGATCATAGGAGGTGACTGATTGAAATAATCATGGAGATGATTGTGGATATGGGATCTACCAACATGGAGGCAGTTGCCTATATATGTAACCACTCTTTGAATAAAGTTTTACATTGTGCCTCATTGCTTTCTCTATGAATTCACATGTGGTATCAGAGCTTGGTGAGAATCCTAGTGCCTAGAATGAGAATCCATGAGATTCTTTGAAGATTCCAAGTAGATTCTATCTTCTTCCCAAATGCTTCCCATTTCTCCTTCTTCCACCGTGACCTTGGGAAACTCATTTCTCTTCATCCATGCAATGGTTTGAGAAACCCTTTCAGGCAGACCTTCCTTATGCCTGGGCAACTTATTTGACCAGAGGGATTGATGGAATTTGTTGCCATCTTTGCGCACTGCCTCTCTGTCTCATTCGCGCCACTTTTGCCATGCTGGTCATCATAGTTGCTTATCTCATAATTCCTCTGAGCCATGTTTTCTCTACTACTAGAGCTACCCACTGTAGAGATTTGGAGTGATTTGGTCTAGTAATGAGGGAGTAATCAACAAAAAACCAGTTGACTCTACAGAAGACAAAGCTTCCTCAAGTGAAGGAGATGCTATTGCCCGGCAGATGTAATGCCTCTGGTTTGTTATGAGTATTCCTTACCTACAGATCTCTAATTGCACAGTGAAAGCCCCAAGCTTAATGATGTTTGAAGTGAGGTATCAAGACTCCAAAGTTCCTATGTTCTCTGCAAGCATTTCTAGTCTATTGTTTGGAGTTTTTGATGCTACACTAAATGCTTAAGTAGTGAAAGTACAGTTCAGAGATTCAAAGTGTGCCCTTTTAGTTTAGAGAATGTTCTTCCAAGTTCAGTTGATGTTGATCTCTTGACAACATGCCAAGTTCAAGTTCTCAAAGTTCTTCAAATGCTAAGAAGACTACAAAGACAAAGTACAAGGTAAAGAAGACCCCAGTCAAGAGGTTGTGGGAGAAGTCAACTAGATATGCATATGCCAAACAACTAGGATTTTCTGAATTCTTATCTTGCAATTTGCATCTATATAGTGAAGGTGATTTCTTTGTTCAGAAAGATTGATCTTTTGTAAAGGGATTACACACTGCCATTAAATTGGTAAGACCTTCCCAAAATGACTTCCAAACTCAAAATAGATAAGTTTGAAGGATAGGGGTTCCACACTTGGCAAACAAAACTGAAGTTTATTCCCATGGAAGGTGGCAACTGGAAAAGAAACAAAACCTACTAGGGAAGGAGAAGCTTCATGGCTTCCCAAAGAGACCTACCTTGCAACCCAAAAATTTACACTGAAGCTTATAATGGATGCAAGCGTATGGCAAGAGTGATGCCGAATTTATTTTCAATCGCCTTTTTTGCATTAATAGTGAAAGGTATCCTCCTACAAACATTAAATCCTTATATAACAATATCCTGAAAGCCTTGCGAAAAATGAAACTGGTATAAGCCAGTTTGATGAGTCACATGTAGCCTACCCCACTAATATTTTCAAAGAAGATATGTATACGGTTTGGACCTTGTTTAGCATAGCACCATAGTGCCCTCACAACCTGACACTGCACCTAGCACTAACCCCAATTCCACCATCACTGGCACATGCCAACCATCACAGCCATCCACATCACAACACACCACCACAAAAACGCAATAGCAGTCGCTCGGCTGGGAGGGTCCTGAAGACATGGGAACCACTACATGGTACAGAATTCTCAAGCCCATACTCTTTTTAGACATAGAAGGTCCATATGAAGAGGAGGGGTATGAAGAAGTGGATGAACACCCCCATGAAGAGGTGGACCAAGACCAACAAGAAATAACTCTTGACCACAACACCTAGTATGAGGAAATCACATCTTTTTAGATAGTTGAGGATGTTGCGAGTGTTAACAGGTGGAAAGAAAATCTTTAAAGCTTTCATCTCATCTGCAAGGATATAATTGAGGTATGAGGCCTCACAGAGTTAATATAGAGGAGCTTTAAAAAATGGTGGCGTGAGAATAAAAGAACTATAAGGGGCTGCTATGATAGGTTGGACTACACTATGGTCCCCAAAACAGATGTAGATGCAGGCCTCCAACCTCAATGGTAGGTCTTTTTTTTAAAGCACGTGGCATTTTGACAAACTTACTATTCTGTAGGCCTTGAACGATGCATTGGTCCCACGTATATGCCTCTATGACATCATTGGAGCTGGCCAGATTTTGAAAGGATGAAGGTCGTAGATCCCAATATTGCCTTTAACTTCCCAAAGTTTGATTTTCTAGAAGTTATGTCATCGTATGCACTGGCAGCTCAAATGGAGGTGTTCAACACCACCTTCTCGTCAGTCGTAGATGCTACTGTCATTGCTATGGTGCACTTTTTCAAGCAGCTGATAATTTTGCTTTGGGACATTCCTACAATGGACCTATCGGCAAAAGAAAACCATCAACGACTCCGGGCAAAAATTCTTTTCGACTTAAATGAGGGGCGCTTATTTCCTCAAGTTATGAGATTATGCATACGTGTTTGCAATCTTCATGGTCATCATATTTAGACCTTTGAAGACATGTTCGAGACACATTTTTGGAAGCTGCTCCACCAGTTTTGCCGAATCTCCCATAGGCTCTTTGATCGGTATAGAATAATGAACAACGTCCTAAAGTCCGGCATTATGCACCACACACAATCCAGGCTTGGATTTTGAATGCATGTTAACCACAACAGTTAACAAACCACATGTTGTAATGATAGAGCATAGGAGTAGCAGAGGGTGTGAGACTGAGGATATGCTATCTGCGTTGAAGTCGTATGGGCCCAAGTGTTTGTAATATGAGAGTAAGAGAGCTACAATAAGTACAAGGGTTAGCCCACCCTTCAAAAGGTGGAATGTATTTAAGGCCAAAAGTTTGACTTTGGTCTTAGTTGTGTACTTGCAACATTTGGAATAGAAGCTCTTTCTTTCTCTACATGCTCTTATACTTGAGTCTTCTCTTTTGAATTCTTAGAGTCAGAGCCTCTACCTGATTTAGTCCACCTGAGAGCTGCATTTGAGTCCTACACCGATAATGTTTATTTGTGGATTCTATATGGGCTACATAGCCAAGTTGACCAGACCACAGAAATGATCTTGTGAGAGTTTTTGCGGCGTCAAGCACAACTAGAATGAGATGAAGGTCGTTTTTAGAAAACTTGGGTAGCTCACCAGTTGAGCTGAGTGTCAAATAAGCATTTTTGGGTACCTAGATCACTAGCTAAGCTAAGCTAAGCTTTCTTGTGTTGGAAAAACATTTAGCTCACTAGCTGAGCTGAGCTTTTTGTAACAACTTTTTGTAGATAAGTTGAGCTTTCTTTATAATATGAAATTTGATTTTAAGTTCTCTAGGGGGACATACTAAGTTGAGTTTTCTTGTATTGACTGAATAACATTTTGTAACACCCTTTGGTGCAAGTCTAGATTAATGGGGCAGTTTTCAATTCGTGGGAATTTCCAATTGATGTTGCTGGGAGACACTTTTGACCTCCCCTCTACGCTGAATGCATGTTGGAGGGGGGTAGTCTGTTGGTCAATTTGGAATGTTAGGAACCAACTAATCTTTAGAGATGGTAACTTGGGTCCATAATGTAAGTCAATGATGTTGAACACAGGAAAGAGTACCTTGGTAGATCTAACCAGTGTGGTTAACAATATTAATCCCTTGGTGGGTGATTATCTCCTAGAGGTTGCCTCTTTTTGATAAGATAACTTGATTCTAGGTATTCCTACTTTCTGCAACTTATATGTAGACCTTGAGGTTTTGTTCCTTTTATTGGCTAATTTTTGTATTGGGTTTTTATTAGGGATCCGACCCTTCCTTTGTTTATAAAATTTGGCGCTTTTTGTAACACCTTTTTGTATATGTCCCCCTGAGAACTTTTAATCAAAATTAAATCAATTCCCTCCCCTCCTTCATGAATCAATGAGGTTAAGCTAAGTTATGACGACTAGATTGAATTAACCTAAGTGGATGCAAAAAATTAAGATTGCCCTATCGCGCTTTCCCTAAAAATCTAGTTGGCCTAAAAATTTGATTCCTTCTAGCTCCTTCTGAAACTTGTCTCCCTATGCTCCTTGCTCTCCCTTTCTTACATGCTTTCTCCTTTTCATCATGAAATGCTCGTTGGAGTTCGTTATCTTTCTTCTCAGAGGAAGGTGCTCTAGTACAATTTCTTTCACATCCTCTATATCCACCATTTCGTTACTCTTGCAATAAAGACTCCGTGCCCATTGCAACAGGTTCTATTTCTTAACTTGATCTTATGCATAGTACGAGTGTTGATGTAACTTAATCTAAGCCTTCAATAACATTCCATGCCTTGCCTTGTCTTGGTCTGCAAGTCTCATATTTGCATCAGCTTGCTCCAATTTATCCATGCTAGCTCTAAAATTCGAGTGCAATGGTGCTTTAGGCTACAAAGCTTGCGGTCCAAGAAAAACATTGCTTCAAAATTACTGGCGTTTGGCAATTGCCATTGAATCTAAATGCTATAAAATGAGGGAAGCACAGCAATGGGGCTTCCCATTTTAGCTGCATCATCTCATTCAAGATTTCATCCTTAGCCTCCCTCATAGACACTCTACTCCAACTCCAATCGCATACTCAGCCAAAAGTGCTATGTGCTCACGTCTTTCTCCTGCAAGGATGCATTTTCAAGCTCCTCATGCGATAGTTGACCTCATAGAGCGAGATGTGTGGTTTAATTTTCGAAGGTCATATCCACCAAAGCTTTCATGGACAAACAAGCAAGAGAGTCTTGTGAAGTAGTAGTACTCCCTTACTAAGGTTAATTTAGTTAATTCGTGAGGGGTCCTTCTAAGGTTAATTAAGTTAAATTTTCATGGGAAGGGAGAACTAAATAATTGATTTTCTAATGCCAACCTATGTGATTTAACTCACTTGCAATGGCATTTTTCTTCTCAAAAATACAAAATGGTTGGCTTTGGTGTGACACCCATTGGGGTTTTCAATAGCCTGCTATGGATTTTTGAAAAAAGTGTATATAAGATTCTTAATATATACAAGCTTGTTGGCTTAAAGACATTATTCATGAAATATATTTATATTTCAACCACGCTGGCTTAGGATTATCACATAACTCTTGTTTCAACTCAGTGATATATTGCATGATGTTCCAACCACCGGGTTGGTTTAGGACTTTCCTAGGAGATGAGATTGTTGCTTGTTTGAGCATCTACCACAGCTTGTATTCAGCATACTATACCTATTGATGTCAACTCTACCCAAATTTGAGATGGAGTTATACCTATCTCCTTAGTATCAATGGCATTATCAATTGCATGTTCGATTTAATTAAGTAGTATCACTCTTATGGTGTAAAGAGGTGTAATGGTAGTAGGTTTATCATTGTCAAGCTACATACTTTGAGTTATTGTGGCTAGTGTATTCATAGAATTTAATGAGTATTCTATTTGTGGTAAAGGAGCACACCAAGAGTCTTCATGACTCTTCTCATTAACCTCTTCCTTATAGCCTTTGAACACAAAATACCAATGTGTTAGATTCAGCTCTGCAAATAGAATTTTGGATGTAGTGTGAGCCTTCCAAGTTTGGAGATCCACCCTGGTGACTTGCTCATAAGAGGAAGAATGGCAGTAACTATGTGTCACTCATCCTCTTATGAGGCTTGTATCAAGAGATCAAGTGTTTGATTCTAACAATATAATCCTAAAAAGAATCGGTCTCTTTTTTCTTAACCTCATAGATCTAGTTGATGGGGCTCCACTTGGGTCTAATGGGGGCAATCCTTACTATGAAGGACTTTCACTACGTGTCTCAATTAATCTTCTCTTTAGGGTTTAGAGCCTTCTACCATGAACATGTTTTGCCATCCAGGCTTATGCCAAAGGCATTGATTTTTTCCAAGTCTCCGATGTTCCCAAAAGTCTCACAAATTTGTTTAGACCTCTGGAAATGGGACACCGGGTCTCCTTCTCCCAATAATTTTGTGATCAGTTTAGAGATACTGATTGGTTTGGTCCTTGAGGAACTAGTATCCCTCCTTGAGGAACTAGTGATTGGTTTATTCCTTGAAGAACTAGTATCCCTCCTTGAGGAACTAACATCCCTCCTTGAAAAGGTTGATGGTGCAGCCCCCCTGCCTAGTGCTTGCACTAGGATCCTCATGGCTTCATCTGTAAGCATTGTTTATGGCACAAGAGTATTCATGGAAGAGGGGGCACTACCCCATATTTGGGTGGTCCTGATGGGGGATTGTAGAAAGTAGGCGGGTGGCCAAAATTGGGATTTGTAGGGCCTGGCCCACTAGGGACTAAGATTGGAGGTGGAGGCAAACTAGGCCTTGTAGTTTGCATTGAAGGTACCCTAGGCATGGGCATGTTTGCATTGGCCATGGTCTTATATGGAGTCGTCATTTGGTAGGGCGTGCTTTCTAAACTGCTTCCCCATGGTGGATATATCAGCGGTGGCAGCTAGGGAGCTATTGATCTTGGCACTCATTTAGCTCATCCAACTACACCATAGTCACTTGGTATCCTAGGCTCAAGTGTGTCATTGAATGAGGGTCCTCCCTCATGGAAGCACACATGTGGGGCCATAGTATTCATAGAGGAAGTTGGAATACTCCGCATGCCCTCTAGCATAGTCGATGATGGTGGGCCCTATGGCTCTAATGGCACTCTGGTTTGCCTTGCAAATTGGTTCACCACGTCGGGGTCGTACAATCCAAACCTCCCTATCATATTAGACAAAATTTCCCTTAATCTAGCTGCTATAGAAGGGCTATGATACTGGGCATCATTAAGGCTAGAGTTCAGGGCCACTGAGGCTCTAACATTGGAGGGTTCTCCCATGTCTCCATCTAGGCTCATGGACTCTTCTGAGTTGATGGACAGGTCACCTTGTGGCGATTTGTGCATGGCATAAGAATTGATCTTTGAGCTTGCTGAACTTAAGGATGTAGAACTAGGTGTGTAGGTTGACAAGAGGATATTTGAGGCACTATCCTCAGGGTGAGGGTTAACTCATAGGACTCTTCCTAATCTCAGGTGCATGTGTTGTTTAGCATAGTTGAGGTCCCAATTCTAGGTTCATTTATCTTTGATGCACAATTGTGAGAGACTCCAAAGTCTCTCATGTAAGTGGAGAGGCCCGACAACATTCATCCTTCTTCAACTTCTTTAGGTTGTAGCAAAGGTGACCTATAGCTTCATCAAATTGCAGCTATACATCGACTAACAAGAGTGTACAACTAGGTGAGCTCATACTCATCCAACAATCGACTGCAAGCTAATGCATCAAGCTTCAAAAGTGGCACAACTATCATCTCCATCTACTTCTACAAGCAAGTGTCTTAAACTAGGAGCCATCATAACCTAATCATCATAACCAAAATGACCTAGTAGCCCTACACAAAAGGTCACACAGGCACAAGAAGCATTGACACTCTGAGCAATGGACACTAGAAGGCTCATCTATGTAGTTGCCAACCGGGTAAAAGCACCACACCAAGAAACCCATCATATTAGCCTACACAGTCAAGTCCTTCTACGACCACATGCCCCAACATTCGATGCAAGAAATGGGATCACCAGTAAGCCGACACAGAATGGTGCATCAACCTGGTAGCACATCTAATGCCTCCAACCATGTCCTATGGGAAATTTGAGAATGATGCTCCAGCTTCTTCTACAACTGTAGAATAAAGAGCTTAAGCATGCTATACAGATGATGCTCTTCAACGACCTTCAAGCACATGATTGACAAAACTACATAATGAAATCTGAAGATTCCATCAAGATCAAAGAAGATTCTACTGAGGCTTATCTTGACACACACTAGGGATACGTTAAGAAAATGCCATGTGGTAAACTATCCACAAAGTTACCACATTAGCATCCCACATTATCCTACAACGTCAGTAGGGTCATCCCTATGTTGCCACATCATCAATTGCCCACAATGCCACATAGGTAGCCACATCACCTTTATCTACCACGTCAACACCACAGGACATAGTGCCACATCGTTCTTGCTTACTCATCTACCACATCATCCTAAGTGCCATGTCACCCTACACAATCATCCATGCCACACCATCATTGCCTCATTACTCACCACATCATTTGACATGTGGCAAAGCCCCCCCGTTAGGCACACTGGGTGCACATTGGTGCATGTCCACCCACTTGCCACATCATCAATGCTTCACAAACGTACGTCTTGCTAGGCACAGTCTCTGCATGTGACCCCTCTTGCCATATCATCATTGCTCCTTTTTGCTCCTCCATCTTGATCAAGCCTTATCTCTTGATCCAAGAAGAATTTGAGGGTGCTCCAAATAGGAAAAATGCTTGATTTTGTGCTCTACATGCTCGCCATATCACATGTGCATTTTGGCACATGTATCACACACTTTTTAGCCTTAGCATCAAATCCAATTCTTGCACACATTTAAGCCTCTTCATCGATGCATATGACCCAGCATCTAAAAGGAACAAAAGGAAAGAAACTATCTGCTGCTTTTCATCACTTGATAGTTGGTCCAGCTCTACGTCAGAGTAGAGTAGTTCATCCCATCTCAAAGTCAGCCCCTATGTTGACACAAGGTTTCACATCATCACATGTCCTAAAACATAACCGTCTAGACATCAATGAGAGTAGATTTCAAATTAAGTCCAAGCCAACCCGGTTTGGAGATTGACTAGTACATGACCCAAACCAACCGAGAAATTAAACTTAAATAATTTAACTACAAGCACAATAATTTCAATCAACCACTGGGCTAGTCATCAATTATTTTTGTTTGTGAATATATTTCTATATCAATCATGTTGGTTTAGGATAATCACATAACTCCTATTTGACTTGAGCCAACTCGGTGATATATTGCATGATGTTCCAACCACCGGGTTGGTTAAGGACACTCATATTAAGTCCAAGCAAGCCCAGTTTAGAAATTAACTGGTACATGACCCAAACCAGCCCAAAAATCAAGTTTAACTAATATTTAACTATGAGGAAACACATCAATTTTGACCACTGGATTGCTCATCAATAAAAAAATAACAATATATTGTTGTTTCTTTTTGCAAAAATATAAGTTGTTCCACCATGCTAGTTTAGGATAGTCACATAACTAGTGTTTGATCTAAACTAACATAGTGTATGATGCTCCAACCATCAGCTAGTTTAGGACAATCACATTAAGTCCAACTAGCCCAATTTAAAATTAAACAATTAAACTATCCCAAAACTCATTCATAGACAACCACCGGGCTAGTGAAATATATTGCTATTCAATCACGCTAGTTTAGGACAATCACATAACTAGTGTTTGACCTAAACCAACACAGTGATAGCATGATGTTCCAACCATAGAGCTAGTTTAGGACAATCACATTAAGTCCAAGCCAGCTCACTTAAGAAATTAAATTAAAAAATTAAACAATTCTAAAACTCATTCATGAACAACTATTGGGCTGGTTTAGGCAACCACTAACCTACATTGTATCAAGCATGTGTATGATGTGCTCATCCCATTGCTTGCATCCTACCTGCTCTTGCAGATGTTCTTGTTATTTGGAGAAACTCTTGTATTCTCGTGCCAAAATGTTGTCACTCGATCAATAACTTTTGCACTTAGCTCCTTTTCTTGTGTTATGTTGAAGCTCATAGACTTTTCGGATAAGGATAATCTTGTATTACTTTCGCTCTACATCCAAGCATTGGAGCCATGCCATGTTGGTCCTTTTGATTGACAACATCTTCGATATTGTGTGCCCAAGCTGTTTCCCTTTATTTCAAAGAATACCAACATAGCTAATCTCGCCCTTTTTGCAGCTAGTTGATCTAAGCTAAGTAGGCTAAAGCTTATGAAGACTTGAGATTGGTATTCACCAGAATGGCCTGATGTTGGTGCCTTAAATGCTCCTAATAAATGTAAGACCGCAGCTCGTGTTCTTTGCTCCGATGGCAATGATTGAATTTGTGCATTTGCAACCGCTTCCTGCTACTGCTCTATAAGGAGTCTTCTTTCTTCTTAATATTTCTCTCTCTACAAATGTCACAAAAGTGTCTTTCATTGCCATTCCGATACTGCGCCATTTCTTTCCTCACCCCACCATCTATTCCTTGTGCCTTGACCAAGCTTTTCAGCTTTCCTATCTTGCCGCCTCTGTCTGGTTCTCTTGCAAGCCATGACGAGCTACACCTTGCCATTGATGCCATGGAGATGATCAATGAACTGCCACCAAAACAGACACTAGCAGCTAGCTTTTGAGGGGAGCAAAGAATAGAAGATGACTAACCCGAGTGAGGAAGATAATGCCAAACCAAAAGAACGAGGTCGCATCGAGCTGACTCTTCACGGGACAGGTTGTAGGATGGCAGGAGGAGAATGTACTTTATAGAGCAGCAAGAGGTTAATGTTCAAAGATTTGCAAGGTGGGGGGTGAAAATTTTTGAAATTGCATAAGGATAGAAAAATTTTAGCTGCCTTGACTTCCCCCCTCCGATGATACATGTCAGCAAAATTGGATATACCGGTTGCCCTCAAGCAAGTGTAATGTGGCCCAAATTGCTTCAAAATACAAATAGGCCAAAGGGCATGCGATCAGTTTTAATCTTGTATATTATGAAATGCAATGACCTTTGGCATGCTTATGAGACATATAGCAAGGAAATGCATGGAAAAAGAACCACTAGAAAATTATAAATGGCATTGGATTTATTAAAAGATCTTTGTACATGCACAAATTGCACATTTTCAAATTCTTCCATTCTAAGGTGAATGTAGATACCAATATCACCAACTATCAATGTTTTAAGACCACCATGTACTAGTCCCACTAGTTTGGCTTCCATTTGTACAATTGGTTAAGGTTTTCAACAAAACATAAAGTTATGGAGCGTGCCCTCAAATGGGTGTGCATAATTTTAGCACAACATTGGAAGCCCCTTAAACCACATCTAAGGTTCTTAATTAGGTGTGCAGATGTGGTTCTTAATTAGGTGTGCCCTTTGGTTCAAGAGAAGCTCAAGTAGTGTACTTTTGAATGATTACTTGGTTGCATGTATCTGTAGAGCAAAATTTTGATGTTTTTGAATAAATTATTATATCCGATACTCTTCAGGATCCATGCTTCGCATGTAACATAACACTTTTAATGATTTAATTGTCTCAGTCCAAATATTTATTCCATATGTTTTTTGGTCCCATGTTCAAGATTGAAACGTGTACTACAAATTGAAGACAAAGTTTGTCAAATTCTGTTGAGCAATGCATAAGTTATGGGTCAGGTAAGATACCCATATGCAAAAAATGCCCTGAACCTCAACAAAAATGGCTACACCCAAGCAGATGTTGACCCCCTTGCCAAATCTTGTGTGCTATGGTATAGCTCTAGAGACAATGTAGGAACATCTTAAGATCATCCTCAGTGTAGTGGTGGAACCTCCAATCAATGCATATCTGCTCAAGTCAAGGGTCAAAGGGTAGAGCCCCATGGGCTACCATTTGAAGAAGTAATATTTTGAGGCCATGGCTAGCTCATAACGGCAGCCAAAGTTTGGAAAGGACATCGCGAGACACCTGCTACTCAATACAGTGCTGCTCTCTTAATGGGATCTAGGCAATCACCTTCAATTGTACACGATGACTGATACATGTCATGTAAGAGAAAAAGAACACCTCCTCATATCTCCCTAAGTGTCCTACTTTGGATGGCCATAACCACACACCAAGATCCCAATGTACCTCTCGAATGGGCTCGGCCTCCCACAACTAGATGGCACCACATTGGGTCGACATTCCACTCCTTGTGAAAGTAGTCGCAACTATGATCCTATGCCACTCAAGTAAGTCTAGGTCCCATATATCTTAGAAACTCTATTGAACATTGGTTGAAGAAGCTTCCTGGCCCAAATTTTAGTGCCTAGGGTAGAAGGATCCCAAGGTTTATTGCAAGTATTAAATCCTACCCTATCCTAGAGAATAGGCCATACCACCTGGGGAGCTAAGGGTCTAGATAATCCACCTCTCCAAGACTTAGGGATGGTGGAGTCTATCTTGAGCACCCTCCTGGCTTCCCCTCTCAAGTAGGAGAGGGCTCTCATTCATCCATTTTCCTTGACATGCTCAATTGTCTTGTTGAGACTCTTGCATGTTTCTTTTGACATATCAACTAGATAACCATCTTTTATTGTCTTCCAAACATGGTTTTAAAACTAAAAATTTCCATATCCCTCTTGAGAAGAAGAACACAAATTAAATGTTTGAATATATTTGGAAGTATACATGACAATGGTATTATGATAAAGCGTTAACCTCTAAGGGATTGTACAATAATATAACTAGATATATCAATGTCCAAAAAGTCCCATTTATCTTAAGTCCAAGGTGGTAAATGTGGGACCCTGGGGTGCCAACTCAATATGTGTTATGTTACTACCCTTGTCCAAAATTCAAGGGATGGGGGGACAAGGTCCATACAGAATATGCATGGATTTCCTTTAAAATTTTTAAATATATAAGGGAAAAATATGAAAACCTCATGTCCCCCCTCCCACAAAAATATAAGGCATATACCTCGAAAAATATGCAAGATTTTAAGATTTGTACATATTTTTCATGATATGTGAGGCCCAAGGGGAGGGGTCTTTTGGATGAGGGGGGGGAAACAAAAAATACACTAAAACATGAAAACCCATCTCCTTTCAAATTAATGTAACTTTTTCCTATGTTACCTAAATTTCACGGTGTAAAGACATATTTGAAGCTCTTTAACTGTATAACACAACCATGTTAATTTAACTAATTTCTACTCATGGCATATTGTTAAATTCATCTCATACTCAAGATTTTGATAGGTTTCTTTCCTAAAGGGAGTTGGCACCCCAGGTGTGGGACATGGACATACATAATATTCATCCTATCTTTACAATTCATAGAGCTATTGATGTATCTAGTTACATTTCTATACAATGTATCTCCCATGATATATTGCATACCCTCTCTTAGTGAAACTTTCAAATCTTGAATAAGGGTATTCTTGGATTCGAGGTCATATGTGTGTGTGCTCCCATAATGTGTGCACCAAATATGTGTGTAATAAGTATGTGTATTTAAGAGTGGATAGGGTGCCCTTTGAGAGTGGATAGCGTGAAGTGACCTTGGAAATATGAGCTCTTTTTTTGTTGTTGTTCTATAGCGTGGTTGTTATTACATACTTATTTTCAACAAGAAGCATCTTAGCAGCAACACATAGGAGAAGAAAAGTTAACACAAAGAAGAGTTCTTTTTTGAAAATCTCTCTTTGATACTTTGCCACGTGTTTTTTAAAATAAGTTTCAGTATCTCTTCAGAGTTCTTTATTTGCAAGCTATTTTGAAATTTGAAATTGGTAGCAAAATATTGTACTTGAGTTGTACAAGTCCACCACAAGTGCAACACTTTGAGGTTTTGCAAAAATTAAGATTTTACATTGACATTGAAGACCTTGGAACTTTTATTTTGAGAGTCATGCCTTAATTGCTCCAAGCAACAACTCCCATGGATAACAATAACACTATCTTTTGGGGTAGTCTTACTGAGCTTCACCGATATCTTACAAGAAGATCAAGAATGCATACATCAATATCGTACTGGGAGAGGAGGAAGACGTCTCTCATTTACTTATATTTAAATATTTTGTGTGCTTGACTTGGCTTCTCTGCCTAAGATGTCCCCTAAAATGATTCCCAATAAATGTTTGTCTTATGTGTCAATTTCACTAGTTTTGATTATTAAGGGATCCTAGTTATTTGAATATCCCAATTAAGAGCAAGGGGGGTTATTTAGATAAATTGTGGTATGCACTTGGTATGGGTGGAGCTCCTATGAATCAGGCATGGAAGGGAATTTCTAGGGTGTTGGTGCCTTAGTCTCATAGACCTCTGATTTGTCATGCATTCATATTTGACTTGGACCCTCTGCATCATGCTTGAATGTAAAGCCATGAGTGTGCTTAGTTTATAAAACCTTTGAACCAATCTCATGTGTTTGAGAGTGGTTTAATGTGTGAAGGGTCCTTTGAGAGTGGATAAGGTTAAGTGATCTTGGATGAGATGAAGTTATGTAAGGCATGAACTACTTAAAGTGAGCTAATCCATGATGTGACGTGCCCCTATGGGTTTAAAAATATGTACATGGTTTATGAATATTTAAAGTTTTCTTCATTTTTTGTGTCACTAGAGGAATTTTAGACTAAAAAATGGACTCATAGGGAGTGGTTAGCAAAATGGATTAAGAACTAACAAGGCCTATTAATGGTCCCAGTACCCTAATGAGTCTAGAAACGACATTGAAGACCTTGGAACTTTTATTTTGAGAGTCATGCCTTAATTGCTCCATGCAATAGCTCCCATGGATAACAATAACACTATCTTTTGGGGCACTCTTACCAAGCTACACCGATATCTTACTCGAAGATCAAGAATGCATACATCAATACTTACTGGGAGAGTAAGAAGTTATGAGGAGGACGTCTCTCATTTACTTATATTTAAATATTTTATGTGCTTGACTTGGCTTCTCTGCCTAGGATGTCCCCTAAAATGATTCGCAATAAATGTTTGTCTTGTGTGTCAATTTCACTAGTTTTGATTATAAAAGGCTCCTAGTTATTTGAATATCCCAATTAAGAGCAAGGGGGGTTGTTTAGAAAAATTGTGGTATGCACTTGCTATGGGTGGAGCTCCTATGAATCAAGCATGGAAGGGAATTTCTAGGGTGTTGGTGCCTTAGTCTCATTGACCTCTGATTTGTCATGCATTCATATTTCACTTGGAGCCTCTACATCACGCTTGAATGTAAAGCCATGAGAGTGCTTATTTTATAAAACCTTTGAATCAAGCTCGTGTGTTTGAGAGTGGTTTAATGTGTGAAGGGTCCTTTGAAAGTGGATAAGGTTAAGTGATCTTGGATGAGATCAAGTTATGTAAGGCATGAGCTACTTAAAGTGAGCTAATCCATGATGCGTGGTGCCCTTATGGGTTTAAAAATATGTACATGGTTTATGAATAAAAGTTTTCTTCATTTTTTGTGTCGTTATAGGAATTTTGGACTAAAAAATGGACTAGTTAGCAAAATGGATTAAGAAGTGGACTAAAAAATGGACTAGTTAGCAAAATGGATTAAGAAGTAACAAGGCCTATAAAAAGGTCCCATTACCCTAATGAGTACAAAAACATTTCACCTCGGTGGTGCCAAACCCTTTCCCACTTAGAGGCCTCCTGCCCCCACCACTTGGAAAAATGTGCCCCACCCAAATCACTTTCTAGCCACTAACTCCTTCTTCTCACCATAATGACTTTCCTACCCCTAAATCCTACTTTTTCTTATCGTAACGTCTTTTCAACCCCTAAATTCAATTTCTTCTCATCACGTTGCTAATACCAAGCCTTTATTGTTGTTGCTGCCATAGATCCCAAGTGCAACACTTTGGGGGTTTTGCAAAAATCAAGATTTTACATTGACATTGAAGACCTTGGATCTTTTATTTTGAGAGTCATGCCTTAATTGCTCCAAGCAACAGCTCCCATTGATAACAACAACACTATCTTTTGGGGCAGTCTTACCAAGCACTGATATCTTACTGGAAGATCAAGAATGCATACATAAATCTCACATAAATATTTTACTGGGAGAGTAAGAAGTTATGAGGAGAAGATCTCTCATTTACTTATATTTAAATATTTTATGTGCTTGACTTGGCTTCTCTGCCTAGGATGTCCCCTAAAATGATTCATAATAAATATTTGTCTTGTGTATCAATTTCACCAGTTTTGATTATAAAAGGCTCCTACTTATTTGAATATCCCAATTAGGAGCAAGGGGGGTTGTTTTAGAAAAAGTGTGGTATGCACTTGCTATGGGTGGAGCTCGTATGAATCAGGCATGGAAGGGAATTTCTAGGATGTTGGTGCCTTGGTCTCCTAGACCTCTAATTTGTCATGCATTCATATTTGACTTGGAGCCTTTGCATCGCACTTGAATGTAAAGCCATGAGAGTGCTTAGTTTAACCTTTGAATCAAGCTCGTGTGTTTGAGAGTGGTTTAATGTGTGAAGAGTCCTTTGAGAGTGGATAAGGTTAAGTGATCTTGGATGAGGTCAAGTTATGTAAGGCATGAGCTACTTAAAGTGAGCTAATCCATGATGTGCGGTGCCCTTATGGGTTTAAAAATATGTACATGGTTTATGAATAAAAGTTTTCTTAATTTTTTGTGTCATTAGAGAAATTTTGGACTAAAAAATGGACTAGTTAGCAAAATGGATTAAGAAGTAACAAGGCCAATAAATGGTCCCATTACCCTAATGAGTACAAAAACATTGCATTTCGGTGGTGCCAAACCCTTTCCCACTTAGAGGTCTCCTGCCTCCTACCACTTGGAAAAATGTCCCCCACCCAAATCACTTTCTAATTAAGCTGCTGTTATTAAGATAGCTTCAAAACTTCATGCAAAGGGAGGAATTGAACTCAAGCCATCCACTTTACACTCTAAAGGTCCTACCCCTAGGCTAAATGAAGATGTTCTATAGTAGAGTATAGGCATGATAGTAAGACAAGGACCCCTCCCCTCATAAATAGAGGGACTTCCTTATTAATCATTCTCTTCTTTTCCCTTCCCTTCCCTTTCCACCCCTCCCCTCCTCATTTCTCTACTACTAATTAATAGATTTTTAAATTCTTTTCAATTTTGGGAACCTATTCTCCTTTCGATTAACTATTGTAAAGGACCAATTTTGTATGTACGATTTCAATTCTTCTTCTCACCATAATCAATTTCCTACCCCTAAATCCTACTGTTTCTCATGATAACATCTTTTCAACCCCTAAATTCAATTTCTTCTCATCACGTTGTTAATTCCAAGCCTTTATTGCTGCCATGGATCCTATTCTACCCTATGGTAATCTCAATCTTTGTTCCTTTTACTTCCTGTCTACAAATCAATTTTTGAAATCCTCTCATGGCTCCATTGCAAGATCGCACCAATAAGCCACGAAGAAGCACCTTGCACATTAAAGTTGTCCATGAGTGTGCTATGAGTCATTAATGTAGTGGCCACAAGATTGTTGAAAAAGAAACACTACACCAATTGCGGCAATGAGGACCAAAGCATGTTGACATGTAGAGTGTTGGTGGACTCTATCCAGTAGATCCTTTGATAGGTGCTCCTCTTATGTTTAAAAATGTGTCAAGTTTAATTCAATATATAGGAGATTATCTTCAAGGCTTACTTGGATCTTGAAAATGCATGGTCATATAGGTGCTAAAGCCCAATTTGCCAAGGTTCATTTCTTCAGGATCGAAGGAGAAGTTTCAAAACTTAAAGATACAACGCAAATAGCAGGTTTGACTCTTAACCAAAAACTTGCAGATTCTAAAATTGAGATTAAAAAATATATTTATGCAAAAGAAAGGCCCCAAGAGGCAATTACAAGATTCATTGATGAGACAAGACAAATTTTTTGAAAGAGACTTGGTCCCTCCAGCAACAACTTATTACATTGATTAAGAAAATGGAAAAAATAAGAATAACCCATCTCGGTTACAAGAATAGGGTCAAGCCTATGCAACCAATCGAGAGCTTGGCATTTAGTGGTGGAGCAAGGGAGTGTAGGTTGCAAACGACGTGGTATGTATCTTTGGGCTATTTTGTAATTGTAAAGCATTTCATAGAATCATGTAATTGTGGATTTTTCTAATCAGATACATGCCTTTTGTATGCATTTTATGACAAATGTTGTGGGAAGAGAAGCATCTGATAAACTTTATGTGATAAAGGCGTTGTTAAGAAAAGAGAATTCATTTCCATTCTTAGGGATCTGTGTTGACATGCATTGTGTGCAACAAATTTAGGGAACATTGTAGACCAAGCAGAATTTGTCCATGCATATGATTATTACTAGCATTAGTAGACAAGGTACTTAGCTATACATAATGTAAGTAGTTGCGGCTGATTTAGGGAACATTATGGACCTAGTAGACCTAGTAGAAGTTGTCCATGCATGTGATATTGTGGATTTAGGGAACATTATAGACCTAGTAGAAGTTCTCCATGGATGTGATATTACTAGCCTTAGTAGCATTAGCAGCCAAGGGTATTTTGCTATTGTAAGAGATTGTAGTTGATTTAGGGAGCATTATAGATTCAGTAGAAGTAGTTAATGCATGTGATATTACTAGCACTGGTACACAAGGATACTTACCTATACATAATGTCTTTGTAAATGCACATTGAGGTTAAGGTATAAATAATCCATTGTTGCCAAGATCGATACATATTAGAAATGCAAGAAAGAAAACAAATTATGCTGACCAAGATATGTTAGGTGAACTTTTACACATTTCAAAGAGCAATTTGTTGGAAGGTACAAACAAGACAAAAGGCCAAGACACAAAAAGAAAGGTGGGCAATCTACCAAGGGGACAATGCCTATATAGACCAAGCACCTTTGAGCACAAGAAACTTAGCAATTGTTTTTTGGTATTTACACAAGTCCAACCTAGTATGGTAGAATTTGCAACATGTAAGCATGGAGTAAGTGGCATTTCTCTTGTTTACTTCAGTTGCAAATTTTTAGAGGTCTTTTTTAACATTCTAAACATATGATTTTTTAAATTGTGGAGGGAAGCTTGTGTTTGCTATCAAAAAGCTCGATGGATGTGAGGTTGTGAAAGGCCAAAGAGGGCGAGTAATACACTAATGAATAAAGGCCTTGAACATGCAAAAAATATGGAAGTTCAAGAAGATTTTAATGTTCAATTAGAAAGGCATATTTGGTGGTTTGTTGCATTTGAACTTTCTAAAGAGACACACTTGTACTTGAAGTAGGTCTTTAAGATTAGTTGTTTCTTAGGTCCTAATGCAAGAGGTCCTTGTTAAGCCCAAATCTCCCTAATGTGTGAATGGATCATTTTATTATGTAATAGTGATTGATGAAGACAATAGATATTGTTGGATCTACAAAGTCAAGGTCAAAAGTCTTTTACAGATTCAGAGAATTCAAAGCCATTGTAGAACCCCCCCCCCCAAAAAAAAAACAAGGTCCTTACGAGTAAGATTGTGCAAGGATCATGGAATCAAAAGATAATATAATTGTTTTGATACACCACATCAAAATGCAGTTGGTGAGGATCAAATAACTTCATGCATTAGCAAATTGCTGATCTCTTTTAATTTAGGGCAGCCCACTGCCTTGACACTCCCTTTTCTTGCATGCACTTACAAACCTCACAAAAACATATTCCATTGGTTGACCAACACTCATGCTTGTATCTTTTCTCATATCATAGGTATAGTGACCTTTACCCTTAGCAGCATGATCTTAGGGCTTAAAGAAATAACTTTTGTCATACATAGTGATGCCGCATAACGGTAGTGATACCATATTGAGTTGCTCAAAAAAAGTGGTTATAAAGGATTTAGGTGGCAAACACATGCACTCATATTAACCAAGGCAAGAATACCTTCTATCTCTTTTGATCTCTTTCTACAATTTAATCTTTATATAATAACAAATGCACTTGTCAAAGTAAAAAATCTCATTCAGTGCAATTTATATTTACTCGAATTTGAAATTGCATATATCAAAAGAATTGTTAGGCTTAGAAGATCGGATATTACTGAAGCCTTACTTCATTCATTTACATACATTGATGACCTTAACTTCTCCAATAACTCCTTTATGATGCAATGTCTTGACCCCACTCAACTATATTCGCTATAAAATCACTTTTGGATCTACATTCTCAATATCATCCAACTGAAACCCACCTTCGATACGATTGGATTCATTACAATGCAAACTATCTTTCTCAATACATCATTCATATTGCATAGGCTGCCTATCAGCTCATATTCATCCTCCGTTGCCTAGGAAAAAGCAAATTCATGAATTCCTAATGTGTCTTTTATACATCTACATAGCAATAGACATGCAGACAACTATTAGAAAGGTCACCCTTTGCAAATATCACCCATTATCTATGCTTCATAAAATCCACATTTGGCCTAGCTAGACCTAACGAAACCCATGCATTTTTGTGTCAATGGTTTTTAATATCATAAAATTAAAAAATTGATCATCAAATTCATTGCCTCCAACATATTTCTTGAGTGTTGGGTTAACACCATTGTTCTCTTATTGCTACTTGGTGTGTAGCAGGATACTACATGATGGGTATCATACCCCCATCATGTGGTATCCTCCCAAGGTTAGGGAGGGTACAAATATAGACGTGCACGCTTATCCTATTACACTGACATACTTTCAAGTTACATAACCCTCTTCACCCCTTGACCTCGATTCCCCCACTTCATTAGATTATTTAATTTAGTGATAATACATGATAATATTGTGCACTTTTTAACATTTATCGTCATCTTATTATCCCCCCTTTTTTTTTGTCCCTCACTTAGATGATTTTCATTAAACTTTGATAAATCAATTGTATTTCATAACAATATATGTTGACATTTTATAAAGCCCCCTTTTTTCCCTTTATTTTACATTACAAACACATGTGTGTGGGGCACACAACAAACACACATGCATTCATGCAACCATTCCTTTTATTCACATATGACACACACTTGCAATACCCCACCCCCCACACATAAAAATTATTTTAATTGAACTTTGATACTTCAATCTTATGTTATAATATTATATTTTGGCATTTTATAAATCCCCCTTTTTTCCTTTGTTTACATTACACACACAACACACATACACACACACATACACACACACACACACGCGCGCGTGCACACACACACACACACACACACACACACACACACACACACAATCCTTGACCATCCTTGTCAAGCATTGGCATCCTCGATCAAGGGAAATTAGATAAGTAGATTCTTTCATGGCATTACCATGTTACTAAAAATATTGGGAACAATAATATAAGGGGTATAGTGAGGTGGGTTCTCTTTGGGAGCCGATAAGGCAAGATAATGAAAAGCTTGGGAAAATGGGGTGGTGAAAAGACATTCAAACGTTAACCAGTAGGGAAAAAATGTGAATCAACATGCAACCACGATGATACATACCCACTGTAAGAAAACAATACAACGTCTGTGCTCAACAGATAACAGGATCTTGTATGCAAGAGAGAAAATAGATAGTATGGAGAATCAAAAATTTGATTACTATAGAACTGATACAATAGATGGCACTGCCTCCCAGCCGTGCACTCCTGTGAGAAGTTTCGATGGCGTGCTAGAAACAGTAGAGGACAGAGGCTGGATGCTAAGGAATCAGGGTTGCTATAGCCAGTGATAAAATGGGCTTCACGGGCTTGCTCTTATATAGCCACCACTAGTAGTCAGTTAGACCCAATTGGGTGATTGACCCAGTCCGCCCAAAACGGCCGACCGAGGGTCGGTCTCGTAATAGGCCACCGACCATACGATAGAACCAGTGTGCAAAATAGAGCAACTAACCTATGGTTGCCATTCAGCCCACAGCCATCCGGGATCATCTGGGGCTCCAAACGGGCCCCGCAACCTGAGAGTGGTGGGCTGCCTCGAGAAATGCGCCATCTACCCTCAGTGCGGTCAGTCATGGGATGCCTTCCCGCACTTGCATGTAGCCTAGTTGGCAGTGTCCCAACTCTATCTAAAGTCGTCTAGCCATCAGGCCACACATGGCCCCCATTTGGTGTCCAAACCAGGACCTACCGGATAACCGAGCTACTCAAATGCCTTCTCCTCATATGGGGGGTTTACAAGTAGAGTTAGCTGGTTCCCGCATAGTTACACGAGAGTGGAGCATTGATATCTAACACCCCTGCTCAATGTCCACCCGCAAGTGAACTTACTTTTTCGGCCCAATGCCAAGTCGATGAAGATGCCTCTCCAACAAGTCTCTTCCAAGAGCCTTCATGAAGATGTCCACAGCATTCTCTGTAGTCGGACAGTACACCAAGTCGACCTCTCCATCCATGATGAGCTTGCATACAAAGTGATATTGAATCTCAATGTGTTTTGTGTGAGCATGGAACACAGGGTTCTTTGCAATCGCCATGCAACTTTGATTGTCACATGATAACTGCATAGGCTTGTTCTGCACTGCACCCATTTCCCCTAAAATCCTCCTCAACCACACTGCCTCACAAGAAGCAAATAATGTTGATTTGTACTCAGCCTAGGTAGAAGAAAGAGCAACGGTGGGTTGCTTCTTGCTGACCCATGACATAGCTCTAGATCCAAGTGAGAAACAGTAACCTGTCACTGACCTCCTGCTGTCCACGTCTCCTACCCAATCCGAGTCACAGAATCTGCTGCTCAAGGTCCTGCTCATGTTGTTTCCATGCCTCCAATGAATCCAATGTAATCATAGGGTCCTCGTCCACAATAGATATAGGTAGCTTTTAAGTTAATGTCAGTTGTTGTAGTGCATCTTCAATCGCTTGGCAATTTCGCTTCTCATGTTGATAGAGTGCTTGCCACCCTTCCTTAGTAAGTGTCTCTAGTGTTGGAATTCTCTTTGGCTAGTAGTGATCTTTCCCACATCCTTGACATGATGCAGGTCTTTAGGAAATACACATAGACACAAGACTTATCTAGACTCGGTTTCCAAGCTTTAAAAGCAACCACTTGTTGAGTATAGTATCTTTGTGGCCTCTCAGACTCGCACGATTCCAATGAGTACATCCACATTGCAAAGTACAAAGAAAATCTCATGTCTAATAGCACATGTAGTTTGTGTCTTGCGCTTGTAAACACCTGCTTGTCCGCTTCCAAAATCCTTTGGGTTGCTCCCTTGGTTGTAGTTTTTCCCTTGGAAGATATCTTTATGCCCAGAGACTATGGAATATAGAACAACAAAGTGACTTGACCTAGTGGATAGTCACAATTGTTAAGTGTGCTTGGGCTCGAACA
Source organism: Dipteris shenzhenensis (assembly GCF_047967505.1). Taxonomy (NCBI): domain Eukaryota; kingdom Viridiplantae; phylum Streptophyta; class Polypodiopsida; order Gleicheniales; family Dipteridaceae; genus Dipteris; species Dipteris shenzhenensis. Next base: position 3,546,220 of record NC_141605.1, on the reverse strand, counting down.
AACACAAATGCTCCCACTGCAAAGGAAGAAGAGGGAGAATTGGAAGGAAGGAGGCGAAGAGGGGCATTAGGATGAGGCAGAGAGGAGGAGTTGAGGTGAAAGGGGGGCAGAAAAGGCAAGGAGGAGGAGGTGGAGAAGGGAGGTGTGAGAGAAGTAGGAAGAGGCAGGGGGGAGCAGGGGGAGGTAGGGGCAGACATAGCTATGGGGGGGGGGGAGAGATTGGGCAATGGGGGGATGAGAGGACTAGCGACAGCGGAGGGGGAGGTGGAGGTAGCGAGGGTGGCAGAGAGGGCAGGGTAGGAGCATGGGCGGAGGGGAGCAATGGCAGGGGAGGAACCAAGGGAGGCGAGGGAGGAGAGGCGTAGGATAGGGTGGGAGGAGATGGTGGGGGGCTACGAGGAGGAAGAGAGGGCTGAGGGAGTAGCGAAAGTAGCCATGTAGTAGTGGGAGCAACAACTAGCTATCTACTAACTCCAAGGGCTTTTGGTGGAGATTTCTTGAGTGAAGATAGGAGCCGACTTTGACGTAGACCAAAGAGCATTTAGGCTTGATACTTGATTTTCCTATTCTATCTTCTTTTTCACTCAAGGTGGTTGAATTGGATTACTTAAATATTTTAATGCCATGTCTTGTGTTCAGGCTTCATGATCAAAGTGATTCTTGATTGGTCTCATGACCAATGCATTTAGTTATTTTATATGTGCCCCATTTAGACATCAATGAAGGTATTCATAATGTTTTGGAAGAGTTTGCTCATTTTGCCCTATTAGCATCCTTGTTCTAATAATGTTTAACCTACTTCAAAGGCTTGTATGACAGGGCAATACTTATTCCCTTTAAAGTGGAGCTCCATTGGTTGCCTTATTTATGTCTTGACCTCCTTCAAAGGCTTGCAGAGTGGGGTAGTATTCTTTTCAAAATGGAGGTGCCCTATTTTATGTATGATGTTCTTTAGGATGCACTGAGGGATGCAAATGGCCAAAATTTTGTACATAGGCCTCAAGGCTACACTTTAGGATGCAAACAGCCAATTATACATACGACCCTAGGCCCAAAATTTTGTAATATTTACAAATTTTATAATAACACAAACACGTTTCTCTTTTCTCCTATTCTCTCAACACATGCCAAATGGTGAATCTGCTTAGATTGTTGTAATAAAGAATTTATAGTAGGCTAGGCCTAAGGCTAACAAAAATTTATAATATTTATAAAATTGTGATAATACAAACACACGTCTCTTTTCTTATACTCTCTCAACAAGTGCCAAATGGTGAATCTGCTTAGACTCTTATAATAAAAAATTTATAGTAGAGTGTGATTTTGTAGTAGAGTATGCCACTGTTGGGGTGCTAAGGGATTTCTAATATACCCTTGAATGCACATGATAGTCTAGTTTTCAATATAAAATATGAGTGTCTCTATACGATCATTTTTTTGCTTTGTGTTAGTCTTTGTGCAATCATGAGCATGCTTTAATAGTACCAAAATGCACCAAAAACCTGCTCAAATAGTCCTAAAAGAGCATTCCACCCATTGCCATGGTTGGGGTACTACTTGGGTTACTAGGTTGGCATATTTGTTAGCTCTCTTGATGGTTAGTGAGATCTATTGCCATGGTTATCTACTATGTCAATTTCCAGGTTAGGGGCCCTCAAGGCAGCATTCATATTTAGAATTTTTATTTTATGCAACGGGGCACACAAATTATTTCTTTGGGCAATGATTTTCAAGGGAACTTTAGTACATCATAAGATAAAATAGTGGTTGATTTACTTCTTTGCAGTAAATAGCTATAACAAAAGCTTTTGAGACCATCGCACCGGTAAATAACCTTAAAAATGTGAAAGTATCTCTCTTGTTAAACAATTTCAGTGGTCGTAGAATTGTAAGTCAGCACGGCGGTGGCACACAAGAATGTAGTGGTCCCACTATTTTATGGATTGCCACATGCCATACATTATATTGCTATCTAATAAAGGCATCACACATTGAGCTATGCACCATGTTTGAATGTTTGTATGCCCATGGAGGAAAGGGCCTCGTGAAGTAAAGGCATGGATTGGCGCATGTTGAGCTACACTATGTTCAGAACAACTGTATGCTTGTGGAGTAAAGGCCTGGAATACTACGTGCCAAGCTCTACACGATGTGTAGAACAATTACATGAGCATGTTCTAATAGGTTGGGTCTTGTAATTATGCTAGTGTGGCAATCAACACACCAAGAAAAAACCGGATGAGGGCGCCAACCTGTCTCAAATTAAAATCTCACCCACCAATGTGTCGTAGCGCAATCCCAAAAATGTCACAAAATAGTTCCGCATTTGGGTTCACGTGATTGTGCATTGGCCCGTAATGTGATGCTAATTGATGTCTAAAAATATGTAGCATCATTTGGTGGTTTAGGTGTCTAAGTCTATAATGCTGCAGTAGTGTTCTATATAGGTGGGAGTTAAAGTGGGATGCTATATTAACTTCATGGGCTAGGTGAGGGGTTCTGACCAAGAAGTATAGTTGATCGTATTTAAATCATGACTACATAAGTCCTCCCATTTAGTAAGCAACGATGAATTGAACAATGTGTGTGATGAAACTCTACGAACGTGTTAGGATCTTTAATTTTACTCACGAATATAATGTATTTTGCTATATTTGGAACAAATTTTTTTAAATAATTGGGTGATCTAAATTTTGTTAGTTATTAAGCCATTCAAGATGTGACCTCAAATGGCATGTTGCACGTGTGTCAAGTATCTAGGTGGATTGAAGGTAATCAAGCTGATGAGTCATTGAACATGCTAGATAGACATCTTCATTCCATGAAGCCTCAGATGTAATAGAGTTGTTATCTAATTCTTTATGCAAGGTAGCTTATTGAAGGTTTTCAAATTTCTCAACCCTCATGAGGCCACTTGGCAGCCTACTTGGCATCTTCACCTTCATCTAAATTTGCACTGCTCCAAATTTGTGAAAAGTAAAATGCTCCAAAAGTGCATTTATCCTTCATAAAAGTTGAAATACATACATCTTGGTCCTTGTAGCTAACAGCCTCATCCTGCACTTCCATTCGACGCTCGAAAACACTTTCCCTAGTTGTGTACATTAAGATCAAAGAGGAACTTGGACCTCCTGATAGCACTTCACTCAAGCTCATGGAAAAAAAATCGCCCAATAATTCTATAATTCAAACATCAGTCAAGTCGCTAGAATGCAAAACAAAGGGTGGGAGAGAGTCTCTATACCTACAAGCTTGGTTTGTCACATAGAGAGCACACAGAGATGGTGATGGAATGACACACATAATGGGTGATGAGAGAGAGTGCACACTAGAACAATAGCTTGATTCGTATAGTAAGTCATTTCCTTCATGAGTTTGTTAAACATTTTTTCGATTGAGTAGGCTTCCTTGCCCTTTCATATACAATTGGTTTGGAGACTTGACAATTTGGAGGAATTCACAATCATTTGTGCTAAATTCTCTTTTAGTGTTTCATTTTTGTTGCGACGTTGTTTTTTGATTGCTCGGCTTTCCTTTTCATTCATATATGATTGATCTCAGTGTAGCCTGAGACCGTGATTTGTGGGGCTCGTAGCTTGGGGGCCTTTTAGCTCCTTGATCGTGTGTGAACTAAGTTGTCATTTGGCGTTTCATATTTATTGACATATTATTTTTTGATTGAGCAAATTTGCTTTCCATTTGGCATATGATTGGTCTCCATTCCAATTAGAACTACTTGCTAAGTTGGCAAAGGAAATGGAAGATCTTCTTTTTTTAAGATTGGAGAACTCAATGGGAAGACTGAATATGGAGAGGCATCCTGTCTCTCAATCTCAAGTAGAATTGAGTGCGAAGAAGTCATCAAGACCAGCCAAAGAAGAGCGATCTCCAAATAGTCAAAGAATTCATGAAAAGAACGATAAGAAGCATGCCTCTCAGGCACAAAGCCATGAAAGGTGAACCATCAGCTCTTTTTTAAAAAGATCTTCATGATCTCATCGAAGGAGCCAAGGAAACACATGCCAACAAAAGATCTCCTAGCCCTATTCATCCTTTGGCCAAGAGGCCAAGAGTCTCAAAAATTTAGTGTTGTGTGCCTTGGTAGATCACCCAGTTCTTCATATGCACACAGTGGCACCTGTTGTATCTTGTTCGAGAAATAGTTATTGGAATTTGGATATCAAGAAGTTGATCACTTGGGGCTCTGCTTGACAGTAGCATTTGTAGCAGATGAGAGCGTTGGCTGTGGGTGCACTATCCCATATGCAGGCTACATTGGCTTGTTGTGCATGTCTTCTATCAATACTACTATTTTAGGTACTAATATGGCACATCAATCACTTGGTGATGGTGAATCAAATTTTGCATGCTTCAATAAAGCTGACTCTTGCAAAATCACCGATAGTATTGCTCACTCTTCTTCAAAATCAACACTAGTCCAAGGCTACCAGATTCTCTCACTCTAAATGCATTGATACCTTTGCTTGTCCTTGTAAGTGTCTATTGGAGTGATAGACCAATCTCATTGCTTAAGTGCCTTTATCCTTCATAAAAGTTGAGATACATACTTCTTGGGCCTTGTAGCCTCTGCCTCATCATGCACTTCCGTTTGGTGCTCATAAACATTCCTTGATCACGTACAGTAATATTGAAGCCAAATTTAGATTTGTTTTCAAGATTGTCATGATAATACTTGGAATATAGACACTTAAAACAATTTTTAAAGGTAATTTTAAGCTCCGTTAGTTACCTCAATATGTTTTCTCCAAAACATTTAAACGGTGATCAACTTCTTGAAACCTGGATATCAAGTGGCCCTACTCTAATGGGTCGATGGGATTCAAAATTTTATAACACCAATAAATAACACCAAACCGAATCTAATTTCACAAAGAAAACTCCCAATACAAAACAAACTGCAAGTTTTTATTGCTCAAAACTAGTACATATATAAGCTGCATTCAGCTGCATTACATAATGTCTCTGTATTTACCAATCAAAACAACTACATATAAGCTACAAAGCATAGCCAATACCAATACCTCTTCAAGCTATGTGAACTCCATTTTTATGAGAGGTGACAAGAGGAATATAGCTAGGGGGAACAAGCGGCACTATGCTATCACTCCTCGCCACGATCTGGCAGACGATCTGTGAATGAAGATGATGCAAAGCCCCCCCTTTCTTGTATGAGCAAAGACTAGCCACACAATAAATCGACAAGAAATCATTCACATGCACTATTAGACCCTCATTCATGTCTCCCCCCCCAATCCTGATATTCATGTTGAGCTCCATCAGCTTTGAATCTTCCATCTTCTTTTTCCTTGAGCTTGCTAGCCTACCCCTACCTCTCTTTCAAACCTCCTCCCTACACAAAACAACACCAAAAAAACACTCAACACCAAAACAACACTCAACAGGAGAACTTCCAAAACAAAGACCTTACCTGCGATCGTCCACACCACCGTCAGTTTGCTCCAAATCCATGTCATGCACCACGGGCCTCTTCCTCACTCTACGCACATAGTTTGTCCCTTCAAGCCATCCTCTTCTACGGTCTTCCTCCTCACTCTCTGCATAGTTTGTCCCTTCAAGCCATCCTCTTCTCTCATGCCATCCACTTCAAGTCCATCTTCCACTCATCGTGCAAGGCAAATCGCTATAGCATAGAGCTTCTCGATTGTGCCACCCCTAAGAACTACGCGCACCAAACCACCACCACCATGTTCATGGAATAGGAGCACCACACTAATCCATAATCACCAGACATGCTTGTCCATTTATCTCCAGGTGTGCCAAACACATGTTGTCCATTGAACCGTGACCACCTGATCAACATACAGGTATACCAGACCTAACCGTTGTCACTAATAGATCACATGCATAATCTAGAGAAATCTCAAGTTCACTAACGATTAACCTACTCCCCACTTAGCTTAATCGGGTATCACCCCCCCCCCCCCGCAGTCACACACAAGTTAATGCGAATTGGAATTTTCCAACATCGTGGTGTCCTATCATGTCATTGTAAATTCATGCATCATAGAAATTAATGAGCATGAAATATTATCTCCCCGCATCACAGACGACTACCCCGATCCACAATCAAACACTTGTAAGTTGAGATGCAAAAGATTGAACATTTCTTTGATGTCTAAATCTTTCAAGAACTCAACAATGGGATGTCCGTTAACCACGAACGTGACTATGTCTTTATCATCGATCACGTACCTACACATTTGGCACTAACTAGATGGATGGCACACAAGCTCATGTAAAGATAAAAAACAACCCAACAATTCTATAATTTAAACATCCATTAAGTCGTTGGAATGCAGAACAAAGGGTGGAAGAGAGGCTCTGTATCTACAAGCTTGGTTTGTCACATAGAGAGCAACGATGATTGAATGACACACACAATGGGTGATGAGAGAGTGTGCTATTAAAGTGAGAGATCAAGGAGGATCAAAGCACACTGAATAAGACTCATGAGAGGGAGATAGCAAATGTATATCTCTTTCAATGTGTAATCAACAATACATGATAGGCTTCTTATATAGAGAGAGCCTTTAGAATAATCAACACTTGTGGGATCCTCTCATCCACATCGCTCCTTGTGGATTTCCTTGATCCACATCTCCACATCATGTAGTCCACATCCTAGGGTGGCTACTTTAATACATTCCTTAGCTCATACCTTTGCCTCTAATTCATGTGCACATGGCACCATATCTCAACACCTCCCCTTGGTGCCATGATCCATTGGCTACTGCAAGGTGATCAGATGTGAGTTACAAATGTATCACCTCCCCTTAGTGCATACCTTGCTACTTAAGGTGGTCAAGTGTGGCTTTTACAATATCTCCCTTGAGTGCTTTCATAGCTACTCTCAGGTGGTCAGGTTTGATTTACAAACATATAGGCTAAAGGTGGAAAGGTTGTTACTTCTCAACTCTTGATGTCGAAGGCGTTCTCTTCTTTGCTTAATATAGCATGATGCATGATGCTTTGTTCTACCATGTGCCTTAATGCTTTATGTGTGGATGCCATGTTTTGTGATATGGTCATCTCACGCACTTGTGCTTTTGGCATGCACTGGTTTTCCATTTGTTGCAAAGGTCTTACCATGAGCTTCGTTTTGCTTCAATGGTAGTGTCTAATTTCTAACAATGATTCTAACTTGACAGGCACATAGAGCTCAAAAAGGCGATCACTTTTTCTTTTTGGAGCGCATGCAAATTCTTCATGGATTCGAAGTTACTGCTTATCAAAAAAGTTTTGATAAAAAAAGGGGCCTTGATGATGTGGCTTGGCTGTTCACATGCTGCTTGTAGAACTGTGCTTAAAAAGGGACTATGCTTGGGTGGCACATGTTCATGTGGCAGTTAACTAGCCCTAACCATGGCTTAGTGGGTTGAACAGGACCATGGACCAAACCTAAGGTCAAATCTTGACCTTGACCTTAGCTTACCACTTGTCAACCTTTGGACTAAGCACTATGTGGGTGACTTGACCTAACCAAACATGGTGTGGTAAGGTGAATGATGTGGTAGATTACCTTCCTCAGTTTTGATGGTGTCTCTTATCCGTGGAGCGCTCTCTGTGAGTTTGTGTGTCACATTGTCATTGTGCAGCATCTACTACATGCACTGCTATGTCATCGGAGTAGAAGAGATCATAAGCCAGGAGCTTCTCGATCGATGGAGGTTAGTTGGCCAAGCCTGTAGCTGCATTGATGAGATGTCGTCCACATGGGTCTTGCAAACAGTAGGTTGTAGTTTCACAGTTGCTGTTGCAGGAGCTCGTAGATGCGTTGGAGTTATAAGTGATGGTGAAGTGCTATCGGACGTTCTTTTTCTCCCTAGGTGCTACTATGGAACGTTCATTGCTTGCACTCATTGGAGGCATGGCTGTTAGTTGGGAGCATAGAAGGAGGCTTTGAAGCAATTTATTAAAGATGACTTATGCTTGAGTTGTCAAGTAGTCATAGAAGGTGAAGCGGCCTCACTGAGAGGAGTTGGATCCGGTCGACAAGATGAGGGATAGAATACGAAACGATGCCATATCTCTATGAGAGAAGCTTCCATATATCAAGGAAGTAGGTCGATGAAGAAATCTCCAACTTAGAGTATCGATTGAGTCATTCTTCCCTTGCTCTCAACAAGGAGGAGAAAAGAATGATCTCTCAAATTGAGGGTCTAAGAAAATCTTGGGAATTTGTTAAAGAGTATGACAAAAGGATGGATTAGTTGACACAAGACAAAAGCTCTAGAACAAAGTTGATTGATGAGATTAAGAACAATGATCAGCTACTAAACGATTTGAAGAGTTGGGGTCACATTGAACTAGAGACTATGTAGAAGGTTGCTTCATTGCTTGAACTGTGTGTTGGCACCTGCCCTGGGAGCTGTTGTATCCAGAACTTACAATAACCTCGTTAAAGAAGGATAGCTCTCTTTACATCATACTTGACGGACATTAAGTTTCCAGGTTCAACATCCTTGAAATTCACACCGCAGTTGTGTAGATCCACGACTTGAGGGAAATGACGGCTTGAGGGAAATGAGTGGGATTTTCGATACGTGAATAGGCCAAAGAGACAATTCAACAAATGCTTCTCGGTTCCTATGTTATAGGTCACGGAAGAAACACTTTATGCAATGATGGAGATCTCTCAAAAGAATCCTCAAGAAAATGGACAGAAAATTCCTCTCACATGAATGAAAGTCTCTCATGAAACAGAACACTTAAGAACTCTCGACTTCTCATGAAGATGGCGCTTCAGTGGAAGGCACAACCATGCTCTGATATCATGTTAAAGTGAGAGATCAAGGAGGCTCAAAGCACATTGAATAAGACATGAGAGGGAGATAGCAAATGTATATCTCTTTCAATGTGTAATCAACAATACATGATAGGCTTCTTATATAGAGAGAACCTTTAGAATAGTCAACACTTATGGGGTCCTCTCATCCACATTTCTCCTTGTGGATATCCTTGATCCACATCTCCACATCATGTAGTCCACATCCTAGGGTGGCTACTTTAATATATTCCTTAGCTCATACCTTTGCCTCTAATTCATGTACACATGGCACCATATCTCAACATGTGCGTGGTAGAACAATAGCTTGATTCTTATGGTTAGTCATTTCCTTCATGAGTTTGTTAAACATTTTCCATATTGAGTAGGATTACTTTCCATTTCATATACTATTGGTGTGAAGACTTGTCAATTTGGATTTGAAATTGTTTGTGCTAAATTCTCTTTTAGTGTTTCATTTTTGTTGAAACATTGTTTTTCAATTGCTCAACTTTGCTTTTATTTCATGTATGATTCGTCTCAGTGCAACTCCTTGATTGTCTCAACTAAGTTGTCATTTCGTGTTTCATATTTATTGACAAATTGTTTTTTGATTAAGCATTTTTCCTTTCCATTTGGTATATGATTGGTATCCATTCCAATTAGAACTCTTGGCTAAGTTGGCAAAGGCAATGGAAACCATGCCTTGAGCCATACTAGTTGGCAAATTTTAAATCACATTCCAAATCAGAGGCACAATTGGCTAATCTATAACATTATTTGCATTTCCCTTATTGTCTTTGTTATGCCAATAGTCATGTGTATCATGATATTTCTTGTAGGTCTGACACATTGGTTTGAGCAACCAAAAATTGTGTGTGTTTGATGATGAATCAGAGTGGCAATTGTAATTGGAATTATGGTGTTTACTAGTATGTGATTGTTGGGATTACTAGTGACGCTCTTTAAAGTTATGATTTGATTTGTTTTCAAGTCATTGGTTTGCGTACATCGTTAAAGTGGGGGTAGGCTTGGATGAAAAGGAGCCATGTTGGATTGAGATGATTGAGCTATAATGAAAGGTTGCCAAGAACGAGGCAAGGATGCCAAGATGCATGCCTAGATGGACTGATCGAGGAAGGGGAAAGTTGTCCATCACAATCCACCATGTAAGAATTTGAGAATATCTTCCGACTCACTCATGAGTTTCTTTAGGTTAGAAATTTGGGATGAAACATCTGTTTGTTCACCAAATTTGAGGGGTGGTGGTCAAAGTTCTCATCGTAGGATTTTGTGTGTCTTCCAAGTTTAGGCATTCAAGTCCTTGGTTTTCCAAGGTGCAACTATCGCAACATTAGCCAATCATTTGGATCAAGCATTTAAGTATCGTTTACAACGTCAAGAAGGTTAAGTTCTATAGTAATAGTTCCATGGTCATTTTCCATGGTTGATAGTCCTTTTTTATCGATTTTTTGATCCTATAGGTTCTTGAAGCAGATTGTGCCATTGTGACAAGCTATGCAGATCAGCTATCACGATTGGGCTGCTTTATTAGAGAGTTCTTGGTTGGGTTGGACTCCTATTGGTTCGATGATGCCATATAGAATTGTAGTGGAGACTACACAGACAAAGATAACTTGCAAGAATGCAATGTTTGTATTTGTATTGCAAGATAGTTTGGATACGATTCAGCAAATTTATGCCTCTTTGTATATTGTTCTATTTTCATTCTTTGAAATATGCTTATGATGGGATTATTTATTTCAATAATTCCTTTGCAAGAAGACTTTAATGAGCTTTAGTGCAGAAACTTGCCCTTGAAAGAATTTCAGGAAAGATCAAGGTAAAGAAGGTTGTTCCAGTGGTTGAAACCATTGGGAACCATCCCTTCAAAGTTATTGTCTCCCAAATACAATACTTCAAAATATGTAAGGTTGTAAAATGTTGTAAGAAAATGAATGTCTCCAGTTACGCGGTTGTGAGTCATGGTAAGTTCCATCAAAGTTATGCAATTAGCCAATGTTACTGGGAGAATGCCAATCAATCTGTTATATTTGAGATTACATGTTCTTAAGTATTTTGATCAGTGGGTGCCAATCGAGTTAGACCTCAGCTGGCAAGTGGAAACAAAATGAGGCATACGGAGGCATGAGCAATACTTTTTTTTGGGCATAAAAAGTTTGTGTTATGTTAGAATATCATCATCATCATCATAAATATTTACATGTTTTTTGGTAAAGAACAACCAACCCCCATGGGGAGAGTTTCATCAAAACATTTCTGAAGTAAAACAAAAACAATAGCAGCAAAATCAAAAGAGAGGGACATAGGAGTCGTTAGTGTCATCTGTATTGTCATCATTGAAGTAATCAGAGTAATTGAAACTCTTTAAGTCCCTAGAGCTATCAGTGTGATCTGCCTGGGCTTCACAAGGTGAGTCTGGTTCCTTTTTTACCTTTGTGGAGGGTACTTGATTAAGAACTCAGTGATCTCAACAGGGACTTCAAAGGGTGTGGAATTATCAATCCCAAAGTAGCTTTGAGTGTGTTCTTGTAAGTCAGCATTGAAGAGAGTACCCTCATTTCTTTTGACCACCAAGTTAGCTTATGCGTGAGAGTTCCCCTGTCTAGCTAGGGTCTCCAGGGTAGTAATCCTACTTTGAATGATGTCCATCCTCTTGGCCCTAATTTTAGCTCTATCCTTTCTGGCTTTTCTGAGGAACTTTTGGGTCTGGTTAACTACAGTACACCAGGATTCACTGGCAAAGGGAGAATCAGTAAAAGCCTTGAGCCAAATAGCTTTAACACCTTCTTGAACACTCCTTAAGTCAAAAAATTTGGGATCAGCCTTAAACCATGAAGTGGTTTTTTGGCCCAAGCCAAAGTCACACTTGAACATGA